>NC_056743.1:192633632-192983632 GCF_019279795.1 Protopterus annectens
CTTGTGGATTGGAAGCTCATCATCATTTATTTATGTTTTTGAATAAAAGAAGGAGTTATTTTATCCAGGACTGAGTTTTGCCTTTGTGGAGATTGAACTGCAGTTGTCGTTGTGCCTGGTTCACTTGTGTTTTTTATCTACTAGATAAGAGAATGGTAAAGATGTTGCCAAAATTGTTAGAGATGGATCAGTATGGCTTTGCGGAGGGGAGGCAAACATTTGGCAACATTAGTAGAGTGATGATGATCCTTAGAGAAGCAGAATGTAAGAAAATACCTCTGCTTTTGGTGAGGCTTGATGCAAAAAAAGAGCATTCAGTAGAGTCAGGTAGAGTGAGTAGAGCAATGGAAACATTAAATTTCTATGCTAGAGTAATAGGGTTAATTAGGAGGATATATGAAGGGTTGGAGGCTAGAATTTAATATGAAAGAGTTCCTATTTGTCAAGCTATGTTTTAACCAAGGAACCGGGCAGGGATGTTCTCTTTCCCTTTATTATTTGCTTTGCATTTAGAGCCATTTGCAATGAATATAAAAGGCTAGTAAATTCAAGGATACATCTGGTATGGTACTCTGGGAAAATTTAGCTTTTTGTATAGGTGATATTATTTTGTACTTGATAAATCCAGAAAAGGGACATTTTAGTGAGACGTGTCGAGACAGTTTTGTGTCTTTTTGGTATGTATAATTAATGAAGATAAAGTAAAAATAAATAAATAATGGGGAAGCGTAAAGTGAAATACTAGCTGTGGTAGAATTTTTATTTGGGTCTGGAACAGAAGCGAATGTTAAAAGGGAGATACTTAGAAGGGCGTAGCAGTCAGTGAAGGTTAGAAAAGATAAGAGAGACTGAAAATGAAGTTTGTAAAGGAGAATCTGGTGCAGATCGGTTTGGCTCCCAAGAATACAGCAAACTCCAGAAATTTAGGATTTTTGCTTGGAAGTGTTTGCATGGGTATTTTTATATCCCAAGAAGACTTCAGAGAATTGTTTCTCAAGTAGATAACAGATGTTTGAGGTGTGATGGGAAAGAGAGAGGTAATTAAGAACATGTTTTGGGGAAAATAGGGAGCTGGCAGATTTTAAAAATTCCATGGAGTACTTTGTCCGAAAGGCTGGGGCGAAAATTACTGCAGTTAAGGAAATTATTATTATATATTATAGAGTATTATAAAGCCATATCAAGTATAATGTTGTTGGCTGCCAAAAACAATTGCTAGGAAATGTAAGTCAAAGTATAAACCATATATAATTGAAGTACTGACTGTTGTAAAGGAGAATAAAGGAACCAAAGTTGTGATCTTTAGATAAATGAAGAAGCAAGTTGCATAGAAATAAATGGAATGTATGGGGACAAAGCATGCAGAATAGTGTTGGTTTATATCAGATTATCGAAAGCTGACACTATCGAAGCACAAAACTTTGAACTTGCAACTTCTAAATTTGACAGCATCGAACGTGGAAAAAAAACACTAAACACCCAAAACAACACAAAAACCAGTCTGTGCAGGGGGGGCAAGCCCCCCTGCACCCCCACACCCCCTCTACTTAAATATACCAACTCCGAGATTGCACTACAGTGCAGTAAAGGTAAATCTTCCCTTCCCACACTCTATGGCAATCTCCGCTTTACGTTTCAATGCTTTCCATTTTCGAGGTTGCAAGTTCAAAGTTTTGAGCTTTGAACTTGTCAGCTTTCGATATTGTGATTTACACCCGAATAATGTTCAGGGACAAGAGTGAGGTTTACAGCAAGGTAGGAACTGAGCAGTGTGTTATGCTGGAGTGAATGATAATGGTTAACAGTATAACACATATGTATATGGTTTATTTTCATTGTAACAAGATAATAAAGACAAAAACAGGCAAGTAAGTTAATGTATTGTGATACTGGGATGCTTGAGTGGGGGGAATGTAAAAATATATTGATTACATTGTATATCAAATAATATTTCTCCCATTTGTATGGAGGTGGATGTCTAGACTAATATATCCTTAATTTAAGCTGCAACTAAAGTTTTTTTAAAGCAAGCGTGTTTGAAAAATAAGAAGAAAATGACAAAAGGTGTGGAAAATGGGTTCTCCTTGTGTCTTCAGAGTTATTCAATATTTTGTCCATTAGCAGATGCTTTCTTTTGGAGACAAGAAGTCTGCAGGTGCAAGGAGGGTAATCATAAAAGGTCTGATCATTGTATTCTGAGTGAAATCTTCAAAGATTCTTTCATGCATTTGCAAAGTTATTAGATGTTTCTTTTCATTGCCAACAGCTTTTACTTTGAGGTCAGCAGTCTGCAGGTGCAAGGAATTAATCAGCGGTCTGAAGACTGCGTACTGAATGAAATGTGCAAGGTACAATGTAATTAACATTTAGCGGTGCAAGCAGTTTAGTGAGAAACTGATGAAGTTTAAAACTGTGGTGTAGAACAGAGCTCATGTTGTAACTTTAAGAAACATTTCCAAGTGTAGGCATGTGTATGTAAATAGTGAGCATGTGCAGGCAGCAGTGCCATTTTGAGAGAACAGACAGAGTGTTAACATGTTTGAGTGCAGTAGTCAGTCTGTTTATAAGTTTAAGTTACTAAGCCTTAATCCTGATGTATTTGCATATAATAAAGCTGCTTGAACCAGACCCACAACTGTCAGTCTGTTTTATCCTGACTGTACAAGTGATATGGTGCCAGAACTGGGATTGAGAGTGTAACTTCTTTAAGCCACGAGGTGCAGAGCTGATGGTGAAGGTATGTTGAGCAGGTTGGGTGATACAGTGCTCAAACAATTAAAAAGGGCCAGAAATGAACTTAGGGTAACAGAAACTTGCACAAATGATTTATTTTGCAAAGAAAATGATACAAAGCATTTGTAAAGCACAAAACACATTATTAATCAAACGAGTAGCACAATCAAACAAAAGGCACGAAATGAATTGTTAATTAAATGAAGTGTTTGAAACCACAATATTTGATAAAATTGTCAGAAATACTTGTATGGGGTTCAGAGTTATCTCCGATTTGCATAATGAGCATGTTTAAAGTAAAACGAGCACAAGAAAAGTATAAGGAACTTAAGAGGTCAGATGGGCATAACGAGTACAGTAAAAGGACAAAAATAAGCTTAGAAAAGCAAGGCGACCGCATGTTTTTTAGTAAACGACCTTATTTTGGCATGAGATACTATTTTGTATTAACCAAAGCCATTCAAAGCTTAACTGTAGTTGTTCGAAGTATCTCAGTGTGTGCAAAGTGTTGGCAGTGTGTGCTTTATTACAGTGCAATTATTTCAGAGTTTACTGTAAAGTACATTTATTTTGCAAAGTGCACTTAAAGCACAGTCGTTTTGAAAAGTTTCTTATGCTGTGTACATTTATTCACAGAGTGCCACCATTTCAAAGTGTTTCTTACACTGTACAGTTATTTCACAAAGTACAACCATTTTCAAAAGTTTCTTGTGCTGTATACAGTTCATTTGCAAAGTGCATTCATTTTGAAGTGTTTCTTACTTTGTCTTGTGCCGCGTACACTTCATTCGCAAAGTGCTGTCATTTCAAAGTGTCTCTTACACTGATAAATGGTGGTTTCTCTAAGTAAAGTGATTTTAAAGTGTGCTATGGAGACTTATTTAGAAAAGTGCAGTTGTTTGAGTCTGTTCTATTGGCCTTAGAAGTTCTGGCATATTTTTCTGACAGACACACACACACACACACATATATATATATATATATATATATATATATATATATATGTATGTGTGTGTGTGTGTGTGTGTGCATGTTCATATATTATTTCAAGCAGCTTCACTGCTGTGTGTTGCTATGGCAGAGGCATTTCGTAGACTCAGTCCACTTATGTTTGATCATAACATTGCAGAGAATTGGAGAGTATTTGAGTAATAATACAATATTTTCATACAAGCAGCTTTTTCTGACAAACATGCACATACAAGGACATTTATTCTGCTTAACTCAGTGGGGTCAGAAGCCACTGAAAGAAAGCATTAATTTGTGCATGCACCAAAAGTATATGCAGAAGAGGGGGAAACTGCCATATTGTTGTACCGGCTGAATCAAGAGAGGACCCTGAGTGATTGAAATGTACATTTAGGGAAATGTGTAACCCTCAGACAAATGTTGCATTAGAGAGGCACCTATTTTATAAAAGAGACCAAAAGCCAGGAGAAACTTTTGCAGCTTATATCACTGACTTAAAAAATAAAGCTAAAATGTGCAGATTTGGTGATTTGAAAGATGAGGTGATAAAGGACAGGCGTGTGTGTTGTGTTAATGCTGCAGTGAGAAAGATTTTTCTTTTTGACAGTGATTTAACACTGAGCAAAGCCATAGAGATTTGTCAAATTCATGAGCTTACAGAAAGGTGCACAAGTATGTTTGCAAGTGATAAGAGCGTGGTTTCAACAGCCTCTAGAGCAAGTGTAGACAGTATGCAGCATGTGACTAGCAGAAACCGGCCTAAGCACATGTCAGCTGCAGCCCTCTCAGGTTTTCTAGAGAGAACCCATAACTTTCCAGCAAGTGCTATGACTATCTCAGTGAAACGGACATGCTCAGTGCAGTGTAAGGGTGAGTCAGCAAAACCCAAGTCAAGTCTTATTGTTCACTGCCGTAGTTGTGGCGCCAGTCATGAGTCTGAAACTGAGAAGTGCTTAGCATTTGGTCAGCAATGCCACAAGTGTAAAAAATGGAACCACTTTCAAACCTTTTATAAATGAAGCAAGCCTCATTCAGTTATTAAGAAAGGTCACTCAAAAAAAGCAAGTTGATCATATAGAAAGCTGCAACCCTACTTTCTATGCAGATGGTTTATCAGTGGTTGGTGAAAAGGTTAATGCAGTATATTTGTTGGCAAAGAATGAAGTGTTTTGTACTGTCCTGATCAATGGTAAATCCACATAGCTCAAAGTAGACACTGGTTCAAAATGTAATGTTATGTCAGCAGAAACATTTGCTAGAGTAAGAGCTGGTGAACAACTTAATTTGGCTAATTGTGCAAAGCTTGTGGCTTATGGAGGTGAAGAGATTCAAACCGAAGGCTCAGTAGTGCTTTCATGGTATTCGGCTGGGAACAGTTACAGCTTGTAATTCTATGTAGTCAGAAGACCTGTGCTGTCATTATTAGGTCTCAGAGAAAGTTTAAGAATAAAACTACTTTCTTTTACCAAAAAAGTCCATCATCTAAGCACATGTCCTAGTTCCAGCTTCACTGATGCTATTGTCTCAGAATATGTTGATGTTTTCGACAACAAGCTAGGCAAACTTCTTGTTGTGTACTCTATGAAAGTAGACCCAGAGGTCAGTCCAGTGCTCAGTCCAGCAAGGAGAGTTCCAGTAGCTATGCAGGACAAAGTCAAGGTCCAGTTAGATAAGATGGTGCAGTAAGGTGTGATTTGTTCAGTCAAAGAACCAAGTGGATGTCTTCCACAGTAGTTGCTCATAAGAAAAGCTCAGATGAAATTAGAGTGTGCATTTGACCCAAGAGACCTCATCATCCTATACATACAGTCGAGGAGGTTGCCAAGTATCACTCTTTTTTTCTGTCTTGGATGAAAAGAGTTCATTTTGGCAAGTAATGCTTGCTTGCAAATCTTCTCTACTGGCTACATTCAGTACTCTGATAGATACAGATTTCTCAGAATGCCTTTTGGAATAATTTCTGCCAGTGAAGTTTGTCAGCACGTAATGGAGCATATTTCTTTGGTTATCCATGTGCTATAATAGTGGATGATTTACTAATTAGAGGTAATCGAGAAGCAGAGCATGGTTGAAACCTTCGGAAAGTTCTGGACAGAGCGCGTGAAGTGAACTTTGAAGCTCAATCCTCTGAAATGTAAATTCAGGCTACCAGAAGTTACTTATGTAAGTCATTTATTTACCAGTACAGGTTTATAGCCAGATGCTTCCAAACAAGCAGCCATTCTTGAGATGCCAGCTCCAGACAATGTCCAAGCCCTACAGTGTTTCCTTGGTATGGTTAACTGTTTGGGCAAGTTTATACCTGCCTTCAGTGAGTTTATTAGCACCTTTAAAAGAGCTGGCATGCAAAATGTTGCCTGGTCATGGTTGGAACAGCAACAAAGAGCATTTGATAATCTCAAACAGCCAATTGCCAGTCCACTTACACTGAGATACTGTGATGTCCGCAACCAATAATTCTTTCCTGGCTTCAAAGTTCAGTCTTGGTGCAGTTATTCTTCAAGAGGGCAGACCAGTTGCATATGCATCTAGAACTCTTTTCCAAACTGAAATGCAGTATGCTCGAATTGAGAATGAACTTTTGGCAATTGTGTTCT
This sequence comes from Protopterus annectens, assembly GCF_019279795.1. Classification (NCBI taxonomy): domain Eukaryota; kingdom Metazoa; phylum Chordata; order Ceratodontiformes; family Protopteridae; genus Protopterus; species Protopterus annectens. Next base: position 192,639,932 of record NC_056743.1, read on the forward strand.
CATGTTCAAATTTCTGATTATATTTCCTGTAGAGCTATCCAGATCGAAACTGATCATCAACCTCTAGTCACTATTTAAAGAAGCCTATGCATACAGCTCCAGCAAGACTACAAAGAATGATGCTCAGGTTACAAAAGTACAACTTCAAGATGGTCTATACAAAAGGCAAACTTCTTTATCTGGCTGATACCTTATCCATATCACCAAGAAATACCACAGAACAACTTGATGCAGAAAATTTTGACTTTGGTATCATGGAAGTGTGTAATTTGTCTGCCACAAGACCTGATGAGCTGAGAGATCATACAAAGACAGATCCAGTTTTGCAGAGGCTCAACCACTTCATTAATGTTGGATAGCCATCAGAGCAATCTTGTGTACCGCAAAAAGTACAACCTTATTTTCCTTTTAGAGATAAGATGTTGATGAAAGATGGTATCCTTTTCAAAGGTCCTAAATTATTGTTCCTACTTCCTTACAGCATCAATACATTCAGATTTTGCATCATGGCCACTCAGGTTCTGAAGCTACCAAAAGAATGGCGAGAGAACTAGTATTTTGGCTCTCTCTGTCAAAAGGCATTGATAAAGTGCTTTCATGTTGTTCAGTGTATAGTAGTACTAAACTGCATTTGCAAAAAGAGCCGCTTCAGCTAAGCCAGATTCCTGAACTACCTTGGTCAGCAGTAGCCACTGACATCTTTGAATGGAACAGTCAGTATTACTTAGTGTTGGTAGACTCTTATTTGAACTGGTTTGACATCAGGTTGCTACCTAACCTAACGACTAGTACTGTTGTTACTAATTTGAAATGTCATTTCTCAGTCCATGGTCATCCACACAGTTATTTCTGATAACAGTACCCAGTTTACCAGTCAGTTATTTCAGAAATTTGCAAAAGAGTGGGACTTTATCCATATTACTAGCAGTCCAGAATACCCACAGTCAAATGGCCTGGCTGAACATGCAGTGCAGAGGTCAAAGCATGACCATACCGATGTCTTCTTGAATTTACTTAATCTCAGAAATATACCCAGTGACAACGTACTTGGTTTGCCTGCTCAGAGACCTCTATCTAGGCAAACCAGAACAACCTTGCCTATCAGTTGTAGTTTGTTGGTGCCTAATGCTAAAAACAACAGAACAATTAAAGCCCAACTATTTAAGAAATGTTCCTTTCGGAAGTCCAGCTATGATAAAACGAGCAGATTTCTTCGTCTGTTGATAGGAGACAGAGTGAGGATGCAAATGGTGAAAGGCTTTAATCTAAGTGGGCAAATGAGAGGTATATGTGCCGAGTCAAGAGCCTACTTAGTGGAGTCTAAGGCTATAGAATACCCTGATAAACCGCAGGCATCTTCTTCCAGTGTCTGAATTGATATCACAGCATCGTACCTGGGATGCAAACTCTAGATCTCAGAGCAACCCAGACAATGTTCATATTGAAGAAGATTATGTCCCAGATGTCCCTAAAGTTGAACATTCCTTAAAGACCATTTCTTTTGCTAGATCCAATTCTGATTTTTATGTTACACGATCAGGTTGTATTTCTAGACCTAGTATAAAATGCACAGCAACTTAGACATGACTTTTATATGTGTTTAGTTTTGTATGTTTGCATGTCAAAGAGTTAGTTCTGTATAATTTCATGTCAGAGGATCATTTCTGTATAATTGCATGTCAGTGAATGCTGTCATTTTAGTGCTTGACCTATTTCTCAAAGAGGGAGGATGTGGAACAGAGTGTGTGTTGTAACTTTGAGAAGCATTTCCAAGTGTAGGCACATGCATATAAAATAGTAAGCACATGTGGGCAGCAGTGCCATTTTGAAAGAACAGCAAGAATGTTAGCATGTATGAGTGCAGTAGTCAGTCTGTTTATAAGTTTATTTAAGTTTGTCACTAAGCCTTAATCCTGATGTGTTTATATATAATAAAGCTGCTTGAACCAAACCCACAACTATTCATCTGTTTTATCCTGACCGGACGAGCGACATGTGGGAACTGAATAAGTCATGAACGTAGTTCCCTTCTTTGCACAATTAATACTTTAATGTATTTTCTATAAGTGTACAATGTAGGCTATTAAATGCTCGCAAGTTCACTTTTTTTTTGGTTTGGGGGCTAAAAATTAATGTTTACTGCAAGTATGTGAAGTGTTTTACACATATGAGAGGGGAGTAGAGATAAGAAAAGAACAGAGAGCAGTCACAGTGGGAACACAAGCTTTTACATGCATTTTAGTGTGAGTAACCTTAATTTTAGAATAGGTAATGCGTGGGCACAGCTGTTGATTTGAGGCAGTTGCTGCTATCTAGAGGGGTAAATTTTGTTTTTGAAAAATATACATATTTATGTGTTTGTTGCAAGATAAAAAGGAATGGAGTTTGGTAATCTGTTTAGCTTTTGTGTTTGTTTTATTGAAGTAAAAAATCTTGGGAAATATGTGACATGGCTTTAAATGGAGGTGAGAAGAAGCAACATAAGAGATCAGTCTGCCATGTAAGGTAAACGCTGGAATATACAGTCAGAAGAACTGTAATGTATAATAGTTGAGAGTAACAAATTATAATGGCTACTCTGTCAATACTAAAGTAGAAGGTGAATGACCTTACCAGGTATATTCAAGTAGCAGAGTAATTTTGAATATAGTCCATTAGAAAAGGTTTGGTTCTGTAGAGAAAATCAAGTTTTAATGAGTTTTTGTGATTACTTATTGAGTATGTAGATCAAATTTTAGGTTTTTATCAAAAGTCAAGACCTAGAAGTTCAGTGTGTGACACTGTTGTGATGATGGTGCAGTTTGAGAATGAGGGAAACATTACTTTTAGTTATAGTATTAGTTTTGGAAGTAATTAGCGTGAATTTGGTTTTGTTGGGATTAAGAAGCAGGTTTGAGACTTTTAGCGAGCTTTTTTAGCAATACTGAGTAATGGGTGGTATACAGTTCAAGTAATGTTTTGATTGAGCATGTATTGGCAACAAAGCTGAAATGTGGCTGCTTTGGTGCTTGTGGTTGCACCAAGCAGTCATGAAGTCTTCATTGTTTTCCTGGGTAGTTTATTGATAATCTTGTTAAATTCCTTTTATACCACCTAAATTTGGTCATTTCTACCGTATAAGTGGCCGTCTTATTTGACACTACTCTGGCAACCAAATTACTATGCAGTAATAAATTGAAAAAGGAAAGCAATAAAATAAAAAAAAAAAGGAATGGAGAGTAGATGCGTATCTAAATTTCTAGACTATGAGTTTTTGTTAACCAGCCCTATATCCTCTTCCAAATTACCATACTTATGCATTGCATGTCTTTCACCAGAAAAGACGACATTGAGTGGTTTAATGTGTCACAAACTATCTGTTCCACAAACCAATTTGTCCTGTTATATCTATTTTTGTGATGCTAGTTCCATTTAGAACCCTGTATATTTAAAGTGTACTGCCAGTTGCAAGGCCAAAAAATAAACAAGTATTCATCCCTGTAGTTATAGACTAGAATTAGATCTAGCCATATTAGGACAAGGAGAGCATTCTCCCTGAGGCTGGTTGCATAATCAGATGATTCCAGGCCAGCTATTCCCTTTGTCCATTTCCTTTGAACCCTTTTAATCTGATTGGTCAAGTAAGATTTACAAGAGGACCACTAGGGGTCAGCAAATTTTAGAACAGACGCAACAAATGGCATAATAGAATCCTCACAAAAGGGCATCTGTTCTAAAATGTCAGCAAAATTGCTCTTGGGTTTTCTGTTTGAGACCTGAATGTTAGATGTTTCTCTCTTAATATGCCCATAATAAAAAATAAGATGTATCTAGTTTGTCATCTAACAATAAGTAGTTGGTGTATTCCAGGTAAACATGACTTTTCAGTGTTTGGTGTAACACTTGTAACTCGTATGTAAACAGATTTTGTCTGTATGTTTTAGATATCCTTACTGTATGTAAGAATTAGACTGGCTATGTTTGTGGAAATTTGTTTTACCTGTCATTGAAAGTTATCTTTTATCTGTATAACAGCCTGGCAGCAGCACGATGTACAAGAGCTTTGTCGAGTCATGTTTGATGCATTGGAACAGAAGTGGAGGCAAACTGAGCAGGTACATAAAACAGTAGAATTGCATACATTTTCTTTTAATTGTTTGGCTAAATGTGGTGTCACAGTCCTGTAGATAGGTACTGCAATTAATTGAAACATTGCCTTTGGAAAACTCTGCAACTGCTTGAAGTAGGCAGAATGCAGTCTTTTTGGAACTTTCTGTATGGTTTCTAAAGAGTATTCTATGAACAGTGTAACAAATAGATTCTTTTGTCTTTTCTCTCTCTCTCTCTCTAAATGATATTTTCTATGACCATTATGTATACCCCCCCCCCAAATGTTTGATGACTGTTTCTACTGCATGTGTTGTGCTTAAGCTGCTTACTTGTCTTCTGCTTGACATTCCTTAACCATTAATCAGTCTGTACTGTTTAACATCACAACTGTTTTTTTTCCAGCCCTTATACTTTTCTCAGTCAGTAAAATACCAGCAATTTGTATTTTAATAGTATTGTCACTATACTACTTTTGTACTTAAAAATAAAGTTGCCTACATTTTTAGGTTTTTTTCATTTAAGGTCAGTTGTGTGTTCCCCAGAAAATGTTAGCTTTAAGTGTGACTTTATTATAACAAATATAAACTCAAGCTTACACACTGAAATAATCTCCATGTTAGACATGCTCCTCCCACGTTTTTTGGTCTGTAGAGCATCTTCTGTATAGCGACATGCGAGAATGGGCGTTCCTTCGTTGAAGGTTGTGCGTTAGGCCCGGCAAGCCAGTACGTAAAAATCTACTGCCAATCATTAGCGGACCGGAGTTCCGCTGTGGCGACCCCTAACCGGGAAAAGCCGAAAGACGCGAACAATCCAATTATCTCATTGCTAGTATGGACTCTTAACTTTTCTACAGCAGACTCGGTCCAAAACCAGGGTTTACAATGTTCTTTTTGCTATTACAGTAACTTAATTATTTCATTCATCATATTCACACCATTTGGCTACTATCCTTCCTTCTCACTGACTACATTTCTATCATCTCATATTTGAAGTTGTTCCATTATGTGTTATGTATTTATTTTTTTAAGGATAAAAAATTTTTATCCCGACCATTCCATTTTTTTTACTATGTAGTGTACTGGTGTTATACTTAAATATTTCATCTTTGTTTGCCTGATTCTACCACAATCTGCTTTCTTTGATCTTCTCTGAAATTGGATCTACTTGCAATTCTGCTTTGATGTCCTCATTTCTTTGTCTGTCCCACAGTGTGCATCCTGCTAACCATCTCAGGAACTTCATCACATTCACTGTTAGCTTTTCCAGCTGCGCTGCCTTTACTCCCCACATTTCTGTAATAAGCAGTAGTACTGGCTGCACCATTGCACTATTTTGTACACTTTCATTTTCATTTTCTTTGGCATTCTTCTATTATACACTAACCCTGACACTCTGTGCCAGTTGGCTGCAGCCCCTCTGATTCTATCTTTGACCTCATCATTCAGACTTCTATTTTCCTCTACCACCCCTCCCAGATACTTGAAGCTGTTAATCTGTTCCACTGTTTTCCTTTCTGTCTCAATTCATTTTTTTTTTACTTCCCCCATTTGCAGCTATTACAACTGTCTTACCTGTAGTCAGTTTAATCCCATGTGCCTTCAGTTTTGCATTAAATTCCATTCCCCTAAACTTTGCTGAAGTTCTTGCTTAGAGTAAGCCTGTAATACCACATCATCTGCATATAGAACTTTGTTGTTCTGCCCCCTCCAGCCTCTTTGCTGATGCAGTCTATCACCAGTATAAATGGCAGTGAGCTCAGAGCTGAACCCTGATGCACAGACGCTCACAGTGGGTGCCCCTCTGTGAGCCAGAACATTGTTCATGTTTGAGTCATTGGGTCCTTGTACGTAGCCTGCACTAATTCTACCAATGTTTCTGGGACTTTGAAACAGTGCAAGGCTGACCAAGTCAGCTTGCTTGGGACCTTGTCCTATACCTTCTCCAAGTTTAGGAATGCTCTATCAGACTGTTGGTAACTATCTGCCTCACTACAAACATCTGGTTGGTTGTGCTGCATCCTAATCTGAATCTGAACTGTTCCTCCACCATCTTGCATTCTAGTACTCTGCATATTCATTTATCAGTCACCTTTGCCAGAACTTTCATTCAGTGTAACAGGAGTTTGATACCTCTGAACTGCCCACAGTTGTGGACATCTCCTTTGTTCTTGTACACTTGCACTAATATGCTTATTCTGCAGTCACCTGGGATGCTGCTTTCTCTCCATACTGCTATGGGTAGCTTTAGCAGTCATTTCTTCCCATCTAACCCAACATCTTGATCATATATGCTGTGACTTCATCTGAGCCTGCTGCTTTCCCTGACTTCATTTTTCTTTGTGATGTTCTTTCTTCTTCAAAGGTGGGCTTCTCCTCATCTGTCGTTTTTTTTTTTTTTTTTTTTTAAACAAGATACATCTTTGTTAAATTATCACGTATGACTTAGGGAGTCATACATTTATATGAATGAAAACAAACCATATTGACATAATCTTAGATGCAAACATTATGAATCACAAATTAATCAACAAGCCAAAGAAAAACCAAACCAACTCAAACACAAACTGCAGAAATGGAGAGTGACTGGTCCAAGTAATGAAGCAGAGCAGAAAATTTTAATACCAACACAAATGTAAAATAATGATAAAATAAGCATTTTCATTCCACTAATACAGAATTTTTGTATTACTAGAATGAAAGTACTTATTTTATTGTTATTTTACATTTGTGTTGGTATTAAAATTGTCTGCTTCATTATAATTCACAAACAATATTGACATAGTTGTAGTTGCAAACATTATACATCACTTATAATCTATCCAGTCATTGTCAGTCAAACATTACATTGCTCATTCAAATCCTACCTTCTTTTAAACCTCTTTCCTTCTCTGCATGTATTGTTCCCACAATTCCCATTTTTTTCCTAAGTAATTTGTTCCTATCCTTTTCTAAAGATCCCAATTCCAGTTGTTTTCTCTCTGTTACAATATTCAGTACTTCCAAGTAAAGTTGTTTTTGACTTTGATTTTCATTTTCTAGTAATTGTTTTTTTTGTTGGCAGCCACTATATTTAGACTCAGCAAGGCCTTACTGTGTCAGTTATGATTCTGTGTCGTAGCTCAAAAAAGTAATTTCCTTAGTTACACCAACTTGCTCACCCAGTATCTCTGCCAGAGCAGTCTGCAGGGAATCTGTAAAGTCCGCAAAGTCTTTACATTCCCAAAAATATGTTCCCAGTTACCTTTCTTCTCCAGCACACCTCCAACATTTGCTGTCTTCCTGATGAAAAAAGTCTTTGGAGTCTACTTTGCGTATAAAAATACCGATATAAACACTTCCAAGCAAACATCCTAAATCTTCTAGACTTAATTGCATATTAGGAAACTTAAATATATACCCCATTGTTTCTTTGTGATTTGCTTATCCAGTTTCTCTTCTCAATCCTTTCTAAACTCGTTTGATTGATCCTTGTAGTGATCATGCAATATTTTGTATGCTCTATTAATTATTCCTTTTTTAACAGCAACTTCTGTTCTAGATTCTACTTAAAACTGTACCAGTGCTGGTCTTTTGCATAAGATCCCCCTATTTCTTTCTCTTTGCGTATACTCTGATATCAGTCCTTGATAAGGGAAGGCATTCTCTCTCCTGCAGTCCAAATAAATTCTTGACATCTTCCCATTCTGTTACCTTTCTCTGTCTTAATTATTTGCTCCCAATACTTTAGTTCTTTTACCAGTTTTCTCCAATAAATTCCAGCCCCGTCTTGGCTATTGTCTGTATCCCTAATTGCAGTCATCCATATTGGCAGAATCTCCTTTCTCCATTCCCGTGTTGGCTTAGTTCTTAGAATACTTTCTGCTAATTTGTGAATATAGTATTCTGCATGGTTATTGTTCTTTTCCTTAATGATCTGCATCCAAAATCACAGTCTCTCTGTTTCTTGAGCTCCCCTGTTTCATCATTTTCCCTTTCCACGCTGAATTATAGGTTTTTGCTTGTGGTATGTGTAGGAGCCTTAACTGTGTAGCTCTCAAATACCCATTCACATTGGGAAATCTCAAACAACCTCGTTCAATTGGAAGAATCATCTTATCCCACTTGACTCTTGCCATCTTCCATTTCCAGGTAAAATCCTTCAGCTCTTTATTAATTGATATCCACAGCTTTTTCTCTGCTTGATAAAAATGTGCCTGACCTGTGTATAAAACTAAAGGGACTAAAAACATTTTAACTTCGTATATCTGGCTATCCATATTCATATAGCAGAGCTTCCAATTTCTCAGTTTTTGTATTATCTTTTGTTTATTCTCTTCCCACATATCCTCAGCTGCCACACCAGAATCCTTTTTAATCCATACTCCTAAGAACTTCATTTTATCGTATCCTCATAAATATGGGTATTAGTGAAAAAATTTGTGTGTGGGTATGTATTTTACAGCTATTGTCTTTATTTTAGCTTCATTAATTTTATATCCTGAAAAAATTTGAAACTGCCTAAAAATGTTCCACAACACTGAAATGTCCTTTTCTGGTTTTATCAGGTATGAAATAATATTTGCAAATAGAGCCAGCTTTTCTTGACTACCATATCAATTATATCTTGAATTTATGAGTCTCTCTTCTTTGCCAGTGGTTCTAAATATAATGAAGATAACAAAGGGGGAGAGAGGTTACCCCTGCCAAGTCACAATGCTTAAACAGAAATTGTCAGAGAGGAGCCCTCCCTCTTTAATTTTCACCTCCAATCCCTCTTATCTTCTCCTATTATCAAGGATTGCAAATGCTTCCATTGACCTGCTCATAAACTCCCAGCTTTCTCTGCATCCAAAGCCACTAACAACAGTGGTATTTTCTTACATTCAGCTTCCCTCTGGATCATCAATGTTCTGTTAATGTTGTCAAAGGCTCCCCTCCACAAAACCACATTGATTCGTGTCTGTCAGTTTTGGAATCACCTTTGCCATTCTTTTTGCCATTGTAGAGATAAACACTTTATTATCATGGTTTAGGATTGAACTGGGCCTGTATGAAGCTGGATCTGATGGGTCTTTACCCTCTTTGGGTATCGCAGCCACCACTGCTTTCTTCCAGGATGTTGGTGTTTCTCCTCCCTTAAAATACTGTTAAACAAAACCTTCCAGATCTTTATCAGTTTTTTCCATCCTAGCTTCCAGACTTCCATAGGAATACCATCTGTTCCTGGGGACGTTTGTGTTGATTGGTTATATAGCACTGTTTTTGTCTTATCTCCACCTATCCTCACTGTTGGTAATTGAGCCTTATCTACCTGTAACCTTGGCATATTTAATTCTTCAGTAAACGTTTCCATTTATACCTTTTCTGCATCTCCATTTTTTGCTTTATACAGACTTTCATAAAATTTCCAAAATATTTCTAGTACTTTACAAGAATCTCTTGTTACCATACTTGTTATAGGCTCCCTAAGCTTGGCGACAACCCTTTCTATTTTCTGTTGCCTGAGTTGTTGCACTTAAAGTTTTTGTGCTCTGGCATTGTAAAAAAACAGATGTTTAACAGCAGTCTTTTTAAAATCATGCATATTGTTGAGGTCATCCTTTATTTTCTGCTTAGCATTCTGCAATTGCTTCTCTTCGTGTTCTGTGAGGTTCCCCCTGTTCTGCAATACTTTAACATTTGTCAGTCCCCCTAAATACTTCTTGTTGTGTGTTAACCACACCTCTTTCTTTTATTTCTATCCTGTTTTTAAACTTCACTTTAATTTTAGCCCACTGCCTAGCTATATTTTCATAAGGTATTTCTGTCTTCTCTGATAACTCGCGAATAATTTCCACTACCATTCCTTACCTTTCTTAAATGTCTCTCTTTTCATCAGATAGGTGGGAAAGTCCCAGTTCTTCATTTTTATTTCATTATCCTGTGTTTTTATTTTAGTTATTATTAGCACATGATTCCGCGGTGGTGCAGCAGTAGCGTTGTTGCCTCACAGCAAGAGGTTCTCCCGTTCGATTCTCGGCTGGAGTGTGTGGAGTGCCTTCTGTGTGGAGTCTGCATGTCCTCCCCATGGTTGGGTGGGCGTTCGAAAGACATGCGTAAATGGGCGTGCCTTAGGTGAAGGTTGAACGTCGAGCTGGCACCTCGGCGTTCATGAAAATCTACTGCCAATCATTAGCGGACCGGAGTTCCACTGTGGCGACCCCTAACCGGGAAAAGCCGAAAGGCAACAACAACATTAGCACATGATCTGAATTGGATATTGGATGTGTATCAGAACTTTCAGCTAAATGCACATGTTCCTGTGGAAATGTAAATTCTATCTAGCCTAAGCACAATTTTTTTTATATTCTGGAATAATATGTACATTTCCTCCAAACTCCTACTACTGAATTCACATCTTCCATGCCAAATATTTTCATAAATTTCTTCAAAAATCTACCTTCTTTTGTTATATTTTCCCTTCTGGGCCCCCCGTCATCTTTCCTGTTGCAAATCAAATTCCAGTCCCTGCTGAAAACTGTTAATTTCTCCCAGAATGCTCTTAATCTCCCATTGTAGCAGTTTTAGGTGGAATATAAATACATGCCAGTGTAATCCTCCTTCCTCTTCCCTTGCCAGTAGCCCCTTAGTATAACATGTCTACCATTATTATCTTTATCTTCATATATCACTATTGGAGTCCCTATTGCAATTAATATTAGTACTCCTCCTTTCCTTTGTCCCAGGTATTCCACTGAATAACATCCTGAAAACCTTTTTTTATCAAATTCACATGCTCATTTCATTCCAAGTGTGTCTTCTGTAGCATAGCTATTTGCACTCTATATTTTTTAATGCAGTTTGTACTTTCTTTTTTGCGTATATCTCTTGAGACCATTAACATTTAAAGATAGTATTGAAACGGTCTTTATGTTGAAGTTGTTATTCCCATCTTTTTATTTATTTTTTTGTTAAATATCTAATTCCAGGTTTTGTGTTATATGCGCACACTAATGTTTGTCAGGTTGACCTTTTATACAGTTGTTTTTTGTCATAGCCATTTCAGCCTATGTCACATCTTACAAAACCTTTTGTTTTATTGAAAGCCATCAAACAAAAAAACAAAACAAAAAAAAAAAACAAATGCACCCCTATACAAAAAATCTTTTACCTTAAAAAAACTGTGTACATCTTCAAATATTGAAGTTTTACCTTCCTAGTAAGAACAGTTGTCCCAAACTGACAGCCTCACACACACACACACACACACACACACTTGAGGTAACCTAAAAGGGAGGTTATCCATGCTAAGACACATTGTACAGCCTGTGCTTCTACTAAGTGCTGTCTGGTTTTGTCTTATCTTTATTGCTGTCCCAGAATGAGAAAACACTTGAATGCTTTCACAAACCATTATCTCTTAGTCATTGAAAGAAAACTATTAAAAGAAAGTAGTATCTTGTTTTTGTTGCTGTCTATCAGATTGTCTCCATGGAGGCATGAGAACCAGATACATAGTTATTTCTGCAAATATTTTATTTATTTATTCATTTGCTAGAGGAAAACTTTATCATCTTCCCTGTTATTTTTTAATTTATTTGCTTTTTCTTAAAACTTACTTACTAGATAAAGCCAAGAGCCATAATCCATTCATTCCCCTATGCAAAAATGAGAAAAAGCACATACTTTTTTCTTGCATTATACTCTTTTAAACAGGCCTGTCTTTTTTTTTTTTTTTTTACATTGTAGTGCCTACATTTCTTAAAACTGAACAAGGAGAAAGCGAAAAGAAGGAAAAAAACAGGGGCATCTGTTTACATTAGTATCCATATTGCACTTGAAAATAATTGAGAAAACTTTACTTTATAGCATGCATACATCATGCACTATACAAATATTAATGACATGAAGAAGGGCACATTCTTTAGAGTCCCCTACAAGTTTAACAAAATCAAAAAAGTCCAATATTTCTTGTTTTTTTTTCTTGTTCTGTCACGTGTAACAAATATATGTAATGCTTTATAATCCCTCATTTATTTGTCAATTTCTGAGTTGCTGATTTTATTCCTGTTACTCTCCATCTCCTAAATCCAACCTACTCTCGATTCTTCTGGTCAACTCTTCTGCTTTTTTCACTCTCTCAAGCATTTTCCATTGAAAAAACCTGGAAAAGGTTTCACTGTCACAATTTACCCAAAAATGAGTTCACTGGCTCTCACTTCTGAGTTTTTGTTTTCACACTGGGAGAGATGAAAGTAAGCTGTTACTCAATGTGCAGCCATCTTGGAAGTCTCCTCTTCCTTCATCATTGGCTGGGCCAGTGCAGCTTCTGTGGAGTTTTCTTTATTCAAAAGCTGCTGAAATTACACTTTCCATCCACCTTTGATTTCCTGTGGGCTGGTGAGCAGGGTTTTGCTGGCATCCGTTATGAGGGGTGTGCGATGCCAGTCTTCTTTATCTTTCTGTCTTTGCCTTGCAACCTGATAGAGTTTCTTTGTGACATATATTGAGTCACTTTCCAGAAGATATGCCTTGTTCTTTGCTATTGCAACTCCTTTCTTAAGCTCTTTGTTAGCCAACTCATTTCATCCTAGCCTAGTCCATTTTTTCTGTCTCCCACTTTTTCCTGCACTACTCTTTTCTTTTGATTTTTTTCTTGGACTTCTGCATTCCACCACCAGATTTCCTTATGCACTTTATTTCCATACCCGAATCTGCCACATACCTGTTCTGTAGTCCTCTCACATGTTGTTTGAGGCTGTGCCTTTCTTCATCCCTACCTCTTTCCCCTTATTCTTCAGTTGCTAGAGACCTGAATAATTCCTTGAACTCTTGTGCTTTTCTCCTCAAGTCAACTTCTAAGTCTTTAGCCTAGTCTGTGTTGACCTTCCCTGACCACTGCTTGCAGCTTTTTGTTGCAAACATTGATTTATGCTGTGGGCTGACTGTTACATTGGGGATGACTTTGCAGTCATTGATTGTACCCTACTGCCCTTTCCTTATTAGGAGGATTTCTCCCTGAGTTGCATGTTGGCCATTCTCATCTGCTATTGTGTGACTGTCTTTCTTGCTGAACCATGGATTTGCTACCATCAAGCAATTTGCCACACAGAAGTCCACACTGTCTTTATTTCCTGTTATGTCTGTCCCAATGTGTGCATTCAGGTCATGTATAATCAAAATCAATTCACATTGTCCTGCTTTATCCAGTAGGTCTTAAAACTGCTGTCTGAATTCACTCTTTTTCTTCACTATCACATCCTTGCTGTGGGACATAGGGCTACACTGGAGTCTGATTGCCATATGTCTGTCACAAATGCTGATAACATCTCTCACTGTCTTCTGAAGTCTTTTCCTCTCCAGATTTCCCACACCATTTCTAATTTGTCCTCATCCTGTGTAGTGGACACTGGTCTTTGCTGCACTAACTTTCCATCTTTTCTCCTGGATACATGAGATGTTCAGCCTTCTCCTTACCATCATGTCATCCACGCCTAAGCTGCATCCTGTCAGGAATGAAACAATTCTTAATTCATGTTTAGCTGGCTGTTTGGTTGTACGTCCAGCTATCACTCAACAAAGCTATCCCTGGTAACCCATGCCAGGCAAATAGACCACAGCTGGCTAGTAACTTACTGACTCAGGGCTGCTGGACTTTATGGCGAGCACACACTGGCCAGTAGGGCACATACACTCCTCCCACAATTAGCATGTGTCCTTTGCATAGGTCAAATCTTCAACCTACTTATCAGCAGCCATGCCCATTTGATGACATTCGTCAACTCATCCGAATCACCTACTGCCAGTTTTTACACCAAGTGGCTATCCCTGACACAGTGCATAGTCTGTGATACATGTTCTCCTACTGAGGATTCTGCACACCACATTTGATGCCAAAAGTGGTTAATCTACACACCTCTTCCGTCATAGGACATCATTTAGAGTCTGTGCTGCTAAGGACGGCAGGGAGATGGGAGGGACACTCATAGTCACAGGGAGAGCATTCAAACTCCATACAGTCATTAGCCAGAAGTCAGGATCGAACAGTGTACCTTGTGCATGGGATGCATGGGATGCAAAGACCTTAACCATTGTGCCAACTGATCTGCCTGTACAGTCCTCATATTCCTGCGTATGTCTGTTTTAAGGCCATGTAACTCCTTGCATGCCGTCTTGACCGACCCGTTTTGGGTGGGATTCTCATTTCTCTTATACCCTTCCAAGGAATCTTACCATCCCCAGAATGCTGCTCTTAGCCCTGCCTACAACCTTCACCTCCCTATTAACCCTAGATTTCTCTATCCTGCTACTTTCACCATACTCATCACTCCTTTTAATTGTAGCTACTTGATCTTGACTGCCTCATTTAGCCTAAACATTTCTTTGACTCCTTTCCACTCTACCCAGCTGTCCTTAAACCTCAGACTTTCCCAATACGTCAACCTTGTTTTTTCCATCCTTTCCAGTTCCCTAGAGCTGTTAGTGCTGCTTACCTGTCTTTATAATACAGTTTGCTTAATCCTTTTCCACCAATATTTCATTTCCTGTTGTTAACTCTGTGTGTAATCTACCTAACACCTTAGGGAGCTGTTACACCTGAAACACATAAAACCATCCTGCTACTCTGACTTCCATATCAAGCTTCTGCAGTTATAACATTAACATTTTCCAGACAGCTTTATAGCTTTTACACTGCATGAATATGAACAACTAAAAATGAAATTACTGTAAAGTACTCCAAGAGGTTTAAAACCCCTTAGCTGTCCATATTTTTACCGTAAACCCTCTGTTAACCAGAACTAAAGCAACCAGCAAAAAAAAAAAAATCGAAGAACTACAATGCAATTTTCATGTGTTACACTTTCTGTTTTCCCCACAGAAGCATACCTTACACTTTTAGAGTTTTAGTGTTTTAAAAAGGAAGATCGGAATAAATTTTGTCTCTCCCCAACCTGAGAACAATTCAAACCAAACAAGTAGTATAGCTTACAGTATTAGTCAGGCCTACTTTTAATAGTAACTCTCAAGCAGCCAGAAACTACAGTTATCCGTCATCTACCAATCCCCATGGGTGCCAGTTAACTGAGAGTTTACTGTAGTTCTATATTCTGTAACGCTGCTGTAGGTCTCTTAGCATCCCATATATGATCCAGAATAATACACTTTGTTTCACCGGAAAGATTTTAGTGAGGATTTAAAGATGTGTGTTATGTTGGCCTGTCTGAGTGTAGTAGATATGGTGTTCCATAGCTTGGAGGTAAAGTCAGAATATTGTGAGTTGCTTTGGGAATTGTATGTCTTCTGTGTGCAGGTAAGGTGTTTCTATGGAATGGGGGCCTTCTATGCATGTGTAAGACTGTTAAAGAACTTGCAATGATGGACACTGGTTTGATTGGTAGAAGATTTTGTGAGCAGTTTTAATCTGGAAGAGTTTGATATAGTTTGGTAATTCCGTCCATCTAAGCTTTTTATAGCCAAACAGTGGGATGCTCTTGGGGTTGGTTGGTTACAAATCTAGATGTTTTGTTGTAATGTAGTTTAAGTTTAGATATTTGAATAGAATCTGGGTTATAAAATTGGGGGAAACATTTAGGAAAGAGATAAACAAATGCTGCTGTTTTACAGTGTGTATCTATGAGAAAGGTTTTGCTGTATATAAAAGACTTAGTTTTTGATGAGTTTTCTTGACTGCTACTTAGATTAAAGTTTGGCTTGTCATCTATAATAACTGCAGGCAGAACAGGCCTTAGGTGAAATGGCACCCAGCTGTGCTACTTCAACACGTGCACACATATCCATATCTCCACCCCTCCACCAACCATCTCCAAATCATCCAGATTCATTTTTCTGCATTTGTCAAACTTTGTCTGTCTTTTTGCACATTTTATCATACTCTTATTTTTTTTCCTGCATCCTTTCAGCACACCTTAACAAGGCAAGACAGCAGTGGAGCAAGTAACTGAATTCACCTGGGGGTGTGGAGGCATAGCCATGGAGATTCCAGATGTTTTGAGGTACATTTTATTCCCTCCCACCCATTTTGATCCAATGATGGCTTGCATAAAATCATGACTCTTCTGCCTTTTTATATGTTTTCCTAACTTTTTGCACATTTCATCATACTTCTAGTATTTCCTTTCCACACACCTTAACTAAGCCAGACAGCACTATAAAAGCTGTGGAACAAATAACTGAACTAAGGTGCAGTCTTGCTATGTGAATTCTGAATCTACTAAGGTGCATTTTATTTTTTTCTCCAGCCCCTTTGATCCTGTCATGGCTTAAACAAAAATCATAACTATGGAAAGAATTTCAGTCTTACTCTTCAGTTTTGATTTTTCATGCATCCTTTTAGTGCACTGTAACTTGCCAGGAGTTGACTGTAATAACTGTACAATAAATCTAAGTAAGGCAGGGGTTCAGGGGTCCACTAGCCCATCAGATACCATGGGGTTATAGATGTTCTGAGTTGCAGTTTAGGTATGTTTTCCACCCTTTTGTTTCATTGATGGTCTCAACAAAATCCATGAAGAAAATTAATTCTTATTTTATTTCTTTCAAAAACGAAATAAGTTATTTTTGACAAGATGACAATTTGCATTAAACTAAGAAGACAAAAGTTAGTTAGGAAACCTACACCAGATCTGGAATAGTGCCCCCCCCCCCCAAAAAAAATACAGCCATCTGTCTGATTTTATATTGGAATGTAGGCACACATTTTCAGTGTCATACACCAGTGTGAACACTGGCTCTAGATGATTGTCACTGTTGACGTGACATCCTGACCCATATGCAAAAATGGGTAAAAGGGGTTATGGGTGGATGGATGGATGAACAATGGGTAGTTACACTAATTTGCTCACACAGTATTTCTGGTAGAGTAGTCTGCAGGGATTTTTTAAAATTCTGCCAACTCATTACACTCCCCTAAAAATATGGTCCCAGTTACCTGTTTCTTTCTCAACATAACTTCAACATTTGCAATATACCTGAAGAAAAATTCTTTGTAGTCTACAGGGATATAAAAACACCTATGAAGACACTTCAAGCAAAGACGCTAAATCTTCTAGAGTTTGATGCTTATTTGAGAGCTGTAGTTACCCACCCATTGTTTATTTGTGAATTGCTTATCCAGTCTTTCTTCCCAATCCTTTCTAACTCTGAATCCTTTTTTTCAGTCCTTTTCTCTGTAAAGTCCTTCAGAAATGTATTCACTCTCAGCTTATGAAACAGTAACAAACATAACCTCCCATCCAGCAGCCAGCACAGTTTTAGGCCCAGTCGCAGTACTACTACTGTCCTCCTCAACTTTACCAACATAGTAAACTAGTACAGAAATGAGGGTAGCCTTATTTCTTCACTTTTCCTTGAACTTTCCGAAGCATTTGATGATACAGTGTCCCACCAAAAGCTCCTCTCTGAACTTGCAACTCTAGGCTTCACTTACCCCTCCCTCTCCTGGTTTCACAGTTATTTATGCAGTTGTCAACAGGCAACTAAATGGCAAGAAAGCCTTTCAGTGTTTCATCGAATCTCTGTTGGTTTTCCTCAAGGGTCAATACTTGGCCCTCTTCTATTCAATATTTTCATAAATAAATTTCATACTGCTACAACACTTGGCACTCTCATACAATATGCCGATGATTCAACCCTAATCTGCTTTGCCCCATCCATAACAAAATTACAGGAAATCATTCAAAAATCATTCACTGATATTCAAATAAGGCTAAAAAATCTAACTTGCTGCTTAATGTAACAAAAAAAAAAAATTTTCCTATTAACTCCAAAACACTACCTTAACCAGAAACTTACATTTCATATTATATCAAGTGATGATGCAAAATAGAAGCCATAAGCCAAACTAAACTACTCAGAGTCATTATAGATGACATCAACTAATTTGTTCACTGTGTACTTCATTCTGTCAAGAAAGCTCTCCAAAAACTCTGGTCCCTCTTTCGGGCTATACACTACCTGACAGACCAAGCAAGGATTATCTTAGTAGCAGCATACCTCCTTCCTTCACTGTTGTATGGTTCCCCTATTCTTACAAATATCAACACTACATGTAAAACTAACCCAGCCTCCTGCTAGCACAAAATCGCTAAATTTGCTAACCAACCTTATACAGATTGTCTCTTGCTCATTTTCCCAGAGCTCCGATCTGCTTTGGTCTCTTGCCACAGTCTGAGGAGGTCCTGAGTTAATCCTGCTCCACTCAGTTAACTGAGTGCTACTGCTTTATTTTTGCTTTATTTATTGCTTCTGCCTTTAAGTCATGCTAAAGGTCCCTAATAGTTGAAATTGCTTTGTCAAGTTAGTTCAAATTGTTTTGTTGTAACATTACATTTATAAACAATTTTTTATTGGTGCTTTTCATCCAGAGGTTAGCAGTACCCTGTACAGGCACAAACTCCCAGAAAATAAATTCTGTCTGTAAAACTATCCTTAGAACTGGAACCTGTAATTTATTGTGGCTAAATCAAAGCCATTGCACAGAGACAAGCTTAGATCAGTTAGTTTGCACATTAAACAGCAGGATTATCAAATTTTAGCACAGTCTAACCTAGTCTAGTGCCAACTCCAAAGACTGTCCAAGGAGACCTATGTGTAAATTTTAAGCACTTGGAAAAAGCCCACGAAGACCTCTGGCTGCAATAAAAATATATTTAATAGTCACTCCACTTGGTAAAGAATAAAACTTAAAAATACCCCTTTGGGTCACAGTACATACACATATACTTCTACCTTTCGGTAGGTACATTTACAAGGTTTATTAAAAATGAAGCCCAAATCTGATGCAGCACCAAACCTGGTCCATTCCTTTTCTAATAGTGCTTTTATTGCATTTGAATTAGCATTGTAATCTGTCACAAAGTTACTAGCCAAATGGCCATTGTCTTTGTTTAACATTTCTTGTTCATTAACATCATTCTCTAGTAGGCCTTCACCTAAAATAGGTTTAAACTTCACTTTTCTTCCTTCTCTAACTTCTTGTTCCACTTTTATAATCAGGTCAGCTGGGTAACCTCTTTCACAAAACATCTCAAATAGTTTACTGCATTCTACCTCAAAGTCTGTATCATCTGATGTCATCCTGCTCCCTCTAACATACTGACCTTTTATTATTCCTTTATTTTGAAAGAACAAATGTGCACTATCGAATGCTAAATAGTAATTAGTAAATGTTTCCTTTCTATATACTTTCGAGTTAAACCTTCCTGGCTGTTTGGTGATAGAGATATCCAAGTATTCAAGTTTGCTTAAATCAGTTTTGTATGTAAACTTTAAAAATTGCGTTGAATCTGATAGATACTTAACAAATTCTAAATATTTTTCCTCAGTATCTACCCATAAAAAACACATATCGTACAGGTATCTTTTATACAGTTTCCAGCAGTTAGTATAACTGGAACTAAGGATGAATTTATCTTCCTAAAGAGATAAAATAATATTTGCATAAATGGGGGCACATCTGGCCCCCATTGCCACACCTTACTGCTGTTGGAAGAATTCACCCTCATAATGAATGAAATTGTTTTCAAACATACTGTACCTGGTACTCACCAATATTGGAGAGCTCTGCACACCCCCCCCCCATTGTTTCATTGTCACATCCTCACTTGTGAGGTCAGACCACAAAGCTGTCTACTTCAACATATAAATAAACTCTGTAACCCCAGCAAACCGTGTAACAGTCTGGAACTATTCCAAAGCAAACTACATTATATTAAGTGATAGTTTGTCAAAATGTCTTGCTGCCCCCAACCCAAAGTTCACAGCAACCTATGCAGAATTGTATATAGAGGTCATGTACAACCATGTAAACTGCTGGTTAGAGGCTGCTGTACTTATTAGAAGTAAGCCCAAAACAAACTCTGAAAACAAACCAGTGATGGAATCCTAACCTTAACTGGGTGTATAACAAAAGGGAAAAAGTCATGACTAAAATTAGGAGGAGCAACTCCCAATATGATAGGAGCTCTGTAAGTCCAACAAGGCCAATTACAAGGTCAAGATAGCCTCACAGGCTAAAGGCAATCACAGTGCCTTTTATAGCTATGTCCGAAATCTCAAAGGCAGCACACATCCAGTGTGCTGAACTGGTGGGCAGTGGTGCCATCTCCACTGAGCAGAGCGAATTTGCTGGCTGTCAAATTCAGCTCAAACTTCACCTTCTCCCCATGAAATACCTACTACCATCCCCACCCCACAGCAAACTATTACAATGGAGCAGGTCCTGGTGGTACTTGCTTAGGCCATAAACATAGCCTCAGTGGGCCCCAACAATATCCTGGGATGCCTCGTAAGTAGTTTAAAACATGACCTGTCAGCACCACTTGAGTCCGTGCCAGCTATAGCCTCATAACAGGCTTTGCACCACGAGAATGGAGGACTACAGTGGTTGTCCCACTTAACAAGGATAGACCATCAACCGACCATAGAAATGACAGACCTATTAGTATGACTAGTCTAATATGCAAAGCCAATGAATTGTCATGAAAATTATCAACCAAGACATAGGCAACCTTCAGATGCTGGATCTCACCCAGTTTGGCTTTGGCAAAGGAAGGTCATGCCTTCTAAACCTGGTGGCCTTCTTTGAGAAGGTCACCAAGACAATGTATTAGGGGAAAATGGTGCATACTGCCTACCGGGACCTGGCTAAGGCATTTGATACAATATCACACTTTGGTATAGTTGACAAACTCAGCAAACTGGGCATAAACCTACATAACTCACTAGATAGCCAGCTGGCTCACAGACAAGACCTAGGATATCAAGATTGGTGAGACCAACTCCACTAAGGGACTGGTCACCAGTAGGGTACCTCAGGGCTTCATGCTGGGACCACATCTGTTGGCATCTACTTCTCAGAGGTAAAGGCTAATGTCAGAGGCCTTTGACTGATCAAGTTTGCAGATAACTGCAAATTGGGAGCTCTCTTAGATTTCCAAATGTCTTACAAGAGGGTCTAACACAGACAAATGACTGGTGCCAAAGTCATGGACTAAAACTCAGTGGCAAGAAATGCCTTAGAGTGCCTTACAGGAAAAACTGCCACTAATTACTCCATCGATAAGATAACCCTAAGAGTTGACCCCGTAGACAGTAATTGTAATCTGGACTTTGACCAACACATGGTTGAGGGTAGTAAGATAAATCATTCTGTTTCGTTCAACCTATAAGTAAGGGCATGGCATCCAGGTCCAAGGAAGTCATAGTACCACTTTATACAGCCCTCATCAGACCCATTATTGAGTATAATGCCACTTTTGGCAAGTACCTTACCAGACTCGTACAACATTTGGTACACCTACAAAGGTTCCTTACCAGGAGAATCCAGAGTATAAACATGTTGTCCTTTATGGAGTGCCTAAAAGCCCTGTCTGTATACTTAGTCTCCTACAGGTTACTGAGTGGGGATCTAAGCCTGGCATATAAGGCATCTGCCCATCCAGCTCTGATTGACCTTTTACACATACACAGAGTGAACAGACTGGATTGAAGGATTTGAATTTTGTTTGTGAAATATACAAGACAAATTGGCAAGACGGATAATCCCAGATGATCCCTATGCTGTGGAACAGGCTGCCCCATCCATGTAAAGCAGAGTCCATCGGTAATTCTGTTTAAGTGTAACCTTGACCAGTGGATGGAAAATTGGAAATTCACATAGGTCTGGCCCCCATTTCTCTGTTAGACATAGAATAATGCTCAAACTAACATACCCCCACATAATCTGTAGAAACTTCCTAACTGACATCCCCTCTCCTGATAGTTGCCCATGCACAATTGTGGTAACTTACACCGCTAGGCTTACAAAGGCCCTAGTGATCATTAGCCTAGTGTATACCTATGAACTTGTGAGTGGGGACAGGCTTTGGCTAGATAATTTATAAGTAAGGTAAATAGCAGAGGATCTAAGATAGACCCTTGAGAAACTTCTATGTCCATAGAGAGGTGATTGGATTTTGCATTTTGCCATCTGATACATGGTGTTTTCATTTTGAGAACTGAAACTGGATTACAAAGGCATGGAAAAGGCTGCTGATATTTTTAAATGGAAAACTGTGTCACATGCTTTAGTTAGTTTCCAATAAGATTGATACTACTAGTTTTCTTTCATTTCTGTGGGGGTGTTTGGTATTTAGAACTTAGTCATTTAATATCGGTGCTGTGGTGGAAGTAGAAACAGTGTTGTGTGGTGGATAACAAGTCATTATCTAGTATATATTGAATAAGTTGTGCATGTGTGCACATTTTTCCATTATTTTTGATAGGGGTAGCGAAACAGAGATGGATCTGTAGTTAGACATCAGTGAAGATGTCTTTGTGTGCAGAGAGTACAATGGCTTTTTTCCATGTACGGGAGGCATCTGATTATTTCGGACACCAGTTTATAAGAGTGAATACTGTAAATATAGCTGCATTTGCTGCAGTTTTAAGGTACCTACCAGACAGTACATCGGCAACAAGTATAGTTGATTTTAGCTTGGGGAGTTGTTTTTTTTTGATGGTTGCTGTGGGTATTGATGTGAGGGAGGCGGTGGTTTTAGTGGTTAAAAATTCTGGCTGAGATGGTGAGTTGGATGCTTGACTTAATTTGTAGGCAGGAGTGTACTGCATTTATTAAATGATTGTTGAATTTATTGACTATATTTATATTGTCATATGGCAGTGGATTTCGTTTGGATGTTTTGCCCAGATATAAGATTATCAACGGATAACCAAATATTTTTAGGGGTGTTAGGTTATAAGGTTTTAAGGTTTCTTTAAGGTTTAGAAAGTAGTTTTTTTCTTATTGGAGGTGATACGTAACTTTGCTATGTTTCATTACTGCTATAATTCTAGAACACTTGTTTGAGTTTTATTAGCATATCAGAGTTTCCAACCCTTGTCTCTCATTCTCACTAGCAGTTTTGTTTTGAAGGTTATCCATGAGAAGGCTTAGTTTCTCTACTCCTTCTTGCAGATGTTTGTTAAGCATGTTTAGGGACTGTCATTGAACTTCAATGACTTTCTCTAGATGAGGGTGTTGTAATATGTTCCACTTTTGTAATGTTATTGTGAAAGTGTTGTGGTTAAAGTTAGCGGTTTCTGAGAATTTTCCACTGAGCAGATGTTCTTTGTGTTTCACTGTTGCAGTCATCACATTTGGGTTATCTGCCTTGCAGGTAGCCCACAGTCGGCCTGAATACCAGAGACTTAGTATTTCTGCGTCGGATGCTGTCGCTCCTGGACTGACGTCAGGTCGTCAGGGGTATAAAAAAAGGCAGCCAACACCATTACATCAGTCTTTCTTGCTGAGGAGGAGCCTGAAGCAGAAGCAGTTCACAAGTGCCGGTCGGCCGCTACCTGAAGTTTTTTGTTTTTGTTGAATAATCCTGAAGTCTTCTAAAACTAAGTACCCCATTGGGGATCCTTTTTTCATGCTCTAACCGATGTCAGAAAAAGTTAACAATTGTCTTCCCTGTGGAAAGCAAATACCTCACAATGATTTTCACTCTTACTGTGTCACCTGTTTAAGCCCAGGCAATGACGTCCCTCACTGTCTGTTTTGTGCCTCGTTTAACGCCCAAACTATTCCTCATTGGGCTCTTTTTGTCGCTAAATTCTTTTACTCTCGATCTCCGTATTTTGAAATGGCTTTGGTAAGCCATCTGGCTACAGATTTTCAAAAAAAAACGTAAGGATAAAGACAGAGACAGACCAAATAGGTCAAAAACTGCCGAAGACACTTCTGTTATGCTAGTCGCCAGTCCGCTGGTACTCAGTGAGGCGCCTTCACAGCCCCTGATGCCTGCTTCAGTGGATTCACAGGCCTCTGCTGAGACCTATTCAGCGTCTGGTATACTGCGAGATGCTTCTTCAAATATGGAACCTGCGGATGTCTCTACCTTGGATGGGTCCAGAGCCGCTCTGCATGCACTGGCTTCTGAGGCAGATGTCCTTCAAGGATGCATCTGCAGTCCTAACAAATGGGTTGTCCTGTCGTCAGGCAGCCCTTCGGTCGGCCGGATTCCAAAGACTGGGTCTGGCCTCGGCTGGTGTCGCACTTCACCCGACGTCATCTCTGCTGGTCTCCGGGTATAAAGGCATCAGCCGACGCCATTTTCCTCAGTCTTTCTTGCCGCGTGGCGCCCGAAGCAGAAGCTGTTCGCAAGTGCTGGTCGGTCAGATCCAGAGATTACTACTACCGAATACAACCGAAGACTTCTAAAGCTAAGTACCCGTTGGGGACTCTTTCTTGCCTCAGCCGATGTCAGAAAAAGTAAATAACTGTTTAACTTGTGGGAAACAAATACCTCATAAAGATTTCCACTCTTACTGCTTACCTTGTTTAGGCCCAGACCACGACGTAGCAGCTTGTTTAGCCTGTGCTTCCTTCAACCGCCGAACGCTTAGACGTCGGTCGGAGTTTGCTGAACAGTTTTCGGCTCAGACTTTGCGTACATTATGCCGTCGGATCCTCCGACTACCCAAATTGTTAAAAGCAAGAAAGGACCGACACTCGCGTTCCGCGGTTTCGGCCGAAACCACGGTAAAGCAAACCGCGAGTGTCTCGGTTTCGGCCAAAACCGAGCAAACGGTTCAATCTACAGCCGAATCCATGACTACTACCGAGGCCCCTTCTACCCTAGCTGAATCGGCCTCTGAAATTTTGCCTACTAATGTGGTTTCTCCAGAGTTATCGGACACCATCCCTTTGGATGTCTCTACCCCAGCACATGGTGCTGCTAGGCCTCCTGCAGCCATGTCTATAAAGGCCTTTGCCAGGGCTAAAGCAGCCAAAACTGCTAAATCAGTGCCTGTTAAGCGCCCCTCTCACAGGCCCTGCTCCAGTTCACAAATGCTTACTTTGGCAGAGGATCTCATCTCTTTAATAAGAGGATCCCAATCTCACCCAGACAGGGCCTCACAACCTCCAGAAAAGAGACGTAGAGTAGAGCCCCCTGAGCCAGGCTCCTCAGATGACTCTTCTGATGACTCAGACATTACAGACCATCCAGAGGCTCCTCTTTCTACTTATGAAGATTCTGATGCTGAAGAATCTATTCCTTCTGCCTCTCCACCAGAGGAATTTTCCTTTGGGAAACCTTACATGCCATGAGAGCAATTCCAATGGCAGGGACAAGATTTCTCAGATTCAAGAAAAAGGCTTAGGACCTTTTACACTTACCGCAGCATAGGCCCTTAGCTATACCTCCAGTTCTTCCTGTTGTGGATGATGCATTTAATGATGTTTGCACTGCTCCTGATACTTTACCTCCACGCCCTGCTAAGCCCAACAGGTTCTACAGGGTACGGACACTCATCACCACTTATACAAGGCTCCTTTTGCAGATCTGGAGGCTATCTCCCAGGGGCCTAAGGCAGTAGCCGACCTCAGCTAAAACCCTCTCCCTTCTGATAGGGAATCCAGGTCCTTAGAGATGGGGTAAAAAGTATACACCTCCGCTACTCTCTCAGCTAGAGCTTTGAACTGTCAGTTTCATATGATCCAATACCAAGAGTTTATGCTTGATCAGTTAACTAAGAAACTGTCCTCTGATGATTCCTTAGATAAGAAATATGTTCTAGAAATGGTGAATAACATTCAGCAGGTTAGTAACCATTCTTTAAAATGTGGCTATGATGCACTGGAGGCTTCATTTAGATCAGCCATGACTGGCACAGTTATAAGAAGGCATGCATGGTTGAAAGAGCAGGTCTTGCGGATCATGTTAAAGCAAAGCTTTTAGATGCTCCTATGGACAAGGTCAGTCTATTTGGTTCTCCTGCCCAACAAGTAATGAAGAAAATGGAAGAGAAGGCAAAATCTGTACAAACAGTTAAAGATTTCTTACAGGTACAGCCCCCAAGGTTCAGCAGGAACTGGCCTTCCAAAATTGGTCCTTTCCAGACTCCTCTAAAATCAGAGAGGCAGGAATAGGCGTTCCAGAGGCAGAAATCAATCCAGAGGAGGTGCCTACAGGGGCGCCAGTGGCAAGGCAATAACCAGCGAGGCACGGATACAACCACTACCACTGCAACAGGACAATCACAGTGACTTGGTTCTAACACCGCCTACCAGGGAACAAATAGTAGCACCCTTAGGCGGAAAGTTAGCCTTATTTTCAAAAAACTGGCACTATATCACAAGAGACAACTGGATTTTGCAAACTATAGACCAAGGCTACAGGTTTCATTTCCACACCTTACCAGCAAAAAGAGGAATGCCAAACCTGCCACCAAATCAAAAGTCAGAAGCCCTAAAACAAATAGCTCAATTAAAAAAGATGAGAGCTGTGGAAAGGGTACCACCTACAGAACAGGGCAAGGGATTTTACTCCAGACTCTTCCTAGTACCAAGAAAAGAAAACAGTTGGAGGCCTATTCTCGACCTGTCCACTTTAAACACATTCATCATTGTTCCAAAATTCAAAATGCTGACCCTACACCAACTTCTTCCCATGCTGGGCAAGGAGTATTGGCTGGTAACTCTAGATCTCAAGGAGGCATACCTGCACGTCCCCATACGACCAATTTGCAGAAGATACCTCAGATTTCTTGCAGGATCAGAGCATTATCAATTCTCAGCATTGCCCTTTGGCTTATCTACTGCGCCCAGAGTGTTCACAAAATGCCTGGCATCAGTAATCGCTCATTGCAGGCTTCAGGGAATCCAAATTTATCCATACCTGGACGACTGCCTGATACAAGCGGACAACAAAAGCAAGCTGACACAAGACTTACAAAGAGTCATTTGCTTACTACAAGCCCTGGGATACACAGTCAATTTAAAAAAGTCAAAACTGATACCATCCCAGACAATAACATTCTTGGGTGCAGAATTGGGCACAGTAAAACAGATGGCATTCCTAACTGCAGAAAAACAAGAACAACTTCCTCTGTACTTCTTGACACTAGCAAAGCAGAACAAACTAACAGCAAGGAAAGTACTGCAGGCCTTGGGTTTCATGGCATCCTGCATAATCTTGGTCCCCCATGCCAGACTGCATATGAGAAAGCTACAGTGGTACCTAAAGAATTTATGGTCTCAACACAAGCACAGCTTAGAAACCAAAATACCACTAATTCCATGCCTGAAACAAGAGTTCCTATGGTGGGCTCAGACATGCCAGGCAAACCCAGGATTGTCCTTCCACAACATTCAAGCAAGCCAAACCATCACAACGGACGCCTCAGACCTCGGTTGGGGGGCACACATGCTGGACAAGTGCATTCAAGGCCTATGGACTCCAGATCAGCTACACCTGCACATAAATCAAAAAGAGATGCAGGCAGTAAAACTAGCAATCCAGAATTTCAGACCATTCCTCAAAGAGGGCCAAGTGATGATAAGGACAGACAACACCACAGTCATGTGGTACATCAACAAACAGGGAGGCACTCATTCATATACCCTATGCCGAATGACTCTGGACCTGTGGAATATGGCTCTGAGCTACAACATTCAATTGCAGGCAATATTTGTACCGGGAAAAGAAAACATCCTAGCAGACATGTTAAGCAGAACTACCTCGGATGCTCACGAATGGATGCTACACCCGGACATCTTCAAGGCCATCACAAAGAAATGGGGAATGCCACAAATAGACCTATTTGCATCCCCACTCAACCACCAGCTCAAGAAATTCTGCACAAGGACATACCACCCTCTTGCTTGGAAGGTGGACTCTCTATCCTTCAATTGGAAAGGCCTGACAGCATATACATTTCCACCCCTTCCTTTGATGCACAAGGTACTACTGAAAATCAAAGAGGAACGGCCAAGGATAATTCTGATAGCTCCAAATTGGCCAAGACAACATTGGTATCCATTACTGAGGAGCATGTCTCGGGGGGGAAACGTGGACTCTACCCCTGATTCCTTTGATGTTGACTCAGTGCAACTACAACATCTTGCATCCAAACCTGAAAACTCTGCAACTCACTGCCTGGAACATTACATAAGAACTTCTAACCCAGATTTATCCCAAAGGGTTAAAGACATTATCCTTGAGGCCCGCAGACCTTCTACTAGAAGGAACTATGCAGGGAAATGGAAAAGGTTTGTTATTTGGAGTACAGAAAGAGGGAAAGATGTGTCAAAGGTAGATATTGCCAACATCCTGGAATATTTGGCAGAGCTCCTACATACTGGCCTGTCCTATTCCTCCATTAAGATACATGCATCAGCTATTTCTGCAGAATACAGCCTCGATCCCCCTGTCTTCTCGCAACCTCTACTCAGGCAGTTCCTCAGAGGAATTAAGAATGTAAAACCTCCTAGGAAACCACCATTACCAGCATGGGACTTGAATTTTGTGCTAGAAAAATTGACACTCCCTCCATTCGAACCAGCAGCAACAGCAGATCTTCAACACCTATCCTGGAAAACTGATTTCCTACTGGCAATTACTTCAGCAAGAAGGGTTTCGGAACTACAGGCTTTAATGGCAGTACAACCCTTCCTAATCTTCCATCAAGATAGAGTGTCCATGAGAACTAATCCTACGTTTATGCCTAAGGTGGTATCCAGACTGTCTCTAAACCAGGCAATCCACCTACCTACCTTCTTTCCCAATCCACAGAACAAGGGAAAGACTGCTGCATACCTTGGATGTACATAGACAGTTGCGCTACTACCTGGACAGAACCAAGGGCAATAGAAAAACTGACCAGCTCCTAGTAGCCTATGCAACAGGAAGGGAAGGAAAAGCAATTTCCAAACAGACAATTTCCAAGTGGATAGGAAATTGCATAAGATTCTGTTACTCCTATCATGGAAAGCAAATTCCACAGAACATAAGGCCTCATTCTACAAGGGCTACAGCCACTACCACAGCCTTCTTACGAGGAGTGGCTACCAAGGACATTATTGAGGCTGCTACTTGGACCTCCGTGCATACATTTGCCAAGCATTATAACTTACCTCTATACTCTAGATCCCGAGCAGGGTTTGCCACTGCTGTGTTGCAAGGGATCCTAAGTACACCATAATTCTTATTCCTCCTCCCCTAGTTTGGCTATGGTATTCTACCCATTTGTTAGGACTGCAGATGCATCCTTGAAGGACATAGTACAGTTTTGTACCTACCATAAATGTAGATGTCCGAACAGGATAGCATCTGCAGTCAGGATTACCCACCCTCCTTCCCCTCTGTGGTACTCCTAGGGTATTGCCCACCTAATAGCTAGCTGGGGGGGGTCTCTTATGGTGTATTTGTTTGTATATATGTACATACATGCATATTTTTTGTGTTTGCCTTCTATTTTTGGGAAACATTGGCATTTACCCAAAAATTTAGCTATCCAAGAGGGCTACTGGCATCTGGGGCAAGAAACACTGAGGAAAATGGCGTCGGCTGATGCCTTTATACCCGGAGACCAGCAGAGATGATGTCGGGTGAAGTGCGACACCAGCCGAGGCCAGACCCAGACTTTGGAATCCGGCCGACCGAAGGGCTGCCTGACGACAGGACAACCCATTTGTTAGGACTGCAGATGCTATCCTGTTCGGACATCTACATTTATGGTAGGTACAAAACTGTACTTTCTTCGCTCTACCGATGTTTGAGTTAAACCGACGACTTCATTTTTAACCAAAACTACTGAGTTTCTTAGGCCCAGAATACACACTATGCCTAGAAAACTGACAACCAAAGCACATGCTCAGGCCCTGATGCCACAAAAACAAATGCTTAGAATGGCTGAATACCTTGTTACACTGATTAGGGGAAATCAGCCTTCCCCTGCAAAGAGACAAAAAATCCAGTCACCTTCAGGTTCTACAAACCAGGAGTCCAATGACTCTGACATTTCTGATTTTGAAGACATGTCCTTAACTGCCTATGAGGATTCAGGTGCAGAGGAATCCATTCCCTCTGCCTCCCCTCCAGAGGAATTTTCTTTTGGTGAAACCTTCCATACTTTAAGAGAGTATTTCCATTGGGAATGCCAAGACTATCCTCAGTCCAAAAAGAGACTCAGAATTTTTAGAGTTGCCTCAGCACAGACCTTTAGCTATACCCCTTGTCCTGGATGTTATGGATGATGTTTTCATGGAATCCAGTCTTACTCTTGACACTTTACCTCCTGCCCCTAGGAAATCTGACAGGTACTACAGAGTACCTGATACTCGCAAGTTTCTGTTCAAGAATCCTACTGCTGACACAGAGATCATTTCCCAGGGGCCTAAAGGTATCAAGGCTACTACAGCCAAGAATCCCACCCCTTCGGACAGGGATTCCAGAGCTTTGGACAAATGGGGTAAGAAGATATATACCTCTGCAACTCTTGTTATCAGGGCTTTGAATTGCCAGTTACACATGCTGAAGTACTAGCAACATATTATGGAACTTATTAAACAAAAAGTGGTAACTTTTCTAGACTGTGCAGAAAATAAAAAAATTGCAGGAGCTTATGCACTCTGCAAACCAAGTCAGTAAGCATACTTTGCAGTGTGACTTTGATGCCGTAGAAGCATCTTGCAGGGTAGCAGTCACTGGTTCTGCACTGGGAAGACATGCTTGGCTGAAGGACCAGACCTTGCCAGATCATTTCAAATCTAAATTATTAGACGCTTCTTTGAATAAGGACTCTTTGTTTGGCACCAGAGCAGAAGTTGTTCTTAAAAAGATAAAAGAAAAAGCTAAATCTATGTAGACTGTTAACTAATTCTTACAAGTGCAACCCCGTAGATTAATTAGGCATTGCCCTTCAAAACACTGGTCCTTTCCAACCCCCCTCCAGGCCTCCTCAAACAAGACTCAGGGGAAACAGACCACCCAGACTACAGTGTCAGAGTATGCAGAGATCTAAGCAATGGAGTGCCCCCACCCCTAAAGCAGGGAGTGGTAAGCCACCTCCTTACGGGAAAAGCTCACGTTGACTTCTTCAATCCACAATCATCTTCGTGTTTCACTGTTGCAGTCATTACATTTGGGTTATCTGCTTGCAGGTAGCCCTCAGTCGGCCTGATTATCAAAGTCTTGGGTCCTGCGTCGGTTGCTGTCCTTTCTTCCATGATGTCAGGTCGTCAGGGGTATAAAACATGCAGCCGACACCATTACATCAGTCTTTCTTGCATGCGGTCCCCGAAGCAGAAGCAGTTCGCAAGTGCCGGTCGGCCGACTCCAGAAATTTTCATTTTCGAGTTTCAGAACCAAAGTCTTCAACTAAAGCTAAGTACCCCATAGGGGAAACTTTTTCTTGCTCCTTACCGATGTCAGTAAAAGTTAGTAACTGCATTACTTGTGGAAAGCAAATACCTCATAAAGATTTTCATTCGTACTGTATTCCTTGCCTAGGCCCTGACCACGATGTACCTTGCTGTCGATTTTGTGCTTTATTTAATCAGCGCACTGTCTGTCGTCAGTATATTTTTGCCTCTAAATATTTCAGTTCTCGGTTTAATTATCCAGAAATGTCATCGGTTAGCCATCTGACCACCGGTTTTACGAAAAAACACAAAAATAAAGACAGACAGGCCGCCGAGGTCCAAAACTGCCGACGACGCTTCTCCTAGGCCAGTCGCCAGTTCGCCGGTACTCGGTGAGGTGCTTTCGCAGCCCCTGATACCCGCTACTTCTGATTTGCAGACCTCTACCGAGACCCATTCGAAGTCTGGTATGCCGTGAGATGCGTCAACTATGGAACCCACAGATGTCTCTAGCTTGGATGGGTCCATAGCCACTGTGCAGGCACTGGCTTCTGAGGATGTAATCAGGCCTATGGACTTGCTTATTAAACTG
Source organism: Protopterus annectens (assembly GCF_019279795.1). Lineage (NCBI taxonomy): Eukaryota > Metazoa > Chordata > Ceratodontiformes > Protopteridae > Protopterus > Protopterus annectens. Next base: position 192,671,724 of record NC_056743.1, read on the forward strand.
ACACCTCCTTCTTTACTTAGGCCTAAATCTCGATCCATGCCTAAAAAACCGATGCCCAGGCTACATGCTCAGGCCTCTATGCCTAAAAAACAAACAATAAGAATGGCTGAAGATCTAATAACTCTAATCAGGGGTAGCCAACCCCCCCCCCCCTTCTAAGAGGCCTAGGACTGAAGTTGGTTATGAATCTTCTGATCAGGATTCTGTTTTTTTTCTGATTCTGCTGATGATCTGGATTTGCCCTTATCTACTTATGAAGATTCTGATGCAGAGGACTCCATTCCCTCTGCTTCGCCTCCTGAGGATTTTTCTTTTGGGGAAACCTTACATAGGGAGCATTTCCACTGGGAAAGCCAGAATTTTTCTGATTCAAAAAAGAGGCTTAGGAGTTTCCTTCTCATATCTCAACATAGGCCTTCAGCTATTCCTCCTGTACTAGACATTGCTGGTGCTTTTTCGGAATCTAGTTTGGCTCCTGATTCCCTGCCTCCTGCTCCAAGAAAACCTGACCGATACTACAGAGTCCCTGAGTCCCACAAGTTCCTTTTTAAAAATCATATTGCAGATCCAGAGACTATTTCACAGGGGCCCAAGGGCATTAAGGCTTCTACTGCTAAAAATCCTACCCCTTCTGATAGAGACTCCAGGGCGCTGGATAGATGGGGTAAGAAGGTTTACACTTCTGCAACCTTGGCCATTAGGGCTTTAAACTGCCAGTTTCATATGTTAAAGTATCAGCAACATGTTATTGGACTGCTTAAACAGAAAATGATGTTGATTCCTGACTGTGTGGAAAATAAAGAATTACAGGATTTAATGCATTCTGCTGAACAAGTTGGAAAACATACTTTGCAAAGTGGTTTTGATTCATTAGAGGCCTCTTGCAGGGCTGCTGTTACTGGATCTGTGCTCAGAAGGCATGCTTGGCTCAAGGAGCAATCTTTGACTGATTATGTTAAAGCTAAATTGTTGGATGCTCCTTCAAATCAGGACCGCCTGTTTGGCAACAAGGCTGAGGAAGTTCTTAAAAAGATGGAAGATGAAGCTAAATCTATGTAAACTGTTAAAGATTTTTTACAAGTTCAGCCTCCTAGATTTAGTAGGCACTGGCCCTCTAAGAATTGGTCCTTTCCAGCCCCTTCCAGGTCTTCTCAAGCCAAACCCAGACACAGCAAAACCCCCAGGTTTAAGTCCCAGGGGACACACAGAACTAAGCAGTGGGGGGCCTCCACTTCCAAATTTGGGAATAATAAGACTCCCCCTTTGGTAAACTGCCTCAGTGACTTCCTTTTAAAATTTTCAAGCACTTATCAACTGACGGCCCCTTTAGGGGGAAAGATTGCTCTTCATGCAAAGAAATGGGAAGCCATTACCCAGGACAAATGGATTTTAAATAGTGTCCCAAGGATACAGATTTCACTTCCACACGTTGCCAAAACCAAGCGGGTGGCCGGAACTACCCCCAAATCAGTGGGCAGAGGCCCCAAAACAAGTACTTTCTCTCTCTTAAGCATGGGGGCTATTCAACTGGTACCAGAAGAGGAAAAGGGACAAGGTTTCTACTCAAGACTTTTCCTGGTGCCCAGAAAAGACCATTCATGGCGTCCTGTCCTGGAATTGTCTACTCTAAACACTTTTCGGGAGATTCCAAAATTCAAGATGCTGACTCTTTACCAATTACTTCCTAAGCTATGCAAAGATGCCTGGTTGGCAACACTAGATTTAAAAGAAACATACCTGCACATCCCAATCAGGGAATTTTGCAGAAGATACCTACGCCTCAAAGCAAGCTAGACGCACTATCAGTTCTCTGCACTGCCCTTTGGCTTATCTACTGCGCCCAGGATATTCACAAAGTGCCTAGCTCCAGTTTTTGCATTTTGCAGGCAAAGAAATATTCAAATATATGTATACCTGGACGATTGGCTAATTCAGGTAGAAAGCCAGGACATACTTTTGAATCATCTGGCCTTTGTACAAAGGGTTCTAACTTGTCTGGGGTACACCATAAACGAAACAAAATCACACCTGGTACCCGGTCAACAAATTATATTCCTGGGAGCAAGCTTGAATACTACTTCCCAGATGGCTTACCTCACGCCAGAGAAACAAATTCATTTGACAACCTACTTCAAACAAGTGGCCACAAAAACCCTGCTATCTGCAAGACAAATACTGCAAACCTTGGGGTTCATGGCCTCCTGCATTCTTGTAATTCCATATGCAAGACTGCATATGAGGAAACTACAGTGGTATCTAAAAAGCCTATGGTGTCAACATTCTCAAGACCTGGAAACAATGATTCCTATCATACCTTGCCTACGCCTAGAGTTCCTTTGGTGGGTAAAGGCCTGACACCAAAACAAGGGACTACCTTTCACACCACCCCCTGCCGCCCAAACCCTAACAACAGACGCATCAGACTATGCATGGGGGGCTCACCTGGCAGGGAAGTGCATTCAGGGCAAATGGACCTCAAGTCAAATGCACCTGCATATCATTCAAAAAGAAATGTTAGCTGTACAGAATGCTCTGACAGCCTTCAAGGACCACATTCTTCCAGAACAACTAATGGTAAAGACGGACAACACCACTGTTATGTGGTACATAAACAAGCAGGGGGGTACACATTCTTACCCCCTCTGCAGTCTAGCCATGGCATTGTGGAACACAGCCTTGAGCTACCAAGTGCATCTACAAGCTCAATTCTTACCAGGAAAATTAAATACACTGGCAGACGGACTAAGCAGAAACCTCATGGACCCATGCGAGATGAAACTGGAACCAAGGGTTTTCAACATGTTGACAAGCAAATGGGGGAGCCCAGATATAGACCTGTTTGCCTCTCCCCAGAACTACCAACTGGGCAAATTTTGCACAAGGACTCCTCACAAACAAGCCTGGAAAGTGGATGCTCTGTTCTTCAGCTGGAAAAAACTATCAGTCTATGCCTTCCCCACCCTGCCTCTGCTCTCCAAACTACTACTAAAAATCAAACAGGACAAACCAAGGATGATTTTGTTTGCTCCAGACTGGCCATGCCAACACTGGTACCCCTTCCTGTGCAGTGTGTCACGGTTATCTCCATGGCACCTGCCTCAGACTCCTTCCCTGCTGTCTCAGCAGGAGAACCAGATTCTGCACCCTCAGCTTCTAACACTGAACCTTTCAGCCTGGCTAATTACTTAATCTCTCCTTTACCATCCCTCAGCAAAACTGTGATGGATATCATTTTAGATGCTTGGAACCAATCTCAAGGGATGAGCACAGCAGCGCCCAATTTACCTCAGATTTTACAATACTTAACTGAGATACTTCACAAGGGCCTGTCCATTAAAATCCATGCCTCAGCCATTTCAGCTCATTATAATACAGAACCGCCCCTCTTCTCTCATCCACTGCTCGAGCAGTTCTTCAGAGGGGCAAAAATTTGAGACCACCCAGGAGAGCTCCAACCCCAGCCTGGGACCTTAACCTTGTCTTGGAGAAACTCACTGTACCTCCTTTTGAGCCGGGTGCTACTGCAGACTTAAAATTTCTTTCTTGGAAAACAGCTTTCCTTTTAGCAATCACTTCAGCTAGAAGGGTATCACAATTACAAGCCCTTATGGTAGTGGAGCCTTTCATCATCCTTTCATCATCATTCATGCAGACAGGGTGTCCCTCAGAACCAATCCATCCTTCATGCCCAAGGTGGTATTCAGTGTGGCTCTTAATCAGTCCATTCATTTGCCAACCTTCTTTCCCAATCCACAGAATAAAGGGGAATGGATACTTCATTCCTTAGATGTGCACAGACAGCTTAGATTCTACTTGGACAAGACTAAACCTCAAAAGAAATCTGAACAACTGCTGGTGGCATTTGCTGCAGCGGCAGAGGGGAAGGCTATTTCAAAGCAAACCATTTCTAAATGGATAAGCCATTGCATTAATTTCTGCTATAAGCACCATGGAAAGCCTATCCCCCAGAGGATCAGACCTTACTCCACCAGGGTTGCATCTACGTCTATAGCTTTTCTCAGAGGCGTCCCTGCCAGGGACATTCTAGAAGCTGCTACCTGGAGTTCTGTACATACTTTCACCAGGCATCATCATTTGCCAATTTTCTCTAAATCCAGAGCTGGCTTTGCCACTGCAGTCTTGCAGGGCCTTATAGCTGGCCCTAATGCTATCTAAATTCCTCCTCCCAACCATAGCTTTGGGAATCTACCCAAATATAATGCCTGCAACAGTGAAACACGAAGAACATAGTACAGTTGTGTACACTTACCATAAATGTAGATGTTCGAGTGTATTCTTTGTTGCAGTCCCGGTTACCCTCCCTCCAGCCCCCTAACTTCTTTTGGCTATACCTCTACTTTCCTTTACTATGCTTAAAAGCCTTTTTGGTGTATGTGTTTTTTGATGGGGGTATATCTTTGTGCTTTTATATTTAATTGCTTCCCATTAGGGGAGCACTTGACATCTGGGGCAAGAAAAACTGATGTAATGGCGTCGGCTGCATGTTTTATACCCTTGACGGCCTGATGTCATGGAAGAAGGGACAGCAACCGATGCAGGACCCAAGACTTTGTTAATCAGGCCAACTGAGGGCTACCTGTAAGCACATAACCCAAATGTAATGACTGCAGCAATGAATACACTCGAACATTTACATTTATGGTAAGTGTACACAACTGTACTTTCCCAGCCCTGTCCAAATGCTTGTGCCCCTAGGAGGAAAACTTGCCCTTCATGCAAAAAACTGGATGTCCATCACCCAGGACAGATGGGTCCTCAACATTGTATCCCAGGGGTACAAATTTTATTTCCATTCTTTGCCTACCCCAAGCAGGTTTCCAGACCTTCCTTCAAAGCAGTGGGTAGAGCCTCAAAACCAGGTACTTTCCCTGCTCAATATCAGAGCTATTCAGCCTGTTCCAGTAGAACAGAGGGGTCAAGGATTCTACTCCAGACTCTTCCTGGTACCCAGGAAAAGAGGGCTCTTAGCACCCAATCCTGGATCTTTCAATTCTAAACACCTTCCTGGTGGTACCAAGTTCAGAATGCTTACCCTGCAACAGCTTCTTTCTATGTTAGCCAAGGATGCCTGGTTAGTCACCCTAGACTTTAAAGAAGCCTATCTACACATCCCTGTCAGGAAGTCATGCAGGAAGTATCTACGTTTCAGGACAGAATCTATGCATTATCAGTTCTCTGCACTTCCCTTTGGCTTATCTACTGCACCCAGGGTATTCACAAAATGCCTTGCTCCAGCCATTGCATACTGCAGGCAGAGAAATATCCAGATTTACCCATACTTGGATGACTGCCTGATTCAGGTCTGCAGTCCAGAATTGCTGTTTCACCACCTGGCCTATGTAAAAAACCTTCTCTCTTACTTGGGGTACGCTGTCAACGAAAAGAAATCACAACTGGTACCCAGTCAAAAGATTGTATTCCTGGGAGCAAGCTTGGACACAACTTCCCAGATGGCATTCCTCACTTCAGAAAAACAAGTTTATCTGACAGATTACTTCAAACAAATGGCCACCAGAACCCAGCTATCTGCAAGAAAAATACTGCAAACCATAGGGTTCATGGCCTCATGTATACTGCTAATTCCATATGCAAGACTGCATATGAGGAAACGTCAGTGGTACTTAAGTATTTGGTGCCAACATTCTCAGGACCTGGAAACAGTCATTCCTATCATACCCTGTCAAAGGGCAGAGTTCCTTTGGTGGGCAGAAGCATGCAACCACAACAAGGGACTGACATTCACTCTATCCCACGCTGTCCTGACCCTGACCACAGATGCATCAGACCGTGCATGGGGGGCTCACATGGCTGGCAAATGTATTCAGGGCCACTGGAGCCCAAGTCAAATTCATCTGCACATCAACCAAAAAGAGATGCTAACTGTACAAAATGCCCTGACAGCTTTCAGATCCCCACTCCTTCCAGGACAACTGCTGATAAAAACAGACAACACCACAGTTATGTGGTGCATCAACAAACAGGGCGGAACCCATTCCTACCCACTCTGCAGATTAGCAATGGCCCTGTGGACCATGGCCTTGGACATCCAAGTCCATCTACAAGCTCAATTCCTGCCAGGCAAACTAAACTCACTGGCAGACAACTTAAGCAGAAATCTCCTAGACCCACATGAGTGGAAATTGGAGCCCAGCACCTTCAACCTTCTGATTCAAAAATGGGGGACCCCAGAGGTGGATCTCTTTGCATCCCCCTGCAACCACCAGCTCAGCAAATTCTGCACCAGGAATCCTCATAACAGGGCCTGGAAAGTGGATGCTCTATCCTTTCAATGGGAAAACCTATCAATCTATGCCTTTCCCCCTCTGCCCCTTCTCTTAAGAGTATTACTCAAGATAAAACAGGACATGCCAAGAACAATTCTGATTGCCCTGGACTGACCACAGCAGCACTGGTACCCACTCCTGCACAGCGTGACAACAGTGCCACCCTGGCACCTGCACCAGACCCCAAACCTGCTCTCTCAGCAGGAGGGACAGTTCTTGCATCCACGTTTGCAAACCCTAAATCTTGCAGCCTGGCTTTTTCCTTGAATACCCCACAAGCAACCCCAAGCAAACAGGTGCTGGACGTCATCCTTGAAGCCAGAAGGACCAGTACAAGGAAATCCTATGCTGATAAGTAGAAAAAGTATTGTTCTTGGATTCAGTCGAAAGGAGAGGACACAGCCCTTACCTCTACTCTTGGATTACCTAGCAGAACTACTTCACAGAGGCCTATCCTTCTCCTCCATTAAGATCCATGCATCTGCCGTCTCGGCTCATTACAACACTGAGCCACCTCTATTCTCTCACCCTCTCATCAAACAATTCCTGAGAGGGGCAAACAACTTAAGGCCATCAAGGAGAGCATCCACCCTGCTTGGGACCTTAACTTTGTACTTGAAAAGCTCATGCTTCTCCCCTTTGAACCTACTGCTTCAGCGAAGTTAAAATTCCTCTCCTGGAAAACAACCTTGCTTCTACCCATCACTTCAGCTAGAAGAGTGTCTGAGCTACAAGCACTGATTGCTGTGGAACCCTTCATTATTTTCCATGCTGACAGGGTCTCCCTCAGGACTAACCCTTCATATATGCCTAAAGTGGTGTCCAGTGTGGCTCTCAACCAATCCATCCATTTGCCAACTTTCTTCCCTAATCCTCAAAATAAAGGGGAAAGGATCCTGCCCTCTTTGGACGTGCACAGACAGCTCAGATTCTACCTTGACAGGACTAAGCCCTTCAGAAATTCTGACCAGTTACTAGTCAGCTTTGCAAAAGGGGCAGAGGGCAAGGCCATTTCAAAACAAACCATTTTCAAATGGATAGCACACTGCGTCCATTTCTGCTACAAGGACCATGGAAAACCAACCCCTCAGGAGGTTAGAACACATTCCACTAGGGCAACATCTACCTCTACAGCATTTCTCAGGGGAGTCCCTACCAGGGCATCCTGGAAGCTGCTACCTGGAGTTCTGTACACATCTTCATCAAGCATTACCACTTGGCTATCTTTTCCAAATCCAGGGCAGGTTTTGCTGTAGCAGTCCTGCAAGGCCTACTAGCCAGCCCTAACTCTTCTTGACTGCCTCCACCCTTACTCAGCTTTGGGAATCCACCCAAGTGTGATGACTGCAACAGTGAAACACGAAGAACATAGTACAGTTGTGTACACTTACCATAAATGTAGATGTTCGAGTGTATTCACTGTTGCAGTCCTGATGTCCTTCATGGATGCATCTGCAGTCATAACAAGTGGGTTGTCCTGTCGTCAGGCAGCCCTGCAGTCGGCCGGATTCCAAAGTCCGGGTCCGGCTTGGCTGATGTCGCCTCCACCCGGCGTCATCTCTGCTGGTCTTGGGTATAAAAGCATCAGCGGCGCCATTTTCCTCAGTCTTTCTTGCGGCGTGGCGCCGAAGCAGAAGCTGTTCGCAAGTGCCGGTCGGTCGGATCCAGAGATTACTTCTACCGAATACTGCTTGAAGACTTCTAAAGCTAAGTACCCGTTGGGGACTCTTTCTTGCCTCAGCCGATGTCAGAAAAAGTTAACAATTGTTTAACCTGTGGGAAACAAATACCTCATAAAGATTTCCACTCTTACTGTCTGCCTTGTTTAGGCCCAGCCCACGGCGTAGCAGCCTGTTCGGCCTGTGCCTCTTTCAACCGAGCGGCTTAGGCGTCGGTCGGAGTTTGCAGAACAGTTTTGGTACTGATTTTGCGTACATTATGCCGTCGGATCCTCCGACTACCCAAAACGCAAAGATAAAGAGCCGACACTCGCGGTCAGCGGTTTCGGCGAAACCACGGCAAAGCAAACATGAGTGTCTCGGTTTCGGCGAAACCGAGAAAACTGCTCAAAGTACAGCTGAACCTATTCTTACAACTGAGGCCCCTGCTACAATTCTTGAATCGACCTCAGAAATTTTACCCATTACGGTGGTTGACTTATCAGACACCATCCTTGGATGTCTCTACCCCAGCACGTGGTGCTGCTAGGCCTCCAGCAGCCATGTCCATTAAGGCCTTCGCCAGGGCTAAAGCAGCCAAGACTACTAAATCAGTGCCTGTTAAACCCCCTCATCCAGGCCCTCTTCTAGTTCTCAAATGCTTTCTTTGGCAGAAGATTTAATTTCTTTAATTAGAGGATCTCAATCTCACCCAGACAGGGCCTCTCAGCCCCAGAGAAGAGACCTAGGGCAGAGCCCTGAGCCAGTGTCTTCTGATGATTCTGCTCATGAATCAGACATAACTGACCAGCCTGAGGCTCCCTTTTCCAATTTGAAGATTCTGATGCTGAAGAATCCATTCCAGCTGCTTCCCCACCAGAAGAATTCTCCTTTGGAGAAACCTTGCATGCCATGCGAGAACAGTTCAATGGCAGCAACAGGATTTTTCAGACTCCAGAAAAGACTTAGGACTTTTCTGCACCTACCACAGCACAGGCCCTTAGCTATACCTCCTGTTCTCTCTGTGGTGGATGATGGTTTCAATGATGTTTGCTCCGCTCCAGATTCTTTACCCCAGCCCCTGCCAAACCAGACAGATTTTACAGGGTGCCAGATACTCATCACCACCTTTACAAGGCTCCTCTTGCAGACCCAGAAACTATATCCCAGGGTCCCAAGGCAGTAGCCGCAACCACAGCTAAAACCCTATTCCTTCTGAAAGGGAAGCAAGGTCACTAGACAGATGGGGTAAAAGGTCTACACTTCAGCTACTCTCTCAGCTAGAGCTTTAAACTGTCAGTTTCACATGATACAATACCAAGAGTTTATGCTTGATCAGTTAACTAAAAAGCTAACTACTGATGAATCTCTTGATAAGAAATATGTATTAGAGATGGTAAATAACATACAACAGGTTAGCAACCATTCCTTAAAATGTGGCTATGATGCACTGGAGGCTTCATTTAGATCAGCCATGACAGGCACAGTGATAAGAAGACATGCATGGCTAAAGGAACAAGCTTTACGGATCATGTTAAAGCTAAGTTGCTAGATGCTCCTATGGACAAGACAAGTTTGTTTGGTACACCTGCCCAGCAGGTTATGAAGAAAATGGAAGAAAAGGCAAAATCTGTTCAAACTGTTAAAGATTTCCTACAGGTTCAACCCCAAGGTTTAGCAGGAACAGGCCTACCAAAATAAGGTCCATTCCTGATTCCGCAAAATTTCAAAGGGGCAGGAATAGGCGTTCCAGAGGCAGAAACCAATCCAGAGGAGGTGCCTACAGAGGGCGACAGTGGCAAGGTAACAACAGAGGCACAGACACAGCCACTGCCACTACATCAGCACAACCACAGTGACTTAATCCTAAATCCGCCTACCAGGGAACAAATAGCAGCTCCTCTAGGCGGAAAGTTAACCTTATTTTCAAAGAACTGGCACTACATAACAAAAGACAAGTGGATTTTACAAACCATAGATCAAGGTTACGGTTTCACTTCCACACTTTACCAGTCAAAGAGGAATGCCAAATCTACCTCCAAATCAAAAACAGAGGCTCTCGCCAGATAATGGAGTTAGCAAACATGAGAGCTGTGGAAAGAGTGCCAACAGCAGAACAAGGAAAGGGGTTCTACTCCAGACTATTCCTAGTTCCAAGAAAGGAAAAAGTTGGAGACCAATTCTCGACCTGTCCACCTTAAATACATACATCATTGTCCCAAAATTCAAAATGCTGACCCTACAGCAACTTCTTCCCATGCTGGGCAAGGAGTCTTGGCTGGTAACTCTAGATCTCAAGGAGGCATACCTGCACGTCCCAATTCGACCAATCTGCAGAAGATACCTCAGATTTCTTGCAGGATCAGAGCACTATCAATTCTCAGCATTGCCCTTTGGCTTATCTACTGCCAGAGTATTCACAAAATGCCTGGCATCAGTGATCGCCCATTGCAGACTACAGAATTCAAATTTACCCATACCTGGGCGACTGCCTGCTACAAGGGACAACAAAAGCAAGCTGACAACAGATTTACAAAGGGTCATTTACTTGCTACAAGGACTGGGATACACAGTCAATTTACAAAGTCAAGGCTGATACCATCCCAAACAAGGACATTCTTGGTGAATTGGACACAGTACAACAAATGGCATTCCTGACTACAGAAAAACAAAAGAACTTCCTCTTTACTTCTTGGCACTAACAAAACTGAACAAGTTAACAGCAAGAAAATTTCTACAGGCCTTGGGCTTCATGGCATCATGCATAATCTTGGTCCCATTTGCCAGACTACATATGAGAAACTACAGTGGTACCTAAAGAATTTATGGTCCCAACACAGACACAGTCTAGAAACAGAAATCCCACTAATTCCATGCTTAAAACAGGAGTTCCTATGGTGGGCTCAGGCATGCCAGTCAAACCCAGGCCTGCCCTTCCGCAGATGTCAACCAAGCCAGACCATCACAACAGGCGCTTCAGATCTAGGATGGGGGCCCACATGCTGGACAAATGCGTGCAAGGATTGTGGACACAGGATCAAATTCACCTGCACATCAATCTAAAAGAAATGCTGGCAGTAAAACTGGCAATCCAAAAGTTCAAACCTTTCCTCAAAGAGGGCCAGTTGATGATAAGGACAGACAACACCACAGTCATGTGGTACATCAACAAACAGGGAGGCACTCATTCATACCCCTATGCAGAATGACCTTGGAGCTGTGGACCCTGGCACTCAGCTACAACATTCAGTTACAGGCAATATTTGTACCGGGAAAGACAATACTCTAGCAGACATACTAAGCAGAACCACCCGGATGCCCACGAATGGAAGCTGCACCGGACATCTTCAAGACCATCTCAAAGAAATGGGGAATGCCACAGATTGACCTATTCGCATCACCGCTCAATCACCAGCGCAAAAAAATTCTGCACGAGTACATTCCACTCTCTAGCATGGAAAGTGGACTCACTCTCCTTCAACTGGAAAGGCCTAACAGCATATGCATTTCCTCCTCTTCCTCTGATACACAAGGTACTACTAAAAATCAGGAAGAGCGTCCAAGGATAATCCTGATAGCCCCAAACTGGCCAAGACAACACTGGTACCCACTACTGAAGAGCATGTCTCGAACAACATGTGGCCAATACCCTGATGCCTTTGATGTTAACTCAGAACAACTACAGCATCATACATCCAAACCTAAAAGCGCTGCAACTGACTGCATGGAACATCACATAGCAGCAGCTAATCCAGAACTTTCCCAAAGAGTTAAAGACATTATTCTTGAAGCACGCAGACCTTCAACAAGAAAGAACTATGCTGGAAAATGGAAAAGGTTTGTCATTTGGAGTACGAAAGAGGAAAAGATGTGTCAAACATAGATATGCCTAACATTCTGGAGTATCTGGCGAACTTCTTCATTCAGGCCTGTCCTACTCCTCCATCAAGATACATGCATCAGCTATTTCAGCAGAATACAGCTTTGATCCTCCTGTTTTTCGCACCCTTTGCTCAGGCAGTTCCTCAGAGGAATCAAGAATGTAAAACCTCCCAGGAAACCACCATTACCAGCTTGGGACTTAAACTTTGTGCTAGAAAAGTTGACACTAGCACCCTTTGAACCAGCAGCAACAGCAGACCTACAACACCTGTCATGGAAAACTGCTTTCCTACTGGCAATTACTTCAGCAAGGAGGGTTTCAGAACTACAGGCCTTAATGGCAGTGCAACCCTTCCTAATCTTCCACCAAGATAGAGTGTCCTTGAGGACTAATCCTACATTTATGCCTAAGGTGGTATCCAGAGTATCTTTGAACCAGGCAATCCACCTACCTTCCTTCTTTCCCAACCCACAAAACAGAGGGGAAAGAATACTGCATACCTTGGATGTACATAGACAGCTACGCTACTACTTGGACAGAACAAAAAATAGCAGAAAGACTGACCAACTTTTTGTAGCCTATGCAACAGGAAGGGAAGGAAAAGCTATTTCCAAACAGACAATCTCCAAATGGATAGGAAATTGCATACGATACTGTTACTCCTTCCATGGAAAACCAATTCCACAGAACATAAGACCTCATTCTACAAGGGCAACAGCCACTACCACAGCCTTCTTACGAGGAGTGGCAACCAAAGACATTATTGAGGCGGCTACTTGGACCTCCGTGCATACATTTGCCAAGCATTATAATTTGCCTCTTTATTCCAGATCCCGAGCAGGGTTTGCCACTGCTGTACTGCAAGGGATCTTAAACACACCATAATCTACCTTTATCCTCCACCTCTAGTTGGCTATGGTATTCTACCCACTTGTTATGACTGCAGATGCATCCATGAAGGACATAGTACAGTTTTGTACCTACCATAAATGTAGATGTCCGAACTGGATAGCATCTGCAGTCAGGATTACCCTCCCTCCTTCCCTCTGTGGTACTCCTAGGGTGTTTACCCTCCTAATAGCTAGCTGTTGGGGAGTCTTTATGGTGTATTTGTTTGTATATATGTACATATATGCTTATTGTTGTGTTTACCTCTATCTATTTGGAAACATTGGCATCTATCCAAATTTTACCCTGCAAGAGGGCTACTGGCATCTGGGGCAAGAAACACTGAGGAAAATGGCGTCGGCTGATGCTTTTATACCCGAAGACCAGCAGAGATGGCGTCGGGTGGAGTGCGACATCAGCGAAGCGGACCGGACTTTGGAATCCGGCCGACTGCAGGGCTGCCTGACGACAGGACAACCCACTTGTTATGACTGCAGATGCTATCCAGTTCGGACATCTACATTTATGGTAGGTACAAAACTGTACTTTTCCCTCCCACCAGCCCCCTGGTTTTCTCTGTCTCTCTCCACTCTTTGGCTATTTCTACTAGTATTGGTATTTACTTTTTACTGGTGGCGTTTCCCCACCATAACCTAGCTCCCTGTTTGGGGGCTGCAGACATTTGGTGCAAGAAAAACTGATGTAATGGCGTTGGCTGCCTGTTTTTATACCCCTGATGACTTGACATCAGTCCAGGAGCGACAGCATCCGATGCCGAAATACTAAGTCTCTGGTATTCGGGCCAACTGAGGGCTACCTGCAAGGCAGATAACCCAGGTGTGATGACTGAAACAGTGAATGCACTCGAACATCTACATTTATGGTAAATGCACACAACTGTACTTTCTTGCATTTTGACTTCCTTCATACATGGGGACATGACCATTGAGTGAATCGGGCACAAAGCCATTTCAGATTTTTTGTGTGCGGTGGAGGGGGGGTCTGAAGTTAGTATGCGGTCAAGGATTTTTTTGATCTATATCTCTACTATACCTAGTAAGATTATTGACCAGTTGGGTAAAGTTGAATAGGTTATTTGAAGGAGAAAGGGGGACTGTAAGTATAATGAGGACCAATCTACATTTATATGCGCTAAATATAATGATTTTTTTTTTTGCATTATGGTACTGATGGACCATGATAAGATGACTTCAAGGATGCATATGGTATTGTTGTTTGTGGAAATATATTTGACAATTGATGCATATAGACTTGTATTTAACTTATTGGGAAGACATTAATATTTCTGCATTTGCTAACTGGAGAACATTCTTATGCTAGAGGTCTAGCTCTAGATTGCGTGGTAATAGAATAGCACCACCAATACCCTGTTTGGATTTATGGTCGACCGTCAGGATGTTATTATATATAGATTTACATGTATGTGCGTGTGTGTATACCAAATACTCCCTAAACCCCCGCTAATTATATATATAAACTGCGAGATCACACAAATCTCAAGGAAAGGGAATATTTCCCTACCAGGGAATTGTCGATCTCGCACACCTGTCGACCATCTGTTTACAGCGACCAAACGGATGTCGATGTTGGTGATCACACACACCACACACACACACACACACACACACACACTTTCAATAAGAGATTTAAGCCGGGTGTTAGTAAATATAATATTATGTGTCTACAGTGCAGTCCAGAAGTAGAATTTGGGTAGTTTGTTGTGAATACTTCTACTGATAGTCTTAAATAAGCTTAGTCTTGAAATGTTACTGCTTTGAGGCATGCCCTTTGGGTGATGATTATGTGAACTGTTAGTACAGTTGTTTGAATTAGGGCTTGAGTATCAAGGCGCACATGTGGGTTATGGTGCACATGAGGGTGGATGGTCTTTGTTTTTCATCTGTGCTTTGGATGTAAACTTTGTGGGCGAGTTCTGTTCAATAAATATTTTTGTTTTAGAATATGTATGTAGTGTTGCATAGATGAACTATAATGATGATACAGTGTTTGATATTGTTGTGGCAGCATGTCTGGCTGAATGTGAAGACATTCAGAGATGATAGACACAAAACAAGCAGTAGTATGGCCAGTATGTCGCCTCACAGCAAGAGGTTTTCCAGTTCGATTCTCGGCTGGGGTTCCTTCTGTGTGGAGTCTGCATGTCCTCCCTGTGGTCGCGTGGGTTTCCTCCGGGTGCTCCGGTTTCCTCCCACATCCCAAAGACATGCAGTAGGTAGATTGGGCACTCTAAAATTGGCCCTAGGTGTGAGTGTGTGCGTGTGTGTGCTTTCTGTGGAGGGTTGGGCACCGTCCTGGCAACTCGACACCGTGAAACTCCACTGCCAATCATGAGCAGACAGAAGATCCGCTGTGGCGACCCTTAACCGGGAAAAGCCGAAAGAAGAAGAAGTATGGCCAGCATGGCATGACAGTTTGGAAATGGAGTTAGTATTATTTGTGCTAATAGATATTTGGTTTGTGTTAATTGGAACGCCAGGAGACTGAAGTGTAAAATGAGCATTTTTTTTAAGTGGGTGGAATTTTGTTGAGAGTGGGAGGGGGGAGATTCTATAAAGTTAAGACTGTGGTGGGAGTGGCTGGGGATTTGAAATTGAGAGGGTAACTAAGGTTGTCACAGCACTCAAGCTAGTGAGAGAGGGCACATGCGCACAGCAGCTGGACCAAAAAGTGATGCTTCTGTACTAAGGGAGAAAGAGTATTTGTAAGAGAAAGTACCTATAAGTATTACAGACAGGACCAGCCGTAGGCCAGTTGGACTTGTTTGGCCCAGTATGGCCCTGCTTCTGCAGAGAGCCCTGCACTAGGCTATGACAGGTTCATTATTTGTTACATGACCTAAAGATTTGCCTAAGTGACACTAAAGCAAAGTGCAAGGTATTTTCCTAGTCTTGCTTGTATAATAGCTACAATTCTCCTCAACTGAGCAGATAACATGCATTGCATTAGTGGCTACTTTAGCATTACTATTAACCACAACTTCACATCTCTTGTATGGTTCACAGTGTTAGATGCTTCTTCTCCCATAGTAGTCAGTTGCCGTTGCTAAGTGCTCATCCAGATTTTTAACACAAAACTGGTTGGGTTAACCATTTAATTTTTATTTAAAGCTCCAGTTATTATCTCATAAGATAAGACAAGGCTTAATTTGAAGACTAATATAGAATTACTAAGTTTTATTTTGCTTCTGTTGTTGACATGGGGTTTATTATTGGCTGATACTGAATACAGTTATAAGAAATGACTGTAGAATAATCAGTCTGCGAAAGCATGAACACAAACTCTAGTAAGCATAAAAAGTAATAAATACTGTGATGTAACTTAACTTCTTATCACTTAGACCTGTGAAAGAACATTACCAGTTCAACAGTATGGCAGAGAAATGTTTGTTCCATTTGCAGATAGGAGCAGAGTAAGCCCAGAAAAGAAGCATGAGGGGTGTGTGTGTGTGTGTGTGTGTGTGTGTGTGTGTGTGTGTGTGTGTGTGTGTGTGTGTGTGTGTGTGTGTGTGTGTGTGCGCGTGTATGAGCGTGCACTTGCAAACACAACCATTGAAGGTGAAAGGCCAAGGTACCAGTGGTTTATTAAATAAGCTAAAACTTTCTGCAGTGTGTTCCTGTTATTTCTGCACCATTTTGCTTGCTTTGTTTTTATTACAAGTGTAAGAGATGCCTAGAAGCCCAGTCAGGAAGAAGGGAACAATATGAGATGAGAATGCATAATGGAAGCTGGAAGTTTTTAGTGCTCTTTTTGGCCCTTCAGCCTTTTCACAACCATTAAACTCAGCACCACTGACTTGATTTGTCTAGTACTCCTAGTTCCCCCTTGTTTTTTACAAGCTCACCTCTGCTATTGCTGGTTCCCAAATTCATCTGTCTTTAAAGCATTACAGTTGGCTTCTCTGCATACATATCTCAGCAAAAAGGGTAGTATAATTGAACCATTTCCTCTTCAAGCTTACTGATTGTTTTATTGATGCTCCTTACCTGTGGACCTCGGTGCACATCATCATGGCACCAACCTAGTGCCTTTTACCCTTCCCTCTACATTCTGACCCATCCGATGTTTTAAATCCCCCTGTATTTTGGGCGCCAATTGCAGATTGTCCCACTGTGGCTGTTCTACAGAATGTAAGTGAACTATTTCTACTGTTAGTTAAGTTTTATATTACAGACTGTTAAGCGTAGATAGTGAAAACCATGAGTAACAGTTGCTGTTCTATTTACTGCTTTGGGTTGGTACTCTGCAAGCATTGCCTACAACGTAAAGACTGCATACGGTGTCCTAAGTGATTAAACTGATTAGCTTCTGTGAAATATTCTGTTAACTGTAGTGCTACATGCGGTGCAATAATTTCTGTGTAATGTCTGTTAAATATACTTGGCAGTAACGTGTTTTATGCAGTTTTATACATTTCCACCTAACTTATGGTTGGTAACCAGGATGGAACTGCACGAGCTGTCCACTGTTTTTGAGATACTGTACCCTTCTCTCTCAATTTGCGGTTTAATGCATTTGCTGTTGCTATATTCTGCTGAGTTGTTCTGTATCCTATGTTTTACTCTTGTTTTCTTGCTGAAATGCATAGGTTGCTGTTATGATTATACTGCCAAACTGTCCCTAGCTGTCTTTTACTATGTTTTTGCTGAACGAAATCCCTTGCAGTTGTAATTCACCACCTTATGTGTTGAACTATATATAACAACTAACTTCGGTCAGGCAAGTGAAATAATATACTCCTCTAACAGTCACACACTGTGCAACCACATTTCCATTACACTAGCCACAACTAGGACCAACTATGGTAAACATCACCACCTGGTGGCCTAATAATTAATTTATTATATCTGGTAGCCCTAAACTCACAACTATCGGGAGGTTACGTCCCATCCTACAGTAATAACATAGCAACCAAACCCCGATATCCCTTAGCTTCTTTGAATTGATATTATTTTACATCTGACCTTCCTCATATATTCAACTGGAATTTGTTGCCTTATTTAAAGCTTTTTTATGTCTAGATATCCCTAATAACTGCTCCCACTTCTTCCTCCTAGCAAATAAACCAAGTTAACTCTATATGCTACTACTGTTTCACATGCTCCTGTTTATCTCTTTTATTCCACAGCACATCCACAGCGTCGGGAATTAAATCACCCGCCCCTGAATACTGCAAGCTGAAAACAAACACATTATCCCACCTGCCCCCGCTACCCCTAGACGTATACATATCTCCTCCCACCAAAGCTTCAACCAATCACACATTAGAAAAATTCCTTATCATTAACCTATCCGACATATAATCCCACCTACAAATATGATACCCTCACATGATCATAGGTTAACTACTATCCTTACAAGCAGTCTCACTATCCTGCTTATCTGAACTTTAACACACTACCACACCTCCTTCCATACCACACTTAACACTACCAGTGCAGCCCTACCAAAACATGCCTCCCTTCATATTCCTCACACCCCTCACTGCAGCCTACACATATCTCCAAGCCTATACCATCACATTACTATTGCACCTAACTCAGTCAGATTCCTACCAGCCACTCCTAGGTCACCAACCACGAACAAGTATATTGCCATCCTAACTAAACTCACCAAACTCTTGCACCATATAAACCGCCAACTGATCCTGGCAGAAGACATACAGCCAAACCCAGGACATAACCCTATACAAAATACCACAGTTAATTTATCCCTCTCCTCCAGCCAATTACCCATTACTAGACCAAAAACCAGCCTATTATTGCTGAGTTTAAATATTCGGAGCATTAGCAAAAAGGTACACCTACTGCATGCATTCCTTTCCACTTACTCCCTTGCCATACTGTGTCTTACTGAAACCTGGTTAAAGCCCACAACAGCTGACAATGAGTTCCTCCCTACTGGATGCAATGTACTATGCCACGGCAGACTGTCTATAAAAGGGGGAGGGGTAGCATTACTTTATAAAAACAACCTAAAAATAACCACTATTAATCTTCAAATCCCACCCTTCAATAATTCTGAACTTCTCCTAGCTAAACTCAAACCTAGCGACAAAAAAATCAGTCACTGTTATGTTAATACCACCAGGTAACAATATTCCCTCACTAGAAGCCTTCTTACAATGGACAAGTCAAAACGTGCCTCAGGAAATTATCTTCCTCAGTGACTTTAATATAGACTGGAACACATGTTCAGCTATAAACCCCACCAACCATGTTAAACTCTACAGCTTCTCTCAAGTTATCCAATCAAGCACTAGACTAGGAAATGCAAAAATCAAAGAAAGCCTCCTAGACTGGATCTTAATAAATAAGACCAACACCTCTTACCAAGCAGACGTCCTTCCAGACACCCTTAGTAACCACCAACCCACGTTCTTACTAAAATTCAAAACCCAGGCCAACCGTACCCCCTATTACAAACTACCAGGAACACAAAAAGCTTCAACCCTAACAAATTCAGACTTGAGCTAAAGCACCATAACTGGAACATACTAAACGTATTACCCCTAGAAGAAGCCATAACCTAATTCAGTAACACTTTCCTAAAAATGCTAAATGCCCACACTCCAGCCCATACCACAAAACTCTAAGTGAAAACAGATCCCCCTGGATTTCCAAAGAGACTAAAAATAAAATAGCACTAGGGAACAGAGCCTACAATCATTGGAGAGCTACAGAAACCCCAGCAGCTAGGGAACAATTCCAAAAACTTAGAAACAAAACAAAAAAAGCAGTTCTCCTGGATAAAAAGAAGTATTTCATACAGCTGCAAAACAGGCATCAAAACAACCCCAAAAATTCTGGGCAAGAATAAACAAACTACTTCACTCTGGCAAACCCTTCACCCCATCTCCTACCTCCACAAGCAAAATCACAAATATACCTGATATGTTCAACAAATGCTTTATAGAAACTATCTCCAGTTTTGTTCAACAACAGCCCACATTCACCACCACTAATTGCCCTGAACCTGTACATAGACCTAAAACAACCTTCCAATTTCAACCCATCCCTACCAACGGTTGCTAACCAAACTTAAACCTACTACACTAGCAGTGGATGGCATCCCTGCAGAATACTTTTAGTTGGTTGCCAACAAACTCACCTTCCCAATGTCTATCCTTCTAAAAAATCTGCATCCGAAACCACCATTCCACCCATCTGGAAGAGTTCCTATATCATCCTTCTCCACAAAAGCAGTACCTCCACCGACCTCACTATCACCCCATAGCCATCCTGTCTCTACTAGCTAAAATGCTTGAAAAATGTATACACCACCAACTTATGCCATACCTACTCAACAACCAACTTCTCTCTCCTACCCAGCATGGATTTCGACCTGCTCACAGCTCCACCACTGCCCTACTTTTTCACAAACCTCATCAACCAAAACAAACACACAGGCAATCTAACATCTGCCATATTCTTGGACCTGTCAAAGGCCTTTGATATGATCAATCAACTTAAACTACTTAAATCCCTTATTGACCTTGGCCTTAGTAACCATGCATTAACCTGGTTTCAGAACTATCTACAAGGAAGACAACAAGCAGTTTGATGGGACAAAAACCTATCCTCACTGCTACCCATATCACCACAGGAGTCCCACAAGGGTCCATTCTAGGTCCTCTTCTGTTCTCCATTTTTACCAATAATCTTCATAGCATCTGTCAAGATGCAGCTATTATTCAATACGCTGACAACTCAACACTAGTATGTTCTGCCAATGATCCTCAGAAACTCCTATCACCCAAAAAGTATTTCAAACTACTGAAACCTGGTTTCTTAACAAAAACATAATACTAAATCCCAAAAAGACCAAACTGTTGCTATTTAAACCAAACAAGTCTACCACAATACCCAACCCATTTAATATTGTGTCCAGGGATGGGACAGTCATCCCCCTAGACACTCATACTAAACTGCTAGGTGTGACCATTGATAACCTCAGATTTTATCAGCATATAAATCGAACTATTAAAACACCCACAAAAAACTGGGTAGTCTATATAAAAATAAACCATTTCTAACCCAACCTGCCAGGATAACTACTGCTCAAACTCACCTCCTTTTCACACTATTCTGTGCCTCACCCATTTTCACCAACCTACCCAAAACCGAAATTGCCAATCCCAACACCTGTTACAATCAAATTTGCTATCGGTGCCCCCTACCAAGCCCACAAATCATTCTAAGGTCCTCTCTGTTCTGTCTCTACTCAACAACCAACTTCTCACACTGTCATTCCCTAAAACAACTTGAATGGCTTGAATTCCCTAATCTCCTAACCTTCTATCAGCTTTACTTTGCCCACAAACTCCTACTACTCCCAGATAAAATTCCAGCACTGGCCAATCTACTTGAACTACAGACTAATCCTAGACAAAGTCGCTGTAGTGATAAAAAGCTAATCAAGGTCACCAAAAGCAATAAAACAGCAGGGGACTCTCTCTTCCCTAATTACATAGGTAAAATTTGGAACACCCTACCTTCTGCTATTACCTCTGCAGACTCAAAGGTTACATTTAAAAGACTCCTCGAAGAACACCTGCAACTCACACAGATATGCTCAGGCTCCCCATCCTTACCCACCTTCTTCCCATTCTCTTGCTCCCTCTCTCAACTGTACCATTAAGAGGAACTGGAGCATTTTTAACTTCTAGCTTCCTGTGTGTGTCACCTCTGCATCTGGCCCCTTGTCTAGTACCTATACAGATAATGGCACTAAAACACTACTAGGACAGTCTTTCACAAACCTTTTGTATTTTTTTCCTTTCACATCTTTGCACCTGCTTTTTCCTTGCTCTTGTACTTAACGTTTATATCCTACCACTTAATTCTGTTGTTTCATCTGCTACTATACAGCTGACCATTGGTCTCAACCTCTTGAGGCCAATGTGGAACACAGACCTTAACAATGTGTGACAAATGGTCAAAATGTGGAACACCCTATTTTCACACTGCGCAAAACATGCCATCACCATGGAGCATGGTAGAACATCTTTAAAATTCAATAAGACACTTCTCAGATCCAAAACCTTTATTTTTATAATCTGCAATACCATAACCATACCATAAGTAAATGAAACAGCACTTTAGTACAAAGTCCTGCCCAACGTATCCAGGTGCCAAGCAGCACAAACAGAGACACTTATATTGCTCTTATAAACTTAGAAAGTTGCTAGAATAACAGGACCTGACTTGGCATACAGTTTCTGCAAAAAAATAATAATACTTTCAGAGACGTACTAGGGGGACAAGCAGCACAAAGAGAGAGACTTTAAATATTGCTCTTATAAACTTAGAAAATTGCTACAATAACATGATCTGTGCTAGCATACCCGTTTTTAAGGATTCTTTCCTAACCATTAACATTAACCATAGCAGCTAAAACAGTCACTTACCTCTACCTATGTAAACAGCACCAGCAGCTCAATACAATCCATTACTTGCTTGTCTACACTCTTCTACTAGTTTTCTCTGTTACATCATGCTATATCTTCTGTCCACATACCATAATCATTTAATTTTCTTGTATTTATCTTTCCACAATTTCCACCATCATATTCAATATATCCAGTATGTGTCCTGCTACAATGTTTGTAATGTCCTTGTCATTTAATCATTCTCTTTGTTTTTCTGTAGCAACCACATTATTCTGTTTGTATATCTTTGCCAGGAAATCACTCTCTTTAATTTATCTCCTGTAGTAACTATTGTAAATTCATTGCATTACTTATTCATCTTACATCTTACTGATTGATGTCTGTGATTGTCTGAACATCATCTGTGCTGGAGTTTTTCTCCCCAGGCCTCAACTGAAACCAGGTACCCAATCAGACTTTTTTGGTAAACAAATGTCAATCGGTCAATCAGTCATTAACAAATAAATAGTAAATTTAGTACAGATAGCTTTGCATAAGCTAATCTCTATAGACAGAAAAGCAGGGGATGTTATATTATTCTCCACAGTTAAAGACAGCAGTGAGTATGGATACTTGGCTCTATTGTTTTCTACACAAAAAGAAAATGCATACTTAGTAGTGCATTTTTACAATGTAAGGGGGCAAGGAGGTATCTAGAGAGGTATGACTTCTTCAGAGACAGTTATTATGTTCATCTTATTTCAATTCTGTTACAACAATCTTTTCTGGTCTGTGTTGAAAATTAGTGTTCGCATTGGTTATGAATTTTAAACGTATAATTGTATCTTGATATATAAATATTTTTCATTTTATTTCTATGCTTTTCTATCTATCCTTTTTGGTCTATGTTGAAAAGGGTTACTGGTCAGTCAAACTACTCTACAAATAAAAAAAAAAAAATCAAGTAAGTAACCAACTAACTAACTAAATAAATACATCTTCATTTCAGAGTCGTAACTCTTTGCCAAGATAAGCCTTTCATCAGTATGGTGGGGAATGGGTGTCCTTTCCAATTTCCATGCACGGATTCAAGTTCACCAAGTCACTGCTTATCTGATGTAAAACACAGGTACATGGAGAGTCACGGAAATAATGGTAACTGATTTGCAGATAGAAGGCACTATTCAGAGATGACACAATAATTTACGATTTTGTGCCACAATCCTTCTTAGTTCTGAACAGTGTAATTTAACACTAGTGCCAGGTAGATAAACTGGACAAACGACAGTTTCAAAACTTGCAACACTTGTAATTTCACCCTGAAGTGCTCAATACACATCATAGAGCAAGGCACTCACCTTTCGTCCTAACAGAACATTCTTTGCAAGACACTGGCTTGTATATTGCGATGCCAAGGTGACAAAGCGGAGCAAAGGCTGCTCATTGCGGAAGAGTGGGTTTAATCGATCACAAATGTGGTTCGTTCTTCACAATCCTGAGCACTTGGCTGCTCAGCAGCTGACTGTGTCTAACTTGTACACAACCCAACTATATAAAGTAAAAACAATGCAATTTCTAGACACAAGGTTAACCCATGTATCTTATTCTGATTTTCCTCTTACTTATGTATTGCCTCATCCAATTGTAAAATTGTAAAAGATGTGCACATTCTATGTAACTATGTTAATTTTAAGCTTCATAACTATGTAACTGTTAATTTTGAGCTTTGCATTATCTATGTAAATTTGCATACTTCTGTATACTCCTAATAGTTGCTTGTAATTTGATCTGTGGAGCTTTTCTTCCCGGGCCTCCACTGAAAATGGACATGCATCCAGTCGGACTTTCCCAGTCAACAAATGTAAAATAAGTAAATGTTGTTGTTGAGTCTTTCGGCTTTTCCCGGTTAGGGGTCGCCACATTGGAACTCCGGTCCGCTAATGATTGGTAGTTGATTTTTACGTGCCGAGTTACCAGCCCTGATGCACAACCTTCAACGAAGGTACGCCCATTCATGCATGTCTCCACGCAGAAGACTCTCTAACTGAGAATCGAACCGGACAGCGTCTTACTGTGAGGCGACAACGCTACCGCAGCACCACCACCGTGGGTAAATGTAAAATAAATAATAAAATATTTTCTGACATCCAACGACATGGGGCATGGGAGGTGAGAGCTGGGGGCCTGTGATGAGTCGTAAGATTTTATCAGGTTTCATGTTTCAAAATGAGCCTGTTTCATAGTAGCATGGTCTGGTTGGTGTTGTCTGTAGCACATCCCCAGGATGCTGGAATGGTTAGAGTACTTAGAAAAGTTTTTTTTTCTATTATTGTTTATTTAAAGTTTATTTACCAAGGTAGAGCACTGATCCACCTTTACCATTTTCAGGCTCAGCACAGCAGAAATATAACCAAAAAAGCGATAAAGTTTAATCAATCAGTGTCAGTTCAACAGTGTTAATGTAAGAGCAAACACGCAGAAAGATACAAGTCAGGATAATATGCAATATCAATGAATGTAATAGTAAGTGGATTTGATATAAGAATTAGTTGAATAAAACAGGTTAGACGAATAACTTTACATTGTCATAACATCATGTAGTATAATGTTTTTATGGAAGAAATAATGTATAAAGAGCAAAGTATTTATAGTATGCACAATTTTTGGTCATGGGTGTGAAGCAGAGTAAGGTGTGAGTCAAAAGAGAGGGGAAGGAGAGAGAGAGGAAGAAAACAGAGAGAAAAAAAATTAAAATGGAAATATGGGGGGAGAGACAAGGAAGAGTGTTGAAACTATCTCCTTCCTCAGGTGAAAGAGGTGCTGGCAGTTCTGTAGGAGTTTCAGGACATGTTTACTGGTGAGGCAGGGTGCACCCAGCTGATAAAACACCATACAGACACAGGGCCTGTGACCCATCACACAGGCCCCTTATAGTGTGCCTGAGTGAGATAAACAGACCCCGAGGGAGAAATTACAAGATTTATTGTACCTGTGGGTAATTCAGGAGTCCAACAGTTTGTTGGTTTGACAGGATATAAGCTAATGAATGTTTTTTTTTTTTTTTGTTAGACATTGAGAGAGAAACTACAGGATTTATTGTATGTGTGGGTAATCCAGGAGTCTGGTAGTTTATTGGTTTGACAGAGTATAAGCTAATAAATAAAAATTTATTTTTTATTTTTAGTACACAATAATGGCATATATTCACAATACCTAATCTGAAATGGCCCTAAGTCTAAGAAACCAACAAGTGGAGGGAAGGGTGGTGGTGTAGTTGAGGGAGGGGACAGTCAATGGGCCCCACAGTTGCAAAGACCAAACCTGATTACAGACAATTTAATGTGTGAAGTGAGCAAGTTATATTTGTTAAGGCAAGGCTGTGAGACAGTAAAACCTAATGTAGAAAACTGAGTAAACAACATGCTTACAGAATAATGTAAACAAGCACTATGAACCACCTTGTAGAGGATAAAGATAGCAAACCAAGAAAAAAAGGGGGAGGGGTGCAAAAGGAAAAGCTTTGGTATTATAGCCTCAAGAGGAGAGTACAACTACATGACAGTAAACACCCCAGCCACTTGGCAGAATAAGCATAAATATAGAGATAATTAACAGACAACTTCTATTTGTACAGAGCAGAAGTTTTAGCTTTATTACACCACAGGAGATTATGCCATCACCTCTGATTGCATTACTGTACTCCTGCAAGTCTTTAATTTAGATATGCATGCACAGCATGCTGCCTGAGATGAAAAAAAAAACATGGACTTAGGTGCATCACTTGGGTCTATATTATATCATCGAACGCTTAAAAAAGCGAACGCTGATTGATCGACCTAATTTAAGCGAAAGCTTACAATCTCGAACTGTCAGATCAGCAATTTTTTTTTCCCAGGGAAAAAAATCGCTGATCCAAAACGCATACATACAACACAAGCACACCAAACAAACAGAAATCCACGCACATACACCTAAAATCTGATACCTAACCCTACACTAAACTATGCACACACCACTAACTACCCACTTACCTTAACCCAAACCGTAACCCTAAGGTCTGTCACTATCGCACACTCTCCTCACTTGCTCCCTAACCCACTTAAATCCGCCCTAACCCTCATGTCCACTCAATCGCACACACACCTAACCCTAACTCACCTAAATCACCCTAACACTCACATCCACACAATCGCACACTTACCTGAATCCGACTGGTAACTTTCCACCATAACACTGAAAATACCGAAGCAACAGAAACGGACAACCAAATTCTTTCCCTAGGAAAAAATTCTAGTTTCTGCTGCTTCGATATTTTGCAGTTTCACGAAAATAAGTTTGATCAATCAGCGTTCGCTTTAAGCGTTCAAGGATATAATATAGATGCCATCACTTCACAGGGAAGTTCTCTGCATTCTGCAGTCCTTTTGTTCTGTTTCTACTAGTTGCTGCCCAAAATTAAAATAAATTAATAAATATGAACCTTGAGTGCTTTGTGGGGAAATACACTGTGTTTAGATAATTGTTTAGGTGGTAGCATACATTGTTCTGCAGGACGGACAGCTGGTCCACTGAGTAATGTGAGCAGCAGAGCCTGAGTTTCTCCTTTGTTCTCCCTAACTTGATTCTGCTGTCCTTCCCATATGTAGAAATCTCCCTTTTGAGTCCCTCCTTAAATTCAACTCAACCATCCAGCAGCCCCTCCCTTCTTAGGTGATATGCTGTCATTTGCTTCTTCAACCTGGCCCTAAGTCAGTATCTGAACTGTTTTTGCCACATGTGATTGGTGGGAAGCCTCCACTGTATCTATATTCCTCACGCCAGTACTACCTGTAATCCCATTTAAAGCACAGCATGATCTGGAGTAACTGTTAGTTGAGTTGAAACTCCCTTGACCATGTAGAAGAGATGGGAGTTGGTCTGATTTATTTCTACAGCTACATCCACCATGCCCATTATTGACATGCAGAAACAGGTACTTACTTGCTTTTGGTACTCAGCATTCTCAGGCCCCAGGTACATACTTTAAACTCACTGATGTATTTTTATAGCAGACTGTCCTGTCTTGTAATGCTGCTGATTGAGCCATTGTTGACCTCATTTAATCCTGATTACAACCAGGTGGCAGATACACAGAGAAATTAAGCATATTACACCCGTTAAAATATCTTTCACTCTTACATATTTGTGATGCAGGTCTCTAATTGTGTCACAAATCTGGCTGGTCTTAGAAACTTGATTACTTCATGTTTTCTAGCACCTTGCTACTTAGCAGAAGGCCTCTCTTTCTACTAGCCTTGAATTCATTTACTAGGTTCTGATATTTTCATGTCTTTCCTGCAACGTCCTTTGTTGTTTCGGATATTGAAATATTCTCACCTTTTTTGACTGTGTAAGGCCTATTTACATTCCATGATATTACTTTACATAGAGTCATAGATTAACAACTACCCTTTGTCTTAGGTTCATAGGTTCATAGATTAGTACTAAGCTAACTGCCCTTGTGAGCCATTTTAAGCCTAGCCAGTTATCCCTTGGGAGACTCAAACCCTGCACCTTGTGTTTGTAAGGCAAATACTTTAACCATTAGGCCACCCTCCCAACCCTTGCTTGCTTTCCAACGCCCAAATAAGCCTGTGAAAGTCTTGCCTTTCTCTTTCCTTTGTCCACCAGTAATGCCCCAAATCCCCTCCTCACAAGGGTGTGCACTGTAAATTGTATGCTACTATTCATCATGTCACACTTTTTTAACACATTCCCTTTGATTACCTTCATACCCTTGTAGAACTAATGACATCATTGACCTGAAGATGCAATCAAAAATTAATACTAGGAACAGCTAATAAATGATAAAAAAAACTTTCAAAAAATAGGCGAATATATACAGGCAAGTAATTAACATTTCTTTTTGAGGTCTTCTGCTTCTCTGTAGTGCTCCAGAATAGCCCTCCATCTCAGGGTCACTTTCACCTGTACTGCAGTCACACTGTATGTAGGGAGCTGGATCCTGATACCTCCAGCCCCATGTGTTCATCATCTTCAGCAAAACATATTGGAGTTATTGCTAAGGTCAAATCCACTAGCAAAAGTCATAAAGAATGATGATACCGATACAGACAATATGCATTTCACTGGCCAGAGTAGTACGCCTAACCCTTCCGACCACATTTCCAGAGTCATTGACATGTCAGCAGGTATTTATTGGGTCTTTTCTTGTTTCCAGAATAGTATAAGTTAATCCCCAATAAATAACTCCATCCCCCATAAAAGAATATTCATGAAGTCATCATGCCCCATTGAGCTGCATCCCTTTATACAAACCCCAAATCATTTACAGAACTTAAAGTGAAACTATATTCAGTTACTTTTTTCAGACAGCGCTGCCTTTTCACACTATTGCAGTTATTGTTTGAAAATAAGAAATTCCCCTCCCCTGAGCTGATCTCATCTTTGAGCTGTCCAAGGATGACTGATCCAGCAACCAACATCTGCACCTTCTCTATATCCCTGTCTGTTGGAGCAACCTTACATGCTGTAGAGTATCGTTGAGTCCATGAAATTTTCAGTACCCTAGACAAATATAACTTAAGAAAATGCTGTATGTACAAGCCTAAATTTGACACTCTCTTGCCCTGCATTCCCTGATCAGAAGAGGTTGTGTCCTGTCCACCATCTCAGTTGTGTCCTTCTATCTATCGTCTTAGTAGAATCACTTCAAATAAAGTGTGGATTTGACTTCTAAACGAAACAGTGTACTGTCTTGTGAGCTTAGCGACTCTGTTTTGGTATTATTTCGTTTTGTTGGCAATTTTGAGTCACTACACCTTTTTATCTTTTGGATATTCAGTAGAATCACATGTCCACGTTTACTGCCGTAAAATCCTCAGAAGAGGTGTTTTTTTGCACAAATGATTTACATCTCACCAACATATGTGTGTGGGGTGCCTCGAGTGTGCACTACTTCCTGGCAGGAACACTCTAAAACCCCCCTCCAGTTTTGTGCCTTTTGCTTGTAGTAATGTCCATTTAGAAAGCTGCTGTCATAAAACTTGCACAGTCATTCCTTTCTCCTCTTTCCAGAAGCCTGACAAACTTTAGATTTTAACACCTGCCTTTGTCTTCAGCATTGGTCCGTCTCTCCTTAGTTACTACCGTTTTGACTTTGAGGCAAGCCATTACATTCCTGAGAAGCCAGTTTTCCTGTTCCAGTGCAAGTATAGCTCCAGAGTGTTTTGATGGCACTCCAACCATTTCCTTTTGTGTCTCACATCTCCACCATCTTGTCCCTAACCTCTTGGATTGCAGATAAAATCATCTCAAGGGGCATCTACTGCAGCAGTTCCTCACTAGATTAGACAGGATTCATCCCAGAGGGCTCCTCTCTCCATTTTCAGATCAGGGATTTGACTTCCTGGGCATTCTGGTTTCAGGGCTAGATGTTCATCGTGTTTCACTGTTGCAGTCATGACTGTAGGGTTCTCCCCTGCTGGCAGGCAGTCCTCGGTCGTCCAGAATCCCAAAGTCTGGGTCCGGCGTCGGCTGTTCAGCCATGCTCCCTGACGTCAGAGCACCAGGAGTACAAAGCTGACAGCCGACGCCATGTTCTCCAGTCTTTCTTGCCATGCGGTGATAACAGTTCGCAAGTGCCGGTCGGCTGACTCCTGACAATCTTTTCTGAACAAACTTCAGTCCGAAGACTTTCTTCTCTTACTCAAAGCTAAGTACCCGTTGAAACTTTTTCTTGCTCCAGTCCGATGTCAGAAACAGTTAATAATTGTATTTCATGTGGGAAGTAAATATCTCATAAGGATTTTCATTCTTACTGTATTCCTTGCTTAGGCCCTGACCACGGCGTAGCTAGTTGTCGGTTTTGTGCTAGATTCAATCAACGTACAATTAAACGAAGGTACGATTTTGCATTTCATTACTTCGGTAGACGTTTTAATTACAAAATGTCGTCGGATATGGTTCCGGCTACCGGAGTTCACAAATGACGCAAGGACAAAGACAGGCCTCCGAGGTCCAAATCTGACGATATCATACAAGCAGAGCCAGCTTCAGGTTCGGCCGTGGTCAGTGAGGCACTTTTGCAGCCCCTGTCGTCGGCCATTTCGGAACTGATGGCCGAAATGGACTCTCATGAGGAGCCAACTAGGCCTTTGAATATTTCTGTTGCAGGACCTTCGGACAATGCTCCTTCGGATGGGTCCGGAGCCGCTGTGCAGGTACCGGCTTCCGAAGGGGTTTTCAGGCCTACTCAGCTTCTAATAAAGGCAAAGACAAAGGCAAAGACTCCTTCCAAATCAAAGACTGCAACACAGGCCTCTTCTGATCTGGCTCCCAAGTCACAGAAACAGTTACTTAAGATGGCGGAGGACTTACTTACTATGATTAGGGGTTCACATCCCCCTCCAGATAAAAGGCCAAGGCAGGAAGTTTATTATGACTCCTCTGATCAGGCTTCTGATGTCCTTCATGGATGCATCTGCAGTCATAACAACTGGGTTGTCCTGTCGTCAGGCAGCCCTTCAGTCGGCCGGATTCCAAAGTCCGGGTCCGGCTTCGGCTGATGTCGCACTTCACCCGACGTCATCTCTGTTGGTCTTCGGGTATAAAGGTATCAGCCGACGCCATTTTCCTCAGTCTTTCTTAAGCAGAAGCTGTTCGCAAGTGCAGGTCGGATCCAGAGATTACTTCTACCGAATACTACAAGACTTCTAAAGCTAAGTACCCGTTGGGGACTCTTTCTTGCCTCAGCCGATGTCAGAAAAAGTTAATAATTGTTTAACCTGTGGGAAACAAATATCTCATAAAGATTTCCACTCTTATTGTCTGCCTTGTTTAGGCCCAGCCGCGACGTAGCAGCCTGTTCGGCTTAGGCGTCGGTCGGAGTTTGCTGAACAGTTTTTCGGTTCTGATTTTGCGTACATTATGCCGCCGGATCCTCCGACAACCCAATCTACCAAAAAACGCAAAGATAAAGACCGACTTCGGCCGAAACCATGGTTAAGCAAACGTGTCTCGGTTTCGGCCGAAACCGAGAAAACTGATCCAAGTACAGCTGAATCTATCTCTACAACTGAGGCCCCTGCTACCCCTCTTGAAACGGCCTCAGAAATTTTATCCACTACGGTGGTTGCCACTGACTTATCAGACACCATTCCCTTGGATGTCTCTACCCCAGCACGTGGTGCTGCTAGGCCTCCAGCAGCCATGTCCATTAAGGCTTTCGCCAGGGCTAAAGCAGCAAAGACTACTAAAACAGTGCCTGTTAAACACCCTACAACCAGGCCATCCTCTAGTTCTCAAATGCTTACTCTGGCAGAAGATTTAATTTCATTAATTAGAGGATCTCAATCTCACCCAGACAGGGCCTCTCAGCCCCCAGAGAAGAGATCTAGGGCAGAGCCCCCTGAGCCAGTGTCCTCTGATGAGTCTGCCGATGAATCAGACATAACTGATCAGCCAGAGGCTCCTTTCTCCAATTTTGAAGACTCTGATGCTGAAGAATCCATTCCAGCTGCTTCCCCACCAGAAGAATTCTCCTTTGGGGAAACCTTACATGCCATGCGAGAGCAGTTCCAATGGCAGCAACGGGATTTTTCAGACTCCAGAAAAAGACTTAGGGTCTTTCTGCACCTTCCACAGCACAGGCCCTTAGCTATACCTCCTGTTCTCTCTGTGGTGGATGATGCTTTCAATGATGTCTGCTCCGACCAGATTCTTTACCTCCAGCCCCTGCCAAACCAGACAGATTTTACAGGGTGCCAGACACTCATCACCACCTTTACAAGGCCCCTCTTGCAGACCCGAAACTATATCCCAGGGTCCCAAGGCAGTAGCGACCATAGCAAAACCCTATTCCTTCAGAAAGGGAAGCAAGGTCATTAGACAGATGGGGCAAAAGGTCTACACTTCAGCTACTCTCTCAGCTAGAGCTTTAAATTGTCAGTTTCACATGATACAATACCAAGAGTTTATGCTTGATCAGTTAACTAAAAACTAACCACTGATGAATCTATTGATAAGAAATATGTATTAGAAATGGTAAATAACATACAACAGGTTAGTAACCATTCCTTAAAATGTGGCTATGATGCACTGGAGGCTTCATTTAGATCAGCCATGACTGGCACAGTGATAAGAAGGCATGCATGGCTAAAGGAGCAAGCTCTACGGATCATGTTAAAGCTAAGTTGCTAGATGCTCCCATGGATAAGACAAGTTTGTTTGGTACAGCTGCCCAGCAGGTTATGAAGAAAATGGAAGAAAAGGCAAAATCTGTTCAAGCGGTTAAAGATTTCTTGCAGGTTCAGCCCCAAGGTTTAGCAGGAACTGGCCTGCCAAAATTGGTCCTTTCCTGACTCCACAAGATCTCAAAGGGGCAGCAGGAGGCGTTCCAGAGCCAGAAACCAATCCAGGGGACGTCCCTACAGAGGCCGACAGTGGCAAGGTAACAACAGAGGCACAGACACAACCTCTGCCACTACATCAACTCAACCACAGTGACTTAACCCTAAATCCGCCTACCAGGGAACAAATAGCAGCTCCTCTAGGCGGAAAATTAACCTTATTTTCAAAGAACTGGCACTATATAACAAAAGACAAGTGGATTTTACAAACCATAGATCAAGGTTACCGGTTCCACTTCCACACTTTACCAGTCAAAAGAGGAATGCCAAATCTACCTCCAAATCAAAAACAGAGGCTCTACAACAGATAATGCAGTTAGCAAACATGAGAGCTGTGGAAAAAGTGCCAACAGCAGAGCAAGGAAAGGGTTCTACTCCAGACTATTCCTAGTTCCAAGAAAGGAAAAAGTTGGAGACCAATTCTCGACCTGTCCGCCTTAAATACATACATCATTGTCCCAAAATTCAAAATGCTGACCCTACAGCAACTTCTTCCCATGCTGGGCAAGGAGTGTTGGCTGGTAACTCTAGATCTCAAGGAGGCATACCTGCACATCCACATTCGACCAATCAGCAGAACATAACTCAGATTTCTTGCAGGATCAGAGCACTATCAATTCCCAGCATTGCCCTTAGGCTTATCTACTGCCCAGAGTATTCACAAAATGCCTGGCATCAGTAATCGCCCATTGAAGGCTACAGGGAATTCAAATTTACCCATACCTAGGCGTCTGCCTGCTACAAGGGGACAACAAAAGCAAGCTGACAACAGATTTACAAAGGGTCATTTACTTGCTGCAAGCACTGGGATACACAGTCAATCTACAAAAGTCAAGGCTGATACCATCCCAAACAAGGACTTTCTTGGGCGAATTGGACACAGTAAAACAGATGGCATTCCTAACTACAGAAAACAAAAAGAACTCCCTCTTTACTTCTTGGCACTAACAAAACTGAACAAGTTAACAGCAAGAAAAGTACTGCAGGCCTTGGGCTTCATGGCATCATGCATAATCTTGGTTCCATTTGCCAGACTACATATGAGAAAACTACAGTGGTACCTAAAGAATTTATGGTCCCAACACAGACACAGCCTAGAAACAGAAATCCCATTAATTCCATGCTTAAAACAGGAGTTCCTATGGTGGGCTCAGGCATGCCAGTCAAACCCAGGGCTACCCTTTCGCAGATGTCAAGCAAGCCAGACCATCACAACAGACGCCTCAGACCTAGGATGGGGGGCCCACATGCTGGACAAATGCGTGCAAGGATTGTGGACACAGGATCAACTTCACCTGCACATCAACCTAAAAGAAATGCTGGCAGTAAAACTGGCAATCCAAAAGTTCAGACCATTTCTCAAAGAGGGCCAGTTGATGATAAGGACAGACAACACCACAGTCATGTGGTACATCAACAAACAGGGAGGCACTCATTCATACCCTCTATGCAGAATGACTTTGGAGCTGTGGACCCTGGCACTCAGCTACAACATCCAGTTACAGGCAATATTTGTACCGAAAGGAGAATACTCTAGCAGACATATTAAGCATAACCACATCGGATGCCCACGAATGGAAGCTGCACCGGACATCTTCAAGACCATCTCAAAGAAATGGGGAATGCCTCAGATAGATCTATTTGCATCACCCACCAATCACCAGCTCAAAAATTCTGCACAAGGACATTCCACCCACTAGCATGGAAAGTGGATTCGCTCTCCTTCAACTGGAAAGGCCTAACAGCATATGCATTCCCACCTCTTCCTTGATACACAAGGTATTACTAAAAATCAAGGAAGAACGTCCAAGGATAATCCTGATAGCTCCAAACTGGCCAAGACAACACTGGTACCCACTGCTGAGGAGCATGTCTCGGAACAATATGTAATACCCTGATGCCTTTGATGTTAACTCAGAACAACTACAGCATCATACATCCAAACCTAAAAACGTTGCAACTGACTGCATGGAACATCACATAGCAGCAGCTAATCCAGAACTTTCCCAAAGAGTTAGAGACATTATTCTTGAAGCACGCAGACCTTCAACAAGAAGAAACTATGCTGGAAAATGGAAAAGGTTTGTCATTTGGAGTACTGAAAGAGGAAAAGATGTGTCAAACATTGATATGCCTAACATTCCGGAGTACCTAGCCGAACTTCTTCATTCAGGCCTGTCCTACTCCTCCATCAAGATACATGCATCAGCTATTTCAGCAGAATACAGCTTTGATCCACCTGTTTTTTCTCACCCTTTGCTCAGGCAGTTCCTCAGAGGAATCAAGAATGTAAAACCTCCAAGGAAACCACCACTACCAGCTTGGGACCTAAACTTTGTGCTAGAAAAATTGACACTATCACCCTTTGAACCAGCAGCAACAGCAGACCTACAACACCTGTCATGGAAAACTGCTTTCCTACTGGCAATTACTTCAGCAAGGAGGGTTTCAGAACTACAGGCCTTAATGGCAGTGCAACCCTTCCTAATCTTCCACCAAGATAGAGTGTCTATGAGAACTAATCCTACATTTATGCCTAAGGTGGTATCCAGAGTGTCTTTAAACCAGGCAATCCACCTACCTACCTTCTTTCCCAACCCACAAAACAGTGGGGAAAGAATATTGCATACCTTGGATGTACATAGACAGCTACGCTACTATTTGGACAGAACTAAAAGTAGCAGAAAGACTGACCAACTTTTTGTAGCCTATGCAACAGGAAGGGAAGGAAAAGCTATTTCCAAACAGACAATCTCCAAATGGATAGGAAATTGCATACGATTCTGTTACTCCTTCCATGGAAAACCAATTCCACAGAACATAAGACCTCATTCTACAAGGGCAGCAGCCACTACCACAGCCTTCTTACGAGGAGTGGCAACCAAAGACATTATTGAGGCGGCTACTTGGACCTCCGTGCATACATTTGCCAAACATTATAATTTGCCTCTATATTCCAGATCCCGAGCAGGGTTTGCCACTGCTGTACTGCAAGGGATCCTAAACACACCATAATCTAGTTTTATCCTCCTCCCTTGTTGGCTATGGTATTCTACCCAGTTGTTATGACTGCAGATGCATCCATGAAGGACATAGTACAGTTTTGTACCTACCATAAATGTAGATGTCCGAACTGGATAGCATCTGCAGTCAGGATTACCCTCCCTCCTTTCTCTCTGTGGTACTCCTAGGGTGTTTACCCTCCTAATAGCTAGCTAGTGGGGGGGAGTCTCTTATGGTGTATTTGTTTGTATATATGTACATACATGCTTACTTTTGTGTTTACCTTCTATCCTTTTGGAAACATTGGCATTTATCCAAATTTTAGCCTTCCATGAGGGCAACTGGCATCTGGGGCAAGAAACACTGAGGAAAATGGCGTCGGCTGATACCTTTATACCCGAAGACCAACAGAGATGATGTCGGGTGAAGTGCGACATCAGCCGAAGCCAGACCCGGACTTTGGAATCCGGCCGACTGAAGGGCTGCCTGACGACAGGACAACCCAGTTGTTATGACTGCAGATGCTATCCAGTTCGGACATCTACATTTATGGTAGGTACAAAACTGTACTTTTCTTCAGTTTCTTCTTCTGACCAGGAATATTCTTTCCCTCCTTATGAGGATTCTGATGCTGAGGAATCCATACATTCAGCTTCTCCCCCTGAGGATTTCTCTTTTGGGGAAACTTTGCATGAAATGAGGGAACATTTCCACTGGGAAGGACAGGAGTATTCGGAATCTAAGGAAAGACTAAGGGATTTTCTTCTTCTTCCCCAACACAGACCCCTGGCTATTCCTCCTATTTTTGGATATTGTGGATGATGCTTTTTTGGAGGCTAACTTAACCCCTGACTCTTTTCCTCCAGCTCCTGTTAAGCCTGACAGATATTACAGGGTTCCTGATTCCCACCAGTTTTTATACAAGAACCCTACTGCTGACCCTGAAACCATTTCTCAGGGTCCTAAGGGAGTTAAGGTCGCTTCTGCTAAAAACCCCATTCCCACTGAGAAGGATTCCAGATCTTTAGAAAGATGGGGCAAAAAGTGTACACTTCTGCTACTTTATCTATTAGGGCTTTAAACTGTCAGTTCCATATGCTGAAATACCAGCAATTTCTCCTGTCTGTTTTAAAACAAAAACTAACTTCCATTTCCGCCTGTGCAGATGATAAGGAATTACATGACTTAATGCATGCCACGGAACAAGTTGGGAAGCATGGTTTACACTGTGGATTTGATGCCTTGGAGGCTTCTTGTAGGGCTGCTGCCTCTGGCACAGTAATTAGAAGGCATGCATGGTTAAAGGAACAAAATTTGCCAGATCAAGTAAAAGCTAAATTATTGGATGCTCCTGTTCAGCATAATGTTTTGTTTGGATCTAAAGCTGAAGAGGTGATTAAAAAGATGGAGGACAAGGCAAACTCCATGCAAACAGTAAAAGATTTCTTACAAGTACAGCCCCCCAGATTTAGTAGGAATTGGCCTACAAAAAATTGGTCCTTTCCCAATTCAGACAGGCCTCAGAGGGGTAGATACAGACGCTCACGAGGAAGGCCTCAAACACAAGCCTCTTATAGACCAAGACAGTGGACTGCTTCCACCCCTAGGGGAGGAGAGGACAGGCCGAAGGCTCATAAGAAACAGACTCAATGACTCCCTTTGTTGGGCTGCAGGAACTTCTTGCCTGGAAGCCCCTCTCGAAGGAAAACTTGCTCTTTTTCACCTAAATTGGACTCATATAACCCAAGACAAGTGGGTTCTGGATGTGGTTTCTAGAGGTTACAAATTCCATTTTCATACCCTACCAAGGCCAAGCGGATGGCCAGATCTGCCAAAACATCAATGGACAGAGGCCTTAAACCAGGTGGAAGCTCTTTTGGCTATGAAAGCCATAGAACTAGTTCCACTTTCAGAGGTGGGACAAGGCTTTTACTCAAGGCTCTTTCTAGTTCCCAGGAAGCAAAATTCATGGAGACCCATTCTGGATCTGTCAGTCTTGAGCAGTTTTCTAGAGATACCAAAATTCAAGATGCTAACTCTACAGCAGCTACTTCCAATGCTGACCAAAAATGCATGGATGGTAACTTTGGATTTAAAGGAGGCATATTTACACATTCCCATCAGGCAGGAATGCAGAAAATACCTCAGGTTCAAGGCTGGATCGAGGCACTTTCAATTCTCTGCGCTGCCCTTTGTATTGTCTACTGCACCCAGGGTCTTCACCAAATGCCTGGCTCCAGTAGTAGCTTATTGCAGACTCAAGGGAATTCAAATTTACCCTTATCTGGACGACTGTCTTATTCAGGCAGACAGCAAGGAGGTCTTACTCCAGCATCTACAGTTTGTTCAGAATCTTCTCAAATTCCTGGGATTCACTGTAAACATAAAAAAGTCAAATTTGACACCCTCACAACAGATAACTTTTCTGGGCGCTTCTCTAAACACAACAACCCAGATGGCATTTCTGACACACGAAAAACAGTTACAGCTGGCTTCAACTTTCAAAACCTTGGCAACTTTAACTCAGCTATCTGCAAGGAGATTCCTGCAGGCTTTGGGTTACATGGCCTCCTGCATCCTTCTCGTACCATATGCAAGACTACATATGAGGAAAATACAGTGGTACCTAAAAAGTGTATGGTCGCATCATTGTCACAGTTTAGACATACTGATCTCCATCCTGCCTTGTCTTCAAAAGGAATTCCTTTGGTGGTCCAAGGCATGTACTCTAAACAAAGGAAAACCCTTCTGTCTCTGCCTCCGGCCACTCAGATACTAACCACGGATGCCTCAGATTATGCATGGGGAGCCCATTTTCAGGGCAACTGTCTGCAGGGCCTTTGGACAAAGGATCAGAGGCACCTGCATATCAATTTAAAGGAAATGTTAGCCGTTCAGAAAGCTCTATTGGCCTGCAGGAATCTTCTACAACCAGGACAACAACTGATACGGACAGACAACACCACAGTTATGTGGTACATAAACAAGCAAGGGGGATCTCTTTCCTACCCCCTTTGCAGACTAGCCATGGATCTATGGAACACAGCTCTAGCTTCCAATCTGGACCTTCAAGCTCAGTTTCTACCAGGGAAGCAAAACTTCCTGGCAGACCGTCTGAGCAGAAACCTTTCGGATCCACATGAGTGGATGCTGGACACCGAAATATTCAGGATGATAACAGCAATCTGGGGATGTCCTCACATAGACCTCTTTGCATCCCACCTCAATCATCAACTACAGATTTTTTGCACCAGGACTTTCCACGAACAAGCTTGGAAAGTGGATGCACTATCATTCAGTTGGAGAAACCTCTCGGGATATGCCTTTCTGCCTCTTCCTCTTCTTCCACGGGTATTATTAAAGATCAA
This sequence comes from Protopterus annectens, assembly GCF_019279795.1. Classification (NCBI taxonomy): domain Eukaryota; kingdom Metazoa; phylum Chordata; order Ceratodontiformes; family Protopteridae; genus Protopterus; species Protopterus annectens. The sequence continues at coordinate 192,710,647 of NC_056743.1, forward strand.
ACAGGACAAACCCAAGATGATAATCTTGCTGGCCCCAAATTGGCCTTGACAGTTTTGGTACCAAACTCTGAAAAACCTATGTCTGGAGCCCCCTTGGGTTTTACCTCAGACTCCGAACCTTCTGTCCCAACACCAGGGTCAGGTTCTACACTCCCATGTCAGAACTCTCAACCTGGCGGCCTGGTTAATCCAGGGTCTTTGATTCATTCCCTCCTACCCAAGCAGGTTATGGATGTCATTTTACAAGCCAGATGTCCTAGCACTAGAAAATCTTATGCAGGAAAATGGAAAAGATTTTGTTCCTGGATGCAGGCTCAGGCTCAGGATTCTGATCCTCTTCTTCCTAACATTCCTTTGATTTTACTTTACCTGACAGATCTCTTACATATGGGTCTCTCTTTCTCTTCCATTAAGATACATGCCTCTGCTATTTCCGCTCATTGTAATACAGACCCTCCAATCTTTTCCCACCAGCTCATGAGACAGTTTCTCAGAGGAGCTAAGAACTTAAGACCTCCTAGATCTCCTCCCATTCCTGCTTGGGATCTCAACTATGTTTTGGAAAAGCTCACTTTACCTCCTTTTGAGCCTGCTGCCTCTTCTGACATCAAGTTTTTATCTTGGAAAACAGCCATCCTGTTAGCTCTGACCTCTGCTAGGAGAGTTTCAGAGTTGCAAGCTCTTATGGCTGTGGAACCTTATATTATTTTTTATCAAGACAGTGCGTCTTTAAGGACTAATCCTACTTTCATGCCTAAGGTGGTTTCCAAAGTGGCTTTAAATCAAACTATTCACTTGCCAATTTTTTTCCACACTCCTCAAAATAAAGGGGAAAGGATCTTACATTCCTTGGATGTACACAGACAACTACGTTTTTACCTGGACAGAACCAAGGACATCAGAAAATCAGAGCAATTGTTTTTCTTATGCTTCAAGTTCCCAAGGTAAAGCCATTTCAAAACAGACCATTTCTAAATGGATTGCTAATGGAATCAGATTTTGTTATTCACACCATGGTAAGCAAATCCCAGGGAGTATACGGACTCATTCCACCAGAGCTGCTGCCACTTCAGCTGCCTTCCTCAGGGGAGTTCCTACCAAAGACATTTTGGAAGCTGCAACTTGGAGTTCAGTGCGTACTTTTTCAAAGCACTACAATCTACCTCTCTACTCTAAGTCTAGGGCAGGCTTTGCTTCTGCAGTCTTGCGGGGCCTTTTAGCCGCCCCTTCTTCTTTATGACCACCTCCCTTTCATTCTGCTTTGGGATTCTACCCTACAGTTATGACTGCAACAGTGAAACACGATGAACATAGTACAGTTGTGTACACTTACCATAAATGTAGATGTTCGAGTGTCTTCACTGTTGCAGTCTGGGTTTCCCTCCCTCCTGTCCCCTCTTATTTTTACTTTTGTGTGGTTCCTTTTTTCACCATTCTTTTGAGGTGTATTTGCAAAGGATATGGGACCTTACTTATTTTGGGACTCCTGACATCTGGGGAAAGAAAAACTGGAGAACATGGCGTCGGCTGTCAGCTTTGTACTCCTGGCACTCTGCCGTCAGGGAGCATGGCTGAACAGCCGACGCCGGACCCAGACTTTGGGATTCTGGCCGACCGAGGACTGCCTGCCGGCAGGGGAGAACCCTACAGTCATGACTGCAACAGTGAAGACACTCAAACATCTACATTTATGGTAAGTGTACACAACTGTACTTTCTTCATTCTAGTCACCTGCTTTTTTTCTCTTCTGTGACATACATTTCCAGCAGTGAGTGTCCCATCTGAGCTACAGCAACTCAATCCTCTTTGACTAGCTTTATTTATTTTTATCTGTTCAGGTCTGGAATAGTGCCTAAGTGATGTATACCTTGGGATGCCATGCTGAAAGTTCCTGAAATAAAATACAGAAACCTAGTGCAGAAGAGGCTGTAGTTGTGAAAGAGCAGCAGTCTCACATGACAGAACTGTCAGAGATACAATAGAGAGTCACATATAGAGGTAAAAAAAGAAATCCTTCAAAGGATAGATGCAAATGTCACAGAAGTGTAAAAGGAACATATCATTAGTCCACTATGTCTCTCAAACCACCATAGACTTTTCCGGAAAGAGCTTTAACAACTTGTTTGTGTATCAAAAAAGATACAAACATTTATTGACCTTGTACTGTCATAGTTTGAAATATTTTAGTATTGAAACCTACAGAAATCCTGTACCTGCACACATACCATGATAGCATTACTAGAGCAAAATATTTGTCTGTAGTGTTGGATAAAACTGCAAAGATTGGAAGAGTTATATTTTGAGGGTTTTAAAAAAAATGAGAAGTTGAATGCATTGGCTACTACTCCTTGCAGCCAAGAAGAAAGTATGGCTGTCTGAAGAGCATTTGTACAGATGGTGAAGAATTAGAGAAAAAAACTCTACCTCAAAAAAGAAAGTATCCTTTGAGAGGTCTAATGAGGAAAATGGAATTGTATCGAGCTAGTTAGATAAGCTTTTGGACCCTTATGCATAGTGTCCTGTCCATACTTTTTCTACTCCAGAAGATGTTACATTTGCTAAAGCAATGCTTACTTAAGGAGAGCAACCCAGTGCTTGAACCACACCATTCCATTCTTATCCCAGTATTCAAAGATATTATTAAGCAACTCTTTAGGGGTGAGTTTGTTAGCCACTTGTAGAAACATAAGTAGGCATTGCAGTGCCTGGTGCAACTCCACGATCTGGTGCCCACTTAACTCTAAGTTGAGGTGCAAAAAAAAGTTCTTACATTTACAGCAAGCAGTAAAAAACTGCCACCCTGACTTTGGACAAGAGTGTAGGGTGATGTAAATATTTGGTTAGAGATCTTATACTATTACTGTTTTGGCTTTCTCTGTTCGATTGCTGGAGTGCCTTCTGTTTGGAGTCTGCATGTCCTCCCCACGGTCGAGTGGCCTACGAAAGACATGCGTGAATGGGCGTGCCTTCGCTAAAGGTTGGGTGTCGGGCTGGCAACTCGGCACCATAAAAAAAAAAGTCTACTGCCAATCATTAGCGGATCGGAGTTCCGCTGTGGTGACCCCTAACCGGGAAAAAGCCAAAAAGACAAACAACAACAACTGTTTTGGCTTTCTGATCCCTGTGAATTATTTTTATACATATGGTTCATTATCAGGGGGCCATTGTGCAGTGATGTCAGATATCTTATGGAGTGATTATGCCAACAAAGTGGCATAATGGGACATAGTGTGGTCATGGTTCATTTAGCAGCCTAGGTACTTAAGGAGCCAGCTTGGAGAATGAGGGATGATAAGGTTGTTCTTGATATTGCCTGCTTGTCTGTGTCTGGGGGATTCATGGAACACATTTCCCTGAGATAGACATTGTGTCATGACTTATTGATGGTGACTAGGGACCATAGTGAAGGTGTCCTTTTGCAAGAAAGGTTGGGCTATGAGGGCAAATTACATACAGAGGCAGGAACTGCCATTTATTTTGCTCATTCCCTGTCCTTGAAGTTCTTTCTGGAACAAGAAGGTAAGGGTGTTAAATACCTTAGTTATCCACAGTATGATGGTCTAAGCTTGTCGTATTCCTTTTCTGTCTGTGGAGGTGATCTAAATCTCTTGTAAGCAAAAAGACTTATTCCCTTGAGGAGGGGGACTCCACCTGATCAAGGGTCTTATTGGGTTAATTCCACAACAAGACGTAGTTAACTAAGGAAGAATGGAAGATAGAGTGAGCAGGCAGTGTACCTGAGGTGAGCAGCTGCTGGAAAAAAATGAGCAGAGAGTCGAATGTGTTGTGTTGGGGGGGGGGGGGGCTAACATTTAAAAAGAAGATAACTTATTACATTTATTTAATATAATTCAGTCCTGTGATATTTTTTTTTTTTGCTACTGTGTTTAAAGGATTGTGATGCCTTATGAGAAATAGAGTTGAACTTTTTGTGAGCGCTGGTATATTTCAACTCTATACTGTGTTGTGTGAAATCTTACTAGTTTCTGTGGTGGTGAACAGGGAAACAACCACTAGTGCTTTAGGGGAAGGGTTTGGGCTGTCTTGCAAAGACATGCCTCTTGTGAAAGAAAAGGGAGCCCTTCACATATAGCAAAATATTTCTGATGACCGTTTAGGACTCTTGTTTAAAGAAGGTACTTAGAAACTAAGTGTGACTAAAGCATAGTAAGTGCTGTATTTCCCTTCTGTTTAATATTGTCAGAGATGAAGTATCCACCAGTTGTCAGCACTCAAATGAGAGATTATACAGAGCCACAGTAATACTTTAAACCTAACAACCAATCTGATGTTGTAAATCTTTATTCATTCTTTACTGTTAGGACTTCAGTTCCATCCTCAGCACCGACACGGCCATTACCAAGCTCGTTCCAGCCAAAAACTCTCAGCAAAGACCTGCCCACAATGCCTCTCTCATAGTCTCTCCAGATCTCGTTTGCCACATTCCTCGTCAGATGTGCCAAGCCTTCTCTTAAGCGAAGTGTAGTGTTTTTGTGATTTATCTATATAATTACCTACCTCTTCGTCTTTAAATTTATATACTTTCTTTCTAAAGCCTACCCTCTACCTTCGGTAGCTCTTTTCATACCATTGTTGGTACTGTCCCTCTCCTCTACCTTTGGTAGGCTCTTTCCTACCACTTTGTGGTATTTCTTAGTACCATTGTTGGTACTCCTCTTTTTTCTGTTTTTAAAAATAAATAAATAAATAAATAAATAAAAACTTCTATAACCTTGCTGCTGTTGTTTTTGGTTAGTTAAATTGTAGTTTAGGACTATAGTGTAGTTTTTCCATGATGTCTGATAAAGTAAAACTATGATTTAAACAGTGTAATAAGTGCGGGAGTAAGATGCCCAACTCAGACGGTCACGCCCGGTGTGTTTATTGTTTGGGCGTTGACCTCTTGTGATATTTGTTCTAGCTTCAGCAACCGTACATTGGGAGAGCATAAGAACATGCTGATTCTGGAGGGTATGATGTAAACACCCTTCTCGGAGGCTCTTTCTGAGACGGAGGTATCACCACCTCCTAAGCATAAGGATGTGAAGAAACATTAAGAGAAATGTTGTCACTCGGTTCCGACACCTCCATTCTCCTCAGAACCAAGTCGACACCGGGCTTCTCTAGCACCTTCGGAGCACACTACTTCAGCACCAGGCTTCATGTCTTCTCCTTCGGTGCCGCCATTAATTCTGACTCCATCCACTATACCAGCTTCGGCACTATCCCCCTCGGTGCCTACATTGGTTTTGACACAGGCTCCGACTACTGTACCTGCATCGACACAATCCCCGGCCACGGTGCCAATGTCTTATATGGCTCCACTGACACCGTCAGTTCTGAAGGTCGAACACCTTCCCAGAACCAGATATTCTCCCTCTTGTGACTCCTTTTTGGGACACCAGTTTAGTCCATTTCTTGAGAGACCTGAATCTCCTTTGGCAGCTTCCTTTAGATCCACCAGGAGTCTTTCAGAACAAGATGTAGTGAGGGTTGTGGACCAGCTTTTGGCAGCTAGAGGATTACCCATCCCTGCTAGGTCTTCTTTCCCTTTTGGAACGGAAGCTCTCATGGCATATTCACCTGTATATCCTCCACTGGCCTCCTCCCAGGTCCTGGAGACTTCAGTAGTGATGGCCATCCTGGTGCATTCTGTTGGTTGGAGACTTCCCTGTTGGTACCGATTACTCTTGGTGCAATGGCTCTGTTGGAACTGGCGCACTCTCAGAGCAGTGATTGGGCCATTGGCACTGTGGCTCCTAGTTTGGCGCCTATTTTTTCGATGGCACCGTCTATGGCCACGGCTCCCCTATCAGCTACCAGTCCTCTCGGAGCTCCTCACCTGGAGGCAGGCTCCTCAGGGCAGTATGTGACCCCGGTTCCGAGTTTGTCCTTCTCTGTTGTGGGCTCCCATCCCTCCTCGAGCGGTCCTGCATTCCAGGTGATGGAGAGGGCCCTTGCCTCAATAGGCTCGCAGTTAGCACAATTGGCATCGACACCAGAACCTCCCTCTAGCATGCAGCTGTCCCAACCCCCTACTCTGGGATCCCAAGCACGGGAGCCACAACACCTTCCCTTGAAGGGACCCCTTTCTCCAGAGTCCTCCTCAGAAGATCCCACTCAGGAGCCAATCCAGAAGAAACTTTGCAAGAGGAAGCATCTTGATTCCCCTATGGTCTCCCCCAGAAGACATCTCATTTGGAGACATTCTTGAGATCCTGAAACAGAGGGGAGTCTGGAAGCCCTCCAACCCTTCTTCGGAAGAATCGGTGGTCTTGCAGGCCTTCTGTGCTTGACCATCTACTTCCTGGGTGTCCCTACCTGTGGATGAGCTTATTAAACTTATTGTGCAGTGTGCCTGGAAGGCCCTGGCCAACATAGAACCTGTCCCCCAGAGGCCAGATAAAATTTTATCCACCCCTGAAGACAAGTCCAATTAGTCCAAGCAGCTGGTAGTTGATTGCATGGTCGTGGCGGCTGCCACCAAGAGGGAACTGGCAGAAGATAGTTCAACTGTTCATCCCCCAAACAGGGAGTCTCGGGCTATGGACAGACTGGGGAAGCGGGCCTATGCTTCAGCGACCTTTGCCATTCGGTCGCTGAATTATCGGGCACACTTTACTCATCTCCAAAGAGACCTAATCTCAGAAATGTGTGCCTCTTTGGCAGGGGTACTGCTTGAGGAGGTGTGTGATACTGTTGCCTCACAGTTAGCTACCCTGGAATCCATCTTGAACTCCTCGATGTGCTTGATCTCTCACACTACCGAGTGGGTAGCTTGAGTAGCCGCATCAGGCATCATCATGAGATGGCATGCTTGGATGTTTATCGTGTTTCACTGTTGCAGTCATAACTGTAGGGTGCTCCTGCCGGCAGGCAGCCCGAGGTCGGCCAGAATCCCAAAGTCTGGGTCCGGCGTCGGCTGTACAAGCTAGTACCCTGACGTCAGTACGCTCTGGTACATAGCCCTCAGCCGACACCATCTTCTCCAGTCTGTCTTGCCGTGCGGTGGAAAGCAGCTCGCAAGTCGTTGGTTGGTGATTTTTGAACAGTGTTTTTGGTTGTTGTCGGTCCGAAGTTCTTACTTCTCTTCTCAAAGCTAAGTACCCCGTTGGGGAATCTTTTTCTTGTTCCTCCGATGTCAGAAAAAGTTAATAATTGTATTACGTGTGGAAAACAAATACCTCATAAAGATTTCCACTCTTACTGTCTACCTTGCTTAGGCCCTGACCACGACGTTTCTTGTTGTCGGTTCTGTGCCAGGTTTAATTCTCGTACTATCAAACGCAGGTACGACTGGGCTCTGAATTACTTTGGCAGACATTTCAATTATAGAATGTCGTCAGATACTACCGGAATTCAAAAGAAGCGCAAAGACAAGGACAGGCCTCCGAGGTCCAAACAGGACTCGTTGCAGCTGGAGCTGGCGTCCGGTTCGGCTGTCGTCAGTGAGGCGCTTTTGCAGCCCCTGTCGTCCGCCACTTCTGAACCGATGGCCGATACCGACTCCCATGGGGAGCCATCAAGGCCTTCTATTTTATCTGTTGCAGGACCTTCGGACGTCGCTCCCTCGGATGGCTCCAGAACCGCTGTGCAGGTACCGGCTTCTGAGGGGGTATTTAGGCCTACTCACATCACTATTTCTAAGGCAAAGACAATGACTCCTGCTAAGTCTAAAGCTCCTGCTCAAGCTCCTTCTGAATCTACTCCCAGGACACAGAAGCAATTGTTAAGGATGGCTGAAAAGTTGCTTACAATGATTAGGGGTTCTCACCCCCCTGAGAAAAGGCCTCGACAGGATGTTCCTATGGATTCCTCTGACCAGGCTTCTATATCTTCTCTCTTCCTCTGATCAGGAATATTTTTTTCCTCCTTATGAGGATTCGGATGCTGAGGACTCCTTGCCCTCTGCCTCTCCGCCTGAAGATTTTTCTTTTGGGGAAACCTTACATGAGATGAGGGAACATTTTCATTGGGAAGGTCAGGATTATTCTGCTTCCAAGAAGAGGCTTAGAGAATTCCTTCTTCTTCCTCAACATAGGCCTTTGGCTATCCCTCCTGTTCTTGACATTGTGGATGATGCTTTTTCTTAGGCTAATTTGAATCCTGATTCCATGCCTCCTGCTCCCTCTAAGCCTGATAGGTTTTATAGGGTTCCTGAGTGTCATTTGTTCTTATTTAAGAATCCTTCTGCAGATCCTGAAACTATATCTCAAGGTTCTAAGGCTGCTAAAGTTGCTACTTCTAAGAATCCTATTCCCTCTGAGAAGGATTCTCGTGCCTTAGACAGGTGGGGCAAAAAGGTATATACTTCTGCTACCCTTTCTGTTAGGGCTTTAATTTGCCAGTTTCATATGTTTAAGTATCAGCAATTTCTTTTGTCTGTTTTAAAGCAAAAGCTTGCTTCCCTTCCTTCATGTGCAGAAGATAAGGAACTACAGGATGTATTGCATGCAACTGAACAACTGAACAAACATAGCTTGCATTGTGGTTTTGATGCTTTGGATGCTTCTTGCAGGGCCGCAGCCTCTGGTACTGTTATCAGGAGACATGCTTGGCCGTGAGCAAAGTTTACCTGAACAGGTTAAGGCTAAATTATTAGATGCCCCTGTTCAGCATGATGTTCTTTTTGGATCTAAGGCTGAGGAGGTTATAAAAAGATGGAAGAAAAGGCAAAATCTATGCAAACTGTGAAAGATTTCTTGCAAGTTCAGCCTCCTAGATTTTCCAGGAATTGGCCCTCCAAAAATTGGTCCTTTCCCACGTCTGACAGGCCTCAAAGGGGAAGATATAGACGCTCCAGAGGTCGTGGCCAAGCTCAGGCCTCCTACAGATCAAGACAATGGACTGCTTCTTCACCTAGAAGGGGAGAAGACAGATCCCAATCTCAAAGAAAGTAAACTCAATGACTCTCTCGGTTGGGCTACAGGACCTCTTTTCCTGGATGCCCCTCTCGGAGGAAAACTTTCTCTTTTTTACAGAAATTGGACTCATATTACCCAGGACAAATGGGTATTATTGGACGTGATTTTAAAAGGCTACAAATTCCACTTTCATACCTTGCCAAGGGCTTTCGGTTGGCCAGATCTGCCAAAACATCAATGGTCAGAGGCCTTAAATCAAGTGGATGCTCTTCTGGCCATGAGAGCCATAGAGCCTGTTCCACTCTCAGAGATGGGAAAAGGTTTTTATTCAAGACTGTTTCTGGTTCCAAGAAAACAAAGCTCATGGAGACCTATTCTGGACCTTTCTGTGTTAAACACCTTTTTGGAAATTCCAAAATTCAAGATGCTTACTCTGCAGCAGCTGATTCCAATGCTCTCTCAGGACGCCTGGATGGTGACATTGGACCTAAAGGAAGCTTATTTACACATTCCCATCAGGCAGGAACGAAGGAAATTCCTCAGGTTCAAGGCAGGTTCGAGACACTTTCAATTCTCTGTACTGCCCTTTGGTTTATCTACTGCGCCCAGAGTCTTTACCAAGTGCCCTCACCAGTAGTGGCTTATTGCAGACTCCAGGGGATTCAGATTTACCCCTATTTGGACGACTGCCTTATTCAGGCAGACAGCAAGGATCTTTTGCTTCAACATCTGGATTTTGTTCAACGTCTTCTCCTCCTACTGGGATTTTCAGTGAACACAAAAAAGTCACATTTGATCCCTTCTCAACAAATGGTATTTCTGGGAGCCCTCTTAAATACAACCTTACAAAGGGCCTTCCTCACTACAGACAAACAAATACAGCTGGCTTCAATTTTCAAGACTTTGGCAAATCTACCTCAGCTCACTGCAAGGAAATTCCTGCAGGCACTGGGCTACATGGCTTCCTGCATTCTGTTGATTCCAAATGCAAGGCTTCATATGAGAAAGCTTCAATGGTATCTAAAAAGTGTATGGTCACAGCATTACCACGATCTGGACACTCTGATCCCTCTGATCCCCTGCCTCCAGAAGGAGTTCCTTTGGTGGTCCAGGGTGTGTGCTTTAAACGAAGGAAAGCCTTTCCGTCTTCCTCAACCTTCTCAAATCATAACCACGGACGCCTCGGATTATGCTTGGGGAGCACACTTTCTAGGCATTTGCCAGCAGGGAACCAGGACAAAGGATCATCTTCACTGGCACATCAATCTGAAGGAAATGTTGGCAGTTCAAAATGCTCCTCTAGCCTTCAAGAACCTTTTGCATCCAGGGCCTCTTTTGATTTACACAGACAACACCACAGTCATGTGGTACATAAACAAGCAGGGGGGTTCTCATTCGTACCCCCTTTGCAGACTAGCTATGGCTTTATGGGACACAGCTCTAAATCTGAATCTACATCTCCAGGCCCAATTCATACCAGGAGAACAGAATCTCTTAGCAGACAGCCTGAGCAGGAACATTTTAGATCCTCACGAATGGATGCTAGACACCAACTTATTCAACAGGATTACTGCAGTTTGGGGATGCCCCCAGATAGATCTGTTTGCATCCCATCTCAATCATCAGCTGCCTCACTTTTGCACAAGGTCATTCCACAAAACAGCTTGGAAAGTGGATGCCCTGTCCTTCAGCTGGAAAAACCTTTCGGGATATGCCTTCCTCCTCTTCCTCTACTTCCTCGGGTGTTACTAAAGATAAAACAGGACAAGCCCAAGTTCCTCATCTTGATTGCTCCAAATTGGCCTCGACAGTTTTGGTATCCAACTTTAAAGCACCTGTTCTTGGAGCCTCCTTGGATTCTCCCTCTGAACCCTTCTCTTCTGTCCCAGCATCAGGGTCAGTTGCTACATTCCAATCTCAAGACTCTTTGCCTGGCAGCTTGGCTCTTCAAAGGAATTTGATTTCTTCTAGTCTTCCCAAGCAAGTTTTGGATGTTCTTTTGGAAGCTAGACGGCCTAGCACTAGGAAATCCTATGCCTCTAAATGGAAGAGATTTTGCATTTGGATGCAGGACTGAGGCTTGGACCCTCTGGTACCTGATCTCTCTTCTATTTTGCTTTACCTTTCGGATCTTTTGTCTAATGGACTTTCCTTTTCTTCCATTAAGATTCATGCTTCTGCTATTTCTGCTCATTTCAATACTGATCCCCTGTTTTTCTCATCCTTTGGTGAGACAATTCTTGAGAGGGGCTAAGAATTTAAGGCCTCCCAGGACCCCTCCTGTTCCTGCTTGGGATCTTAATTATGTTTTAGAAAAACTTACTTTGCCTCCTTTTGAGCCGGCTGCATCTTCAGATATTAAGTTTTTATCTTGGAAGACAGTTATTTTGTTAGCTTTGACTTCTGCCAGAAGGGTCTCAGAGTTGCAAGCTCTCATGGCTGTGGAACCATATCTTACTTTCCACCAGGACAGAGTATCCTTGAGGACCAATCCTACTTTCATGCCTAAGGTGATTTCGAAAGTGGCTTTAAATCAAACAATTCACCTTCCTACCTTCTTTCCTAATCCTCAGAATAAAGGGGAAAGGATTTTGCATTCCTTGGACGTGCACAGACAGTTACGATTTTATTTGGACAAGACTAAAGAGTTCAGAAAATCTAACCAATTGTTTGTTTCTTTTGCCTCCAGTTCTCTTGGAAAGGCTATTTCCAGACAAACTATTTCCAAATGGATTTCTTATGGAATAAGATTTTGTTACACTCATCATGGGAAACAGTTTCCAGGTACTGTGAGAAGTCATTCTACTAGAGCAGCTGCTACTTCTACGTTCCTACCAAGGATATCTTGGAAGCTGCCACTTGGAGTTCTGTGCATACTTTTTCCAAGCACTACAATCTCCCTTTGTATTCTAAGACAAGGGCGGGTTTTGCCTCTGCTGTTTTGCAGGGTCTTCTTGCTGCCCCTTCTTCTGTCTAATCCTCCTCCCTTTTGTCACTGCTTTGGGATTCCACCCTACAGTTATGACTGCAACAGTGAAACACAATGAACATAGTACAGTTGTGTACACCTACCATAAATGTAGATGTTCGAGTGTCTTCACTGTTGCAGTCGGTGTTTCCCTCCCTCCTATCCCCTCTTTCTCTCTCTCTCTTTTGTGGTGTATTTGTGTTTCCTTGTTGGATTCATTTTTGATTTATTGGGGACTTCTGACATCTAGGGCAGGAAAGGCTGGAGAAGATGGCGTCGGCTGAGGGCTATGTACCAGAGCATACTGACGTCAGGGTACTAGCTTGTACAGCCGACGCCGGACCCAGACTTTGGGATTCTGGCCGACCTCGGGCTGCCTGCCGGCAGGAGCACCCTACAGTTATGACTGCAACAGTGAAGACACTCGAACATCTATATTTATGGTAGGTGTACACAACTGTACTATGCGTTTGTTTGACTTCGCGGACCCCTTTAAATCTTCCTTTGTCAACGCGCCTGTTGATGAATCTTCCCTTTTTGGTCCCAAAGTAAGAGACACGCTATCACGTCCCAAAGTAAGAGAGACACTATCACGTCCCAAAGTAAGAGACATGCTATCACTTAGTGAGAAGGATGCCTTGTCTGCTGTGGGCATACGTTTTTCCATACCCCATAGATCCTACTCCAGGAACCAGAGGGGAGGCAAATTGTGGTTCAAGAAGTCCCAAGGATTTGTTTGTGACAATCGTGATGAGCAATCTCCCTGGGGCAGTGGGGACAACTCATTCGGAAGACACCCCTTTTGGGGCAGAGGTGGTCCACACAACCAGGGCGCTAGAGATTCCTTCTCTGGCCGACCCTTCCTACGTTCCTGAACAGTGCCCCAATTGCTTTCCTCCGGAAGCAGTCGGGGGTCAATTTTCCCTGCACCTGCAGACCTGGCAACTCATAACAACGGATGCGTGGGTGCAGAGAATAATATCCAGAGGCTATCATATCCCATTCGATCTTACTCCCAGACCCGTAAAACAAATCCCCGATGTCCCACCCAGTCAGAGAGAGGCTGCAGCCCTAGAAATCGAAAAACTGCTAAGAAAGTGAGTCATCCAACCAGTCCCACCAGACCAGAGAAAATCTGGGTTTTACTTGAGGTTGTTTTTAGTGCCAAAAAAGACAGGGGACTGGAGACCAATCCTGGATCTCAGCTTACTAAACAAATTCATAAAACCTCAGAAATTCCGGATGGTCACAGTACAGTCCATCCTCCCCTTTCCTGGGAAGGACAACTGGATGTGCTCTATAGAACTCCAGGATGTGTATTACCACATAAAGATGGACCAACACTCCCGGAAATGTATCCGCTTCCAGCTGGGAGCGAATCACTATCAGTTCAGGGTTACTGCCCTTTGGTCTCTCGACAGCCCCCCAGAGTGTTCACCAAATGTATGGCAGTCGTAGTAGCTCATCTCCGACTACAAGGATTCCAGGTGTTTCCATATTTAGAAGATTGGCTCCTTACCACCAAGACCAGGAATCAACCAGGAATCTTCTCATTCTCAGTCCCTCTTACACTCAAGGCCTTGCACTTCGCTTAGGTATCACGATCAACATGGACAAATCACAAATGTCTCCAGCAAGAGCACTGGAATTCATTGGAGCGATCTTCGACACAACGTCCTGTCAAGCTTCCCTTCCTCCTCACAGGCTCTCAAAAATAATACGCCAGATTCAAGTCCTCCTTCCACAGACATTTGTACCAGCACGCCTTGTACTACAGCTTTTTGGGATCTGTGGCAGCAACTATTATCTTAGTTCCACTAGCAAGGTTGCACATGAGACTAGTACAGTGGCTCCTTTCATCACAATGGTCGATCTTGACCCACCCACTCGACCACATGATACGCCTTACAAACCTTTGCAAGAAAGAAATGCCTTGGTGGATGAAGCCAGAGTCAAGTCTTTGGTGTCGACCGTTCTGCCTTCCCCAGCCCAGGGGACCACGGACACTTCCCTGCTTGGGGGGGGGGCATTTCCAGGGAAAGACAGTCCAAGGCACCTGGTCCCCCATGGAGGCCAATTTGCGCATAAATGTCCTGGAATTGAGGGCAGATGTCCTTCAAGGATGCATCTGCAGTCATTACAAATGGGTTGTCCTGTCGTCAGGCAGCCCTTCGGTCGGCCGGATTCCAAAGTCTGGGTCTGGCCTCGGCTGGTGTCGCACTTCACCCGACGTCATAGCTGCAGTTATTTGGGTATAAAGGCATCAGGCGACGCCATTTTCCCCAGTCTTTCTTGCCACGTGGCGCCCGAAGCAGAAGCTGTTCGCAAGTGCCGGTCGGTCAGATCCAGAGATTACTACTACCGAATACTACTTCGAAGACTTCTAAAAGCTAAGTACCCCGTTGGGGACTCTTTCTTGCCTCAGCCGATGTCAGAGAAAGTGAATAACTGTTTATCTTGTGGGAAACAAATACCTCATAAAGATTTCCACTCCTACTGTATACATTGTTTAGGCCCAGACCACGACGTAGCAGCTTGTCTAGCCTGCGCTTCTTTTAACCGACGGACGCTTAGACGCCGGTCGGAGTTTGCTGAACAAATTTTCGGCTCTGATTTTGCCTACATTATGCCGTCGGATCCTCCGACAATGCAAATTTCCAAAAAACGAAAAGAAAAGGACCGACACTTGCGGTCCGCGGTCTCGGCCGAAACCACGATTAAGCAAACCGCGAGTGTCTCAGTTTCGGCCGAAACCGAGCAAGCGGTTCTTTCTCCAGCCGAAACCATGCCTTCTACCGAGGCCTCTTCTAACCTGGTAGAATCAGCTTCTGAAATCCAGCCTTCAGTTGCGGTTTCTCAGGAATTATCAGACACAATTCCCCTGGATATTTCAACCCCTGCATGTGGAGCTGCTAGGCCTCCTGCAGCCATGTCTATTAAGGCCTTTGCCAGGGCTAAAGCTGCCAAAGCTTCAAAAACTGTGCCTGCCAAATCCCCCTCACACAGGCCCAGCACTAGCTCTCATATGCTTTCTTTGGCTGAGGATTTAATTTCTTTAATTCATGGATCCCAGCCTCATCCAGACAGGTCCTTTCTCCCACCTCCAGAAAAGAGACCTAGAGCAGAGCCCCCTGAACCAGTATCCACTGATGGTTCCTCTGATGAATCAGAACATACAGACCTTCCTGAGGCTTCTTATTCTCCTTACGAAGACTCTGTTGTGGAAGAGTCCATTCCTTCCGCCTCTCCACCTGAGGAATTTTCCTTTGGGGAAACCTTGCATGCTATGAGGGAACAATTTCAGTGGCAGGGCCAAGATTTCTCAGACTCCAGAAAAAGGCTTAGAACCTTTCTACGTTTGCCACAACATAGGCCTTTAGCTATACCTCCAGTTCTTTCTGTTGTAGATGATGCATTTAATGATGCTTGCACTGCTCCTGATTCATTACCTCCGGCTCCTGCTAAGCCTGATAGGTTCTACAGGGTCCCGGACACTCATCACCATTTATACAAGGCTCCAGAGACTATCGCCCAGGGCCCTAAAGCTGTAGCTGCTACTTCTGCTAAAAACCCCCTCCCCTCTGAAAGGGAATCCAGGTCCTTCGAGAGATGGGGTAAAAAAGTTTACACTTCTGCTACCTTGTCAGCTAGGGCCTTGAACTGCCAATTTCATATGATTCAATATCAAGAGTTTATGCTTGACCAGTTAACTAAAAAGCTTTCCACTGAAGAATCTTTAGATAAAAAATATGTTCTGGAAATGGTACATAACATACAGCAGGTTAGTAACCATTCTTTAAAATGTGGCTATGATGCACTGGAGGCTTCCTTTAGATCAGCCATGACTGGCACAGTTATCAGGAGACATGCATGGTTGAAAGAACAGGCATTACCAGACCATGTCATATCAAAGCTTTTGGATGCACCCATGGACAAGGTCAATTTATTTGGTTCCCCTGCTCAGCAGGTACTAAAAAAGATGGAAGAGAAGGCGAAATCTGTACAAACGGTGAAAGATTTCTTACAGGTTCAACCTCCAAGGTTTAGCAGGAACTGGCCCTCCAAGAATTGGTCCTTTCCGGACTCCTCAAAGGCTCAGAGAGGCAGGAATAGGCGTTTAAGAGGCAGAAACCAATCCAGGGGTGCCTACAGGGGATGCCAATGGCAAGGTAACAACCAGCGAGGCACGCAGCCACCACCACTACAACACCTCAATCACAGTGACTTGACAGTGGCACCGCCTACCAGGGAACAACTGGAAGCACCCTTAGGCGGAAAATTAACCTTATTTTCAAAAACTGGCATTGCATCACAAGGGAAAAATGGATTTTGCAAACTATAGACCAAGGTTACAGGTTCCATTTCCATACTCTACCAGGAAGAGAGGAATGCCAAACCTACCACCTACTCAAAGGACAGAAGCTCTAAAACAAATATCTCAGCTATTAAGAATGAGAGCTGTGGAAAAGGTACCATCTATGGAGCAAGGAAAGGGATTTTACTCCAGACTCTTCCTGGTACCAAGAAAAGAAAACAAATGGAGACCCATTCTAGACCTGTCCGCTTTAAACACATTCCTTATTGTTCCAAAATTCAAAATGCTGACCCTACAGCAGCTTCTTCCCATGCTGGGCAAGGAGTCTTGGCTGGTAACTCTAGATCTCAAGGAGGCATACCTGCACGTCCCCATAAGACCAATTTGCAGAAGATACCTCAGATTTCTTGCAGGATCAGAGCATTATCAATTTTCAGCATTGCCCTTTGGCTTATCTACTGCGCCCAGAGTGTTCACGAAATGCCTGGCATCAGTAATTGCTCATTGCAGACTTCAGGGAATCCAAATTTATCCCTACCTGGACGACTGCCTGATACAAGCGGACAACAAAAGCAAGCTAGCAGAAGACTTACAAAGAGTCATTTACCTGCTGCAAGCCTTGGGATATACAGTCAATATAAAAAAGTCAAGGCTGATTCCATCACAAAGAATAACCTTTCTGGGTGCAGAGCTGGACACATCAAAACAAATGGCATTCCTAACTGCAGAAAAGAAAGAGCAACTACCTCTCTACTTCTTGGCATTAACAAAGCAGAACCACCTAACTACAAGAAAAGTACTACAAGCTCTAGGCTTCATGGCATCCTGCATAATTCTGGTCCCTCATGCCAGACTGCATATGAGAAAGCTACAGTGGTACCTAAGGAATTTGTGGTCCCAACACAAGCACAGCCTAGAAACCAAAATCCCAATAATCCCATGCCTGAAACAAGAGTTCCTATGGTGGGCTCAGGCCTGTCAATCAAACGCAGGATTGCCCTTCTGCAAAAGCCAACCAAGCCAAACCATCACAACAGATGCCTCAGACCTCGGTTGGGGGGCACACATGCTGGGCAAGTGCATACAAGGCTTATGGACTCAAGACCAACTGCGCCTACACATAAATCTAAAGGAAATGCTGGCAGTAAAATTGGCAATCCAGTCATTCAGACCATTTCTCCAAGAAGGTCAGTTGATGATAAGGACAGACAACACCACAGTCATGTGGTACATCAACAAACAGGGAGGCACCCATTCATATCCTCTATGCCGGCTGGCACTGGACCTATGGGATGTGGCCCTGAGCTACAACATTCAGTTACAAGCCATTTTGTACCGGAAAAGAAAACATCCTAGCAGACATATTAAGCAGAACAACCACAGATGCCCACGAATGGATGCTTCATCCGACATCTTCAAAGCCATCACAAGGAATGGGGATTACCACAAATAGACTTGTTTGCATCACCATTCAATCACCAGCTAAAGAAATTCTGCACAAGGACGTACCACCCACTTGCTTGGAAGGTGGACTCCCTATCTTTCAGTTGGAAAAACCTGACAGCATACGCATTTCCACCACTTCCTTTGATGCACAAGGTGCTTCTAAAGATCAAAGAGGACCGTCCAAGGATCATCCTGATAGCTCCAGACTGGCCAGGACAACATTGGTACCCATTGCTGAGGAGCATGTCTCGGGAACAAATATGGACACTACCCTTAATCCCATTACTGTTAACACAGAACAACTACAACATCCTGCATCCAAACCTGAAAACTCTGCAGCTAACTGCCTGGAACATTACATAACAGAAAATAACCCAACTTTATCCCAAAGGGTTAAAGACATAATCCTGGAGGCTCGCAGACCTTCAACAAGAAAGAATTATGCAGCAAAATGGAAAAGATATCTCATTTGGAGTACCGCAAAGGGAGAAGATGTGACTCTGGTAAACATGGCCAACATCCTAGAGTACTTGGCAGAGCTCTTCCACACAGGCCTGTCCTATTCTTCCATCAAGATACATGCATCAGCTATTTCAGCACAATATAGCTTGGATCCTCCTGTCTTCTCTCATCCCCTGCTCAGACAGTTTCTGAGAGGAATTAAAAATGTAAAACCTCCCAGGAAACCACCATTGCCAGCATGGGACTTGAACTATGTGCTAGAAAAATTGACACTTCCTCCTTTCGAGCCAGCAGCAACAGCAGAATTACAATACTTATCCTGGAAGACTGCTTTCCTGCTGGCAATAACTTCAGCAAGAAGGGTCTCTGAACTACAGGCATTAATGGCAGTGCAACCCTTCCTGATCTTCCATCAAGATAGAGTGTCCATGAGAACAAATCCTTCATTTATGCCTAAGGTGGTATCCAGAGTGTCATTAAATCAGGCTATCCACCTACCTACATTCTTCCCAAACCCACAGAACAGTAGAGAAAGACATTCGCATACCTTGGATGTACACAGACAGTTACGCTACTACCTGGACAGGACTAAGTCCAATAGAAAAACTGACCAGCTTCTGGTAGCATATGCCACAGGAAAGGAAGGAAAACCAATTTCAAAACAGACAATCTCCAAATGGATAGGAAATTGCATTAGATTTTGTTACTCCTACCATGGAAAGAAACCCCAGAGAACATCAGGCCTCACTCCACAAGGGCTACAGCCACTACCACAGCTTTCTTATGAGGAGTGGCTACCAAGGACATTATAGAGGCTGCTACTTGGACCTCCGTGCATACATTTGCCAAGCATTACAATTTACCTTTATACTCTAGATCCCGAGCAGGTTTTGCCACTGCTGTTTTGCAAGGGATCCTAGCTACACCATAATCTATACTCTTCCTCCTCCCCTTGTTTAGCTATGGTATTCTACCCATTTGTAATGACTGCAGATGCATCCTTGAAGGATATAGTACAGTTTTGTACCTACCATAAATGTAGATGTCCGATAGGAATGCATCTGCAGTCAGGATTACCCACCCACCTTCCCCTCTGAGGTACTCCTAGGGTATTTGCCAGCCTTCAGCTAGCTTGGGGGGGATCTATTATGGTGTATTTGTTTGTATATATGTACATACATGCTTATGTTTTGTGTTTGCTCTCTACTATTTGGAATCATTGGCATTTATCCAAATTTAGCCTTCCAAGAGGGCACCTGGCATCTGGGGCAAGAAACACTGAGGAAAATGGCGTCAGCTGATGCCTTTATACCCGAATAACTGCAGCTATGACGTCGGGTGAAGTGCGACACCAGCCGAGGCCAGACCCAGACTTTGGAATCCGGCCGACCGAAGGGCTGCCTGACGACAGGACAACCCATTTGTAATGACTGCAGATGCATTCCTATCAGACATCTACATTTATGGTAGGTACAAAACTGTACTTTCTCTTAGCGTTGCAAGCATTCCACACATCCCTTCCTTCCGGGACCATTGCAATTCATTTGCACAACACGTCAGTCGTCTGGTACATGAACAAACAAGGCGGAACCAGGTCTTACCCCCTGTGTCGGGAGGCCATGAGAATTTGGCACTGGGTGAAGGCTTCCAACCCCTTTCTCATAGCAACGTACATTCCTGGGAGTTCCAATCTTATTGCGGACAATCTGAGCAGGAACATTTTTATGCCTCACGAGTGGTCCCTCAGTCCTATAATAGCGGATCAGATCTTCTGCCGTTGGGGCAGGCTTTGCTGCGACCTGTTTGCTTCTCCCCTAAACAACAAAGGCAGAAGCTATTTTGCCCCTTGGTAACAGCCGTGTTGGTTCCAAGGACGGAACTGAAGTCCTAACAGTAATCAATGAATAATGATTTACAACACAGATGGAATGTTATGGTAAGACATAACTTATTTTTTTCTTCTACATGTTTACAACAAAGTGGGATGATTCCCTTAATGTCTCCACCCAGTAGAGGCTGTAGTGTCCTTGACCTGGTCTATACTAACCTATCCCCGCCTTACCTCACCTCTGGTTAAATCCAACCACAAAGCACCGATGTTCTTTGTGAGACCTAGTGGTATCAGCCCACCACCAAATGACATAGTCTTTAGGGACTTATCCAGGGCAAACTACTACATCTTGTTGTAGACCTATGCAAAATTCTCAAAGTCTTTCACAAGTGGAGCGTACTGAGAAGGATGCTGCATTCAGCATCAAATTTTATCAGCACCTAAACAACTGCATCAAAAGTGTGTGCATGTGAATTCAGAAGTAAAAGTCTCTGGTAGAATTTCCATATTAATAAATTGTATAACAAAAGAAGTGACTAAAAAGCACATTTGGAAGAAATCCCCATCCGCCATACCTCAAGACCTCAAAGAAACATGTCAGCTGGGAACTTAAAACCCCTATTGAAAACTGTAAAGCAGAGTACAGACTTAAGGTCACTACAGATTCCCAAGGCAAATGCAGATCGTACTTAACTTATGTTTAGGAAATTAAGGAATAATGTTCAACAATGCATTGAGCTTATCGATAATAATATCACACATTCTGATCCCAAGGATATAGCCAATATATTAGACAAATGTAGTTCTTACTTTCTCTTACCTACCCACCCAGATTGTTGATCCCACTATCCCTGAAAATTAATTTTCCCTTAAAATTCACCTTGGATCAAGACTTAGAATCCTTGTCAGTGACCACGTATAGTATTTCTATGGGACTAGATTAAATTACCAGCCTCCACTTTTATCAGTACCAAGTATGCATATTCAAGCCTCCTCTTACTCTTCAGTGTCAGCCTATCCATAGGATTTATGTCTGATGCCTGAAGAATAGCTACTGTAACTCTCCTACACAAGGGTGGCCCCTCCACAGACCCAGGTTATTATAAACCCATTAGCTTCATAGCTTTATATTTAAGGTTAAAGAAAGTGTCATAACAGAACGAACGTGCATAGACGTAGGCAACTTAACGGATCTAGACACTGATCAGTTTGATTTTGTAAAGGGGAGGTCCTGTCTCATGAACCCAGTCAACTTCTTTGAAAAGATTACAGAGGCAGTGGACAGTGGTCAGTCCATGCACACAGTGATTTTCTTGACCTGACTAAGGCTTTTGACAGTATCCTCCAAGCTGGTACCACTGGAAAATTAGACAAACTTATTGTAAACTCCTATGCTGTCTGCTGGATTGCAGATTGGCTGTTCAACATCTCATAAGTTGTGAAAGTTGCTGGTCCCCTCTTTGAATATAAAGTTGTAACTAGTGGAGTTACCACAGGGAAGCAGTGATGGGCCATCTCCTATTTGACATTTGTTTTATAGACATTCAAGCCAATGTAGCAGAAGTGTGATCAACAAAGTTTACTGATGACTGCAAGCTGGACACTATTATCCCCTCATCCACTGATCCTAAACTGCTCCAACAAGTGCTGCAGTATGCACATACCAGGTGTACTGAAAAACAGTCTCATGCTAAATGTAAAAAAAAAAATATATAAGTTTACTATCAAAATGTGGAAATGCAGTTCAAAAACGGGTTGGTCAAATGTGTGTTTTACCAACGCCCGTAATGTTGAACTGAAAATGTATAACTTTATATTAGCGAAAGTGAGTACACATTCTTTAATATGAAGTCAATGCTTTGAATTGAGATTGTGGTAGAGTATGGATCAGGAAATGTTCCTTTTTCCTTACTGTAGTGCAGTCTTGGAGTTGGTATATATAATATGTAGGGGGTGTGAGGTGCAGGGGAGCTTGCCCCCCCCTGCAAAAACATTCCTCGTAAAAACAGACTTGAGGCATTGGAACCTCTGGTGTTCGAATTTCAGTTCCATGGTTGCCATTTCCGACATTTTGGTAATTCCGTATTACAAAATTCTGATATACAAGTTGATCATTTTTGTAGAAAATTTTTTTGATTTTCCACATTTTGATAGTAAACCATATATATATATATATATATATATATATATATATATATATATATATATATATATATATATATATATATATATATATATATATATATCTATACACACACATACATATATGCATATATATATATATCTATATATATATATATATATATATATATATATATATATATATATATATATATATATATATAATAGTTGTATATGCAGGATAGTAGCTTTCTATATATAAAAAAGTTGCTCCCACCTTATACATCCCATGTTAACCTCCATGGGTTCACCCAACTCATCACATCTCCTGTGAAGACTGACATATTTTCCAAATGACAGTCTGTCCTCGACTGGATTTTCGTTAACAGCCCCACCCTAGCATCTCAATCAGGCCATCTCCCTGATGGCCTGAGTGACCATCTGCAGACCTGTCTTCTAAGAACTGCACTCACCAAACCACCTACTGCTTAATCAAAAATAAAAAAACTTCAACCCAAACAGATTAATCTCTGCTCTAAAAAGCTGCATCTGGGAACCTCTCATACAGCTACCCCTAGATAGATACTGTTAACTCCTTCAGCGACCTCTTTCTTGGATATAGTAAACTGCCATGCACCCACTAGAACTATTAGAGTAAACGCTATGCACTCTGGCTAAGTAAAGAATTCAGATCCTTACTCAAGGCTAGAGGTAAGGCTTGGGAACAGTTTCAGAAGAACAAAACCCAAATTGCAAGACAAATATTCTTAGAACTGTGAAACAAAGCTAAGAAACTAGTAAAACTCAACAAAATCAACTACTACCACAATATCCAGAAAAAAACACCACAATAACCCTCAAATGTTCTAGGCTGCGGTTAATAATATACTTCTGCCAGGTAAATCAGCTACTTCTACTCCAACATCAACCAGCAACTCTGATAATGTAGCAACCCAGTTTAATAAATACTTTACAGAAACTATCTAAGTCCTTGCAAATACTCAGTGCATCTCCCACAACTCTATCCCTTTCGCATCCCAGCACAGTACCAACTCCCAAAATAGCACCAACCACTTTATATCAAACCCGGTGTCTGTTGATACTATAAAAAAAAGTATTTAGACTGAAACCAACCACCCTAGCTGCAGACAGCCTCTCAGCTGACTTTCTGCACATTGGAGCAGAAACAGCTTACCCAGCAGCCATACTCCTAAATAGATCAGTATCAGACAGCCTGATACCTGTTGTTTGGAAAATCTCACACATTCTACCTTTACACAAGGGAGTCAGTTCCACCAAACTTACTAATTTTCATCCAGTTGTCATTCTGTCACACTCATCTAAAATCCTAGAGAAAGTCATACATACCCAATTCAAGGATTACCTTCACGCACATAAACTGTTATCAAACACTCAACACACTTTTCGCCCCACACCCAGCACCACCATAGCCCTAATGTCTTTTATTAACACAGTAAACCACTATAGAAATAACAGGCAATTTGTATCTGCCATATTTTTAGACTTGTCCAAAGCCTTGGATATGGTAAATCACAATAAACTCAATAATGTTCTCTACACCATAAACTTTAGTATCTCTTCTATCACATGGTTTCAGAGCTACCTATCAGGATGACAGCAGGCCATCCAGTGGCAACACCACCATCCCCATCTTCTCCCAGTTGCCTTAAGGGTTCCACAAGTTTTCACCCTTGGGCCTCTACTGTTCTCTGTCTTCACCAACCAGCTCCACAGTTCACACCTCAGTGGTAAAATGTGCAGATGACTCTACTCTAATATGCGCAGCCTTCTCCCTACAAGACCGCCACACCATAACCCAAGATTACGTTCTATTTGTGGAAACATGTCTCACTAACTCCCAACTCATTCTATATCCCAACAAAACAAAGCTCCTTCTCTTCTGCCAAACAAGATCCACCTTGTCTTCCCTGTCTTTCAATATCTAATCCAGAAATAAAACTGTTATCACCCCAGTAGCTCACACTAAACTGCTAGGCATAGAAGTTGACAATAACTTGTAAGTCGATGTTCACATAGCTCAAATCTTTAAGAAGGCCCACAAAAATCTAGGTCTTCTAAATATAAACAAACAATTTTTAACAAGAAACACAAAAGCTACTATCCCTCCCACACCTCTTGTCAACTCCCCTGTATGCCTCCCCAGTTCTAACCAACCTTCGCAAAACTGATCTAACCAAACTGTAATCACGTTAAAATTAAATTGCCAAGTTTGTCACGGATGCCATATACATGACACATCACTGTACATCTCTTAAACAGCTAAAGTGGCTAGAACTTTCTGAATTTCTGCGCTTTAATCAGTTAACATTTGCCCACAAATTACTGCATCAACCAGATAAAACCCTGGCTCTCTTAAATCTTATACAACCATACCCTTCTACATCCCACTGTTCTAGTAAAAAAAACTTCTTCTAGACATCAGCTAAGCTAACAGCTCATCTGGGGAATCACTCTTCTCAAACTTCATTCCTAAAACATGGAATTAACTGACAACCCCAATAACCTCTAACTGCTCTGTATAATAATTTATAAAGCTCCTAAAAATCACACTTAATGGACACTTGGCTCTGTTCTTGCAACTGTCCTGGATAGGCCTTACCTCAGTCTCTAAATACTGCTCATTGGGTGTTATCTTACACCAATATTTGACTTCAACTGTATGGAAACTAGTTTCTCTTTCTCATTTAAATTGTATGTATTCATGCATGATGTGTGATGTAAATGTTTACCTGTAAAAGATTGTATTGTCCATCATTGTCTAATTGTTTGTGATTACTTCTGTAATTCCTCCCATGCTTGTCAACTTCTGCACTGTTTGTATTTCTTATAACTGGAGCTTTTCTTCCTGGGCCTCTGCTGAAAAAGGACCTGTGTCCAGTTGGACTTTCCCCTGTAAACAAATGTAAAATAAATAAATATGTTGTAAGTGGTATTCCTCAGCAGACAGATATGATTATAAGAGACCTGGGTACTTAAGTAGACACTCTCTCTCATTTGATCATCATATTAAAATTGTATTTCAAAAACAGACGTCCAAAAGGCTGAAGCGGAGTAAAAACAGTTTTAATAACAGTAATAAATGTACACAAAAAAATGATAAAACATTTAAAGCCTTAAGCTGACTGCACAGAAAAGCACATAGTTTATTGGACACAGTGCATTGTATGTGAAGGGATCTATATTTTGAAAACCAGTCGAACGTTGAAAGAAAGATAATGATATACGCAATAGGAAAGAAAGTAATGCGTTAACCAAACGTGATGGAAACTGATGAAACCCATCGATTTAAATTTTTGGATGTCCTTCATGGATGCATCTGCAGTCATAACAGCTGGGTTGTCCTGTCGTCAGGCAGCCCGTCAGTCGGCCGGATTCCAAAGTCCGGGTCCGCTTCGCTGATGTCGCTTTCATCCGACGCCATCTCTGTTGGACTTCGGTATAAAGCATCAGCCGACGCCATCTTCCTCAGTCTTTCTTGCCGCCTCAAGCAGAAGCTGTTTGCAAGTGCCGGTCGGTCGGATCCAGAGATTTTTCTACCGAATACTACTTCGTTGACTTCTACTCTTAAGTACACCGCTGGGGACTCTTTCTTGCCTCAGCCGATGTCAGAAAAAGTTAATAATTGTTTAACCTGTGGGAAACAAATACCTCATAAAGATTTCCATTCTTACTGTCTGCCTTGTTTAGGCCCAGCCCACGACGTAGCAGCCTGTTCGCCTGTGCTTCTTCAACCGACGAACGCTTAGGCGCGGTCGGAGTTTGCAGAACAGTTTTTCGGTTCTGACTTTGCTTACATTATGTCGTCGGAACCTCAGACTACATTTTCTGCCAAAAAACGCAAAGAAAAAGACCGACACTCGCGGTCCGCGGTTTCGGCTGAAACCACGCTTAAGCAAACCGCGAGTGTCTCGGTTTCGGCCGAAACCGAGAAAACTGATCTAGGTACAGCCGAATCTATTTCTACACTTGAGGCCCCTGCTACAATTCTTGAATCGGCCTCTGAAACTTTACCCACTGACTTATCAGACACCATTCCCCTCGATGTCTCTACCCCAGCACGTGGTGCTGCTAGGCCTCCAGCAGCCATGTCCATTAAGGCCTTCGCCAGGGCTAAAGCAGCCAAGTCTACCAAATCAGTGCCTGTTAAACCACCCTCAAACAGGCCCTCTTCTAGTTCTCAAATGCTCACCTTGGCAGAAGATTTGATTTCTTTAATTAGAGGATCTCAACCTCACCCAGACAGGGCCTCTCAGCCCCCACATAAGAGACCTAGGGCAGAGCCCCCTGAGCCAGTGTCCTCTGATGATTCTGCAGATGAATCAGACATTACTGACCAGCCAGAGGCCCCTTTCTCTAATTTTGAGGATTCTGATGCTGAAGAATCCATCCCAGCTGCTTCCCCTCCAGAAGAATTCTCCTTTGGGGAGACTTTGCATGCCATGCGAGAGCAGTTCCAATGGCAGCAACAGGAATTCTCAGATTCCCGAAAAAGACTTAGAACCTTTCTGCACCTTCCACAGCACAGGCCCTTAGCTATACCTCCTGTTCTTTCTGTGGTAGATGACGCTTTTAATGATGTCTGCTCTGCTCCAGACTCATTACCCCCAGCCCCTGCCAAACCAGACAGATTTTACAGGGTGCCTGACACGCATCACCACCTTTACAAGGCCCCCCTTGCAGACCCAGAAACTATATCCCAGGGTCCCAAGGCAGTTGCGACCATAGCTAAAAACCCTACTCCTTCTGAAAGGGAAGCAAGGGCATTAGACAGATGGGGTAAAAAGGTATACACTTCAGCTACTCTCTCAGCTAGAGCTTTAAACTGCCAGTTTCACATGATACAATACCAAGAGTTTATGCTTGATCAGTTAACTAAAAATTAACCACTGATGAAGCTCTTGACAAGAAATATGTATTAGAAATGGTAAATAACATACAACAGGTTAGTAACCATTCCTTAAAATGTGGCTATGATGCACTGGAGGCTTCATTTAGATCAGCCATGACTGGCACAGTGATAAGAAGGCATGCATGGCTAAAGGAGCAAGCTCTACCAGATCATGTTAAAGCTAAATTGTTAGATGCTCCTATGGATAAGACAAGTTTGTTTGGTGCACCTGCCCAGCAGGTTATGAAGAAAATGGAAGAAAAGGCAAAATCAGTTCAAACTGTTAAAGAATTCCTGCAGGTTCAACCCCAAGGTTTAGCAGGAACTGGCCTGCCAAGAATTGGTCCTTTCCTGACTCCACAAGATTTCAAAGGGGCAGGAATAGACGCTCCAGAGGCAGAAACCAAACCAGAGGAAGTGCCTACAGAGGACGACAGTGGCAAGGTAACAACAGAGGCACAGACACAGCCACTGCCACTACTTCAACACAGCCACAGTGACTTACTCCTAAACCGCCTACCAGGGAGCAAATAGCAGCTCCACTAGGGG
Organism: Protopterus annectens; assembly: GCF_019279795.1. Taxonomy (NCBI): domain Eukaryota; kingdom Metazoa; phylum Chordata; order Ceratodontiformes; family Protopteridae; genus Protopterus; species Protopterus annectens. The sequence continues at coordinate 192,738,133 of NC_056743.1, forward strand.
GAAGGTTAACTTTATTTGCAAGGAACTGGCACCACATAACAAAAGACAAGTGGATTCTGCAAATCATACATCAAGGTTACCGATTCCACTTCCACACTATACCAGTCAAAAGAGGAATGCCAAATCTACCTCCAAATCAAAAAACAGAAGCTTTACAACAGATAATGGAGTTAGCAAACATGAGAGCTGTGGAAAAAGTGCCTGCAGCAGAGCAAGGAAAGGGGTTCTACTCCAGACTGTTCCTAGTGCCAAGAAAGGAAAAAAGTTGGAGACCAATTCTTGACCTGTCCACCTTGAATACATACATCATTGTCCCAAAATTCAAAATGCTGACCCTACAGCAACTTCTTCCCATGCTGGGCAAGGAGTGTTGGCTGGTAACTCTAGATCTCAAGGAGGCATACCTGCACGTCCCTATTCGACCTATCTGCAGAAGATACCTCAGATTTCTTGCAGGATCAGAGCACTATCAATTCTCAGCATTGCCTTTTGGCTTATCTACTGCCCAGAGTATTCACAAAATGCCTGGCATCAGTAACGCATACTGCAGACTGCAGGGAATTCATATTTACCCATACCTGGACGACTGCCTGCTACAAGGGGACAACAAAAGCAAGTTGACAACAGATTTGCAAAGGGTCATTTACTTGCTACAAGCACTGGGATACACAGTCAATCTACAAAAGTCAAGACTGATACCATCCCAAACAAGGACATTCTTGGGAGCCGAATTGGACACAGTGAGACAAATGGCATTCCTATCTACTGAAAAACAAAAGAACTCCTCTTTACTTCTTGTCACTAACAAAGCTGAACAAATTAACAGCAAGAAAAGTTCTGCAGGCCTTGGGCTTCATGGCATCATGCATAATTTTGGTTCCATTTGCCAGACTACATATGAGAAAACTACAGTGGTACCTACGGAATTTATGGTCCCAACACAGACACAGCCTCGAAACAGAAATCCCACTAATACCATGCTTAAAACAGGAGTTCCTATGGTGGGCCCAGGCATGCCGGTCCAACCCAGGCCTTCCCTTTCACAGATGTCAAGCAAGCCAGAGCATTACAACAGATGCTTCAGACCTAGGATGGGGCCCACATGCTGGACAAATGCGTGCAAGGATTGTGGACTCAGGAACAACTTCACCTGCACATCAACCTAAAAGAAATGCTGGCTGTAAACTGGCTATCCAAAAGTTCAGACCATTTCTCAAAGAGGGCCAGCTGTTGATAAGGACAGACAACACCACAGTCATGTGGTACATCAACAAACAGGGAGGCACTCATTCATACCCCTATGCAGAATGACTTTGGAACTGTGGACCCTGGCACTCAGCTACAACATCCAGCTGCAAGCAAGATTTGTACCAGGAAAAGAAAATACTCTAGCGGACATTTTAAGCAGGACCACATCAGATGCTCACGAATGGCACCTGCACCCGGACATCTTCAGGACCATTACAAAGAAGTGGGAATGCCTCAGATAGATCTATTTGCATCTCCTCACAATCACCAACTCAAAAATTCTGCACAAGAACATTTCACCCACTAGCATGGAAAGTGGATTCGCCTCCTTCAGCTGGAAGGGCCTAACAGTTTATGCATTCCCACCTCTCCCTTGATACACAAAGTACTCCTAAAAATCAAGGAAGAACATCCAAGGATAATCCTGATAGCTCCAAACTGGCCAAGACAACACTGGTATCCACTACTAAGGAGCTTGTCTCGAACAATATGTGGCCAATACCCTGATGCCTTTGATGCTAACTCAGAACAACTACAGCACCATACATCCAAACCTGAAAACCTTACAACTGGCTGCATGGAACATCACATAGCAGCAGCTAATCAAGAACTTTCCCAAAGAGTTAAAGACATTATTCTTGAAGCACGCAGACCTTCAACAAGAAGGAACTACGCTGGAAAATGGAAAAGGTTTGTCAGTTGGAGTTCTGAAAGAGGAAAAGATGTGTCAAACATAGATATGCCTAACATCCTGGAGTATCTGGCGAACTTCTCCATTCAGGCCTGTCCTACTCCTCCATCAAGATACATGCATCAGCTATTTCAGCAGAATACAGCTTTGATCCACCTGTTTTTCACACCCTCTGCTCAGACAATTTCTCAGAGGAATCAAGAATGTAAAACCTCCAAGAAAACCACCATTACCAGCTTGGGACTTAAACTTCGTACTAGAAAAGTTGACACTATCACCCTTTGAGCCAGCAGCAACAGCAGACTTACAACACCTGTCATGGAAAACTGCTTTCCTACTGGCAATTACCTCAGCAAGGAGGGTTTCAGAACTACAGGCCTTAATGGCAGTGCAACCCTTCCTAATCTTCCACCAAGATAGAGTATCCATGAGGACTAATCCAACATTTATGCCTAAGGTGGTATCCAGAGTGTCTTTAAACCAGGCAATCCACCTACCTACCTTCTTTCCCAACCCGCAAAACAGAGGGGGGAGAATACTGCATGCCTTGATGTACATAGACAGCTACGCTACTACTTGGACAGAACCAAAAGCAGCAGAAAGACTGACCAACTTTTTGTGGCCTATGCAACAGGAAGAGAGGGAAAAGCTATTTCAAACAGACAATCTCCAAATGGATAGGAAATTGCATACGATTCTGTTACTCCTTCCATGGAAAACCAATTCCACAGAACATAAGACCTCATTCTACAAGGGCAACAGCCACTACCACAGCCTTCTTACGAGGAGTGGCTACCAAAGACATTATTGAGGCGGCTACTTGGACCTCCGTGCATACATTTGCCAAGCATTATAATTTACCTCTATATTCCAGATCCCGAGCAGGGTTTGCCACTGCTGTACTGCAAGGGATCCTAAACACACCATAATCTACCTTTATCCTCCTCCCCTAGTTGGCTATGGTATTCTACCCAGTTATGACTGCAGATGCATCCATGAAGGACATAGTACAGTTTTGTACCTACCATAAATGTAGATGTCCGAACTGGATAGCATCTGCAGTCAGGATTACCCTCCTCCTTCCCTCTGAGGTACTCCTAGGGTGTTTACCCTCCTAATAGCTAGCTGATGGGGGGGAGTCTTTTATGGTGTATTTGTTTGTATATATGTACATACATGCTTATTTTTGTGGTTACCTCTATCCTTTTGGAAACATTGGCATCTATCCAAATTTTTAGCCTTCAGGAGGGCTTCTGGCATCTGGGGCAAGAAACACTGAGGAAGATGGCGTCGGCTGATGCTTTTATACCCGAAGTCCAACAGAGATGACGTCGGATGAAGAGCGACATCAGCCGAAGCCGGACCCGGACTTTGGAATCCGGCCGACTGACGGGCTGCCTGACGACAGGACAACCCAGCTGTTATGACTGCAGATGCTATCCAGTTCGGACATCTACATTTATGGTAGGTACAAAACTGTACTTTCTGCATAAAGTTGTTACTAAGATAAGAGGAGGTGATATAGTTAATGAACAGAATACATTGAGTTAAAATGGATTCTCGACCTGAGGGCTACTGTATACCCAGGTCTGAATAATTGCATCATATGACTTGACATCTTTTAATTGTGTGACTGGTTATCTGTATATAAGGTTTTAAGTTTTTTTATCATTTTTTTATGGTCTGAAGAACCAGGTAAGCTGCAAAAGTGCTCACTAGTTTGTTTTGTGTACATTTGTTACTGTTATTAAAACTGTTTTTACTCAGCTTCAGTCTTTTGGACATCTGTTTTTGTAATATTGCTTAGACTTAGTCTGGGTTCTTCTGAGCTTTCCTTGTAATGATAAAACCATACTCAGAAATGCCTTCTGTCTGGCCCAGTCATTTTCCAAGGGAATAGCTTCAAAATCTAAAGAAATGTTTTTACTTCTGTACTCTTCCTGTGGGAAGCCTTGTTGAATAAAGTGCACCCTTTCTTATGTTTTGATCCAAGTCTATATAAATAAATAAAGACTGTTGTTTCATCCTACCATGGAGCCAGGTGGTTTTTGTTCATAGTTGGTGACGTTTATTGATCCAAGTCTATCACTGAACTGGGAAGGCCTCTGTAATTTTTAACAAAGAAAGTTAAGGCCATAAATCCTTCAACTATCCCTGTGAATCAACACAACTCTCCTTTTCAGTAGCCTCCCATCTGCTCCGAGGTGAACTGTGTTTCACTGTTTGAGCCATGAAAGACGAAATCTTGTTTACCTTCTGTTTCTTTGCAAAACCAGTGACTCTGCAAATACTTGTATTAGGGGCCTAAATCTACACCAAAATGTTAACAAGACTTTCTGAAGGTATAAGTTTTGAACTCAATGTGGAATAAGTTACTGGTACAGGTCAAGTAAAATAGTAGTTTGTTAAACTTAAGGCTAATAATCACATCCATTGTTAACCTTAACGTTTGATAATTGGATGAGTAGACACAAATTTACAACAGTGTTATCATGCATGCCCCTGCTTGATTTGGGAGGATTCATTATTAGGTACTTGTTTAGGATAGCAAGAACTTATAAGTTTGCCTACTGAAAGGAGTATGTGGCTAGGCATCTTATGGTTCCTGTGATCACTTGCCTAGTATTCTTCCTATGATGATCTTCAAATGCAGTAGTGCTGCAGTAGCCTTAGTTGCATGGGGTTGTATCTGGCATAGGATATGACAGCTGGTCAATTTCCAAAGCTTCAAGGCACCTTCCAGTGCCCAAACTGTTAGCTCAGGCTGAACTGACCATAAAGTCAGGTTTAGGCATCAAGCCCTTCACAGCTTTCCTACCCTTGAGAATACTGCTTTGTGGGCATTCAAGAATAGATGGTCTGCTAATGCTGTTCCATTGCTGGCAGAAAAGGCCCCTTTGGGAAATAACCCCTCCTCATTACTTTACTTGTGAAATTTAACTTTTACTGAAAAACGATTACCTTTAAGCTAAGAAAAAAAGTATTTTTGTTGACTGTCTCAACACTTTTATGTACTTTTAAATGGGAGCACACTGTTTTACTTGTGTGGTAAAATGTTTAAAATTACTACCTCAGTGGATAAACTGTGCTTATTTAATTGTTTGGAGCTTGGGAAATAGTTTAAAGTGCTTTTTACTGTAATTGTTTGGGAAATGTTGCTTTTTTGCTACTTTCCTGTTGTACATATTGATGCTAAGCTTCCCCAGGAAACAAGCACCGTTTTGAGCTTGACCATGTAACTAGGTTGTGGTCCTTTGGTCAGACCTTCCAGCCACAAAAAGAAAAAGATTAAATAGCTTTTGCCATTGCAGTCGGCTGGTAATTTGCCTCGGTCATTGGTGGGTGACTCTGTTGTGGCCAAAGCTGTTTCCTCAGACCACTCATCTTTTTCTTTGGATTCCTTATGTGTAGTCCATACAGCCACCATGGACCAGGTGCTAGCCATGTCATTTGCAGCAGTCGAGGCCCCCCTCAGTGGGCAAGGGAGAGACACTCATTTTGGTCATGGGAGAAGGGGCAGGAAATGTGTGCTTGCTTAGCCAGAATGTTGTGCCCATCCCTGGGGAAGCTGTTGCTGGGGATACTTGGGTCTGTTTTTTTTTTCATCACAATTTCATGCCAAAAAGACAGAAAACTAAGCACTTACCTTCTCTTGTGTTTGTTGCGCTGGACAGAAGTAATTTATTGGACTTGGCTGACAGTCTTGACCCTTTTTATTCCTCTTTCCCTGCAGTGGTTCATGAAATGGCATCTGTAGGGGGTTGTGAAGGGACACATGCAGTTTTTTCACCTCAGGTTCGTGATTCCGATTCTGAGGAAAGCATGGTATTTGATTTTCCTTGTGATGGGTTCTCTTTCTCCGAGACTGTTTCAAGGATGAACCTATGTTTTCAGTAGGAGAATACTGACCTTTCTCATTTCCTAAGAAAATATTCTGATTTGTTACAACTGTAATTTCCAAAACCTTCACCTTTCCCACCAGTTCTGTAAGCCTTGACAGGATATTTTTTGTCATAGCCTGTGGTTTCTATGACAGTCATCCTGCTGCCTCTAAGAAAGCAGATAGATTGTATAAAGTTCTTCAGTCCTTCACTTGTTTATACACCAGTCTCACACCTGACTCAGCAGCTATACTTTAGTAAGGCCAGCTGATTCTAAACATTTTGTTAATTCTAATCCTTCTCCTTCTGGTTGTTGTTGTTGTTGTGTCTTTCTGCTTTTCCCGGTTAGGGGTCGCCACAGCGGAAACTCCGGCCCGCTAATGATTGACAGTAGATTTTTACGTGCTGGCTTGCCGGGCCTAACGTACAACCTTCAATGAAGGAACGCCCATTCACGCATGTCGCCACACAGAAGATGCTCTAACTGAGAATCGAACGGGTAACGTCTAACTGTGAGGCGACAACACTACCGCAGCACCACCACCGCAGTACAATCCTTCTCCTTCTGGTATGGATGGAAAATCTTTTGTTAAGTTTGGGAAAAAGTGTATGCTTCTTCAGCTTTGATTTTTTTTCAGATTCTAAGTTGTCAGTCTCATATGGTGTAGTTTATTCTGACTAACTGGGAAAGTATGAGGAATGTTTTGACAGCAGTTTCTTCTTTTCTCAGTTTGTTGTAGTTTAGGTTCTTCTGTCTCATGCATTGATGTCATGTCAGTGATCAGTTTTAATAAGTGCAAATGGTAGTTCAAGACTTGCAAGCAAGGGAGAACCAGCCAAATTGACTAATGGTTTGGGTGCATGGAAGGTACCCTGAAGCGTTGGAAGCTGTCCGACTTTAATATTCTATGCAGTATATAACCCCATATAGCTACTGCAGCAGTGTTAATTTGAAAATCTACTGTTACAGTAAGTTTTCTTACACAACTGTACCTTTCTGTTGTCTAGATAAAGGGCGAAAGTGTACAATTCTAATAGCTTGTTATAAATTAACTGCCATGCATTGATGTTGCGTCAATGATCAGTTTTAGTAAATGCAAGAGGGAGTTCAAGACTTACTAAAAGGGAACATCAGGGTAAATATAGGCTTCAAATAAAATAAGTGTAACTCAGATAGCATAGAGGAATAAAGCCCTGACTTTGACCCAGGATGATCAGAGTTTGACTGGTAGCAACTTTGGTATCTGATGAAGCTGGCTGAGGTGGAGGACAAGGAATGATGAGACATAGACTGCTTGCCTCTTGTAGGAAGAATGGTTTGGGGATCTGCAATGCACAGCACTTATGAATTTCTGGTGATGAAACTAAGGACTATAACTGAAGATCTGATTATGTCAAGTCTTCACTTAGTCCTTGACTGTGGGTTCGGTTCAGTATTTTGGAAATGACTCGGTCATTATTCCAGCTCGCGCCTTCCAAAAAACTCTCGAGCTAAGCTTTACCCATAATGCTCCTCTCAGGATTACCTCAGATCTTTTTTGCCGCTTTTAGTGCCAGATGCGTCACTTTCCTGTCAGCGCTTGAGTGAGGTTATTTCTTAAAACTGTAAGTGCTTTATTTTTAAAAACCTTTCATGTGATGTTCTCCTATCTCGCCTTTATTCTGCACTGGTTGGGTTTGGAACTGATCCTCAGTTACGACTTGGCTGTTTACAAAGCTCAAGGTCTTCAACTAGCTTGTGGCTTACACACTATCCCATGATGGCCTAGGGAATTCCTCAGATCTTGTTTGCCGCTAAACAGATTGGGTGTTTCACACTGGCTCTGGCTAAGTGATTTTTCCTTAAATTGTTTAATTTACTTCTAAATTTAATAGTCTCCTTCCTGTTTTGAGATTAAAGTAGTACTTTAGCTTAGTTTAATTACTTCACTCTTTAACAGTTTTTTGACTGTGTTCGTTATCTTGCTATTTACTGTGGCCATCGTTAATCTCAAGGCCTATTTTGTCCTTCCCTATCCCAGCTTTTCTCTGTGTGCTTTAAATAACTCTTTTTTTTTCATTAGGCTTATTGTTTTTTGAGCTGTTAGTTAAATAAATTGGTTTAAGCTAGCTCAGGTTAGAGAGTTGCTCAGCCCATTTAAGTTAGAGGGCTTCTTTTCCCAAGTGTGTGTTATATATTCTATCTGTTAAGCTTGTCAGGCTTATAAAAAAAATAAACAAAAAGAAAAACAGTTTTTTCTGGTATTTCCTTTATCCACCAGGCTAGCTCATTTTAGTTAGAGGGCTTTTCCCTTAGAAGGTTTTTTCATATTTACATAATAGTTGTAGTGTTAAGTTGTTTTTTGCTACTGACATGTCTGCACACAAAGATACTAAACCCTCAATGTTTAAGCAGTGTTCAAAGTGCACTCAGAAAATGTTGATAACTGATGGTCATACTGTGTGTGTGTACTACTTTGGAGCAGTACACTTACAAGAGTCTTGTTCTGTTTGTCATTCATTTAGTTCCAGGGTCCTTCTTGAAAGGAAGAACAAGTTAATAATTAAGGGGTTATTGAAGACTTCCTTTTCAGAGGCCATAGGAGAAGGTCAGAGTCCTACAAAACCAGACCCCTTCACCTTCTACTAAATCTGAGAAATTTGGAAAAAAGATCCTCTTCTACTTCATTGGATCACTCTGAACCAACTAAGAAATTGGCAAAAAGTTCCTGACTGGACCCGAAATCTGTCGGGCACAAGAAACCATCCACCTCGGCTCCTTCTGTGTCGGAACCGTTGGTGTTTCAATCTCAGAGTCGGTCCCCAGAACTAGCGCCAGTTTCTCTGACATTAAGATCACCAATCTTGCAAGCTTCAAGATCTCCTGCTCCCTCCTCTCGATCCTCCAGGAGCCTTTCAGACGACTATGTAGATTGCGTGGTGCGGACACTTTTGAGGACAACTGCGGTAGCCAGATGTTTGTCGGAGCTGACCCAGAAGGTTTTGGAACTGACTAGACCTGCCTTTTCACTATTGGTTCCTCCTCAGGCCCGACTCAGGGCCTCGGAGCCGTAATGCACAGAGCTGATCGTAGTGGGAACCATCGGAGCCGAGACCTGACACGGGATCTTCGGCCCTGACTACCACTCTGACTTCCTCAGTGCCGTCTGAGCTCGAGGAGTCTAGGAGCCAACATTCTCCAGTCGGGTCTGGGGAAGACATTCGGATCGGACATTTGTCGGATATGAACTTGCCTCTTGGGGCTTTGGCACGGGTGAGCTCAGCTCCTATCATCTGCCTCGCAGCCAACCCCTTTGGTGCTAGGGATGCTTTCGAGTTTTTCGGAGCTGGCGGGGGGCCTTCGTGATGATGAGAACGCTGTCCCCTTGGGTGGCTCCACTCTCAGATCCAGTCATTCTTCTCCTAAGGGCACCGGTGTCCATCTTGGCACAGTCACATCCACACAGAAGCAGAGGCGCACGACCTCAGGATGCCCCTTGGTTGAGCCCCTCTCTTCCGAATCTCTCCAAAATACCCTTCTGAAGAGGTTCCTCACAAGAGATTATGCAAGAGGAAGCATCTGGACTTCCCAGAGGAGTCCGTCACATCTGACACAGACCTTGAGGAATCAGAAGGGTCCCCACGGTCACTCTGAGGATGTCTCCTTCACAGACATCCTAGCGATACTTAAGCAGAGAGGTGGCTAGAAGCCCATCAACCCTTCTGAGGAGGAGGTTGTCTACCTGAAGGCCTTTGGGTCTCACCCTTCCACCACTTGGGTGTCTCTGCCTTTCAATGAACTTATGGACCTAGTTTGTCAAAAGGTGTGGGAGACTCCAGACTCAGTGGAGCCTGTCCCTTGGAGGCCAAATAAATTCATCAGATCCTCTGAGGATAAAACATTTCTTACGAAAGGTCTCCCTGTAGATGCTATGGTGATGGAGGCAGCCACCAAAAAGGAACTCTTGGAGACGTCCTCTTCTGTCCATTCTCTGAACAGAGAGTCTTGTACGATGGACAGATATGGAAACCGCACTTTCTCTTCAGCAACCTTTGCACTTGGGTCCATGAATTATCTCATACATTTTACCAGGTTACAGAGAGATCTCCTGAAGGAGCTATGAGATACTATCCAAGGTTTAGTAGCTGCGGGGGTATCAGATAAAGTTTCCTCCCAGCTCTCCACCTTGAATTCAGTGGTAAACTCCTCCTGGAGCAAGTAGGGCAGCGGGTTCAGGAATTTCCCTAAAGAGGCATTCCTGGATGCAATTGCGTAATTTTACAGAACTTTTTAAGTCTTCTTTTTTTAACGCCCCCTTCGATGGCTTGTCCTTATTCGGGCCTAAAGTCAAAGACGCACTAACCAGGTGTGAACAGGAAGGAAAAACTCTCTCTGCCATAGAAATCAGTGTTTCCCTACTTTCTAGACCCTATCCAAAAGGTCAAAAGGGAAAAATGTGGTTCCGGAAATCCCAGATTGTTTTTCAAGACACAAGTGGTGATTCTTCCCACAGGGGCAGAGGGGGAAGCAGTAATGGAAGACACTAACGCCGCAGCAGAGGAGGTCTGCAAAACCAATGTGACAGGAAATCCTTCCTTGGCAAGCCCTTTCAGTGCCCCTGAAAGGAGACTCATTTGTCCATCTCTGAAGGCAGTAAGGGGGTCGCTTATCTTTGTACCCAGAAGCGTGGTTAAAAATCACAAAAGACAAATGGGTACAAAGCATCATATCCAGAAGTTACTCCATACCCTTTGCCTTTCCCGCCCCACACATCAGAAACATTCTGGATGTTCCACCCAATCAAAGGAAACAGGCAATACTAGAAATACAGAGGTTTCTAGAAAGAAAGTCTTCCAAATAGTCCCCACAGACCAGATAGGATCCAGAACTTACTCAAAGAAAACAGGGGACTGGAGACGCATCTTGGATCCCAACAAGCTGAACAAAGCAGTAAAAAAGTCAAACTTCCAGATGGTAACACTGCAGTAATTTCTCCCTTTTCTGGGAAAAGATGATTGGATGTGCTCTATAGACATCCAGGATGCGTAGTACCACATAAAGATGGACAAGGCGAACCAGGAGCGGCTGGGAGCCAGTCACTACCAGTTTCGATTTTTGCCCTTTAGTCTCACTACACGGCCAGGAGTGTTCACCAAATGTATGGCAGTAGTTACGGCTCACCTGAGACATTTAGGATTCCGAGTGTTTCCGTAACTAGACGACTGGCTCCTAACTGCCACCATCGAGCATCTACTGTTAAAAGCAAGAGGCACCATATTGAAACTCTGCTCCCGTTTAGGGATCACAATAAACTATGAAAAATCTGCCTTATTGCCATCTCAGTGTATTGTTTTTATAGGACCAGATCTAGACACCACAAAAATGATGGTAAAGCTTCCCCCAGTAAGAGTTCACATCTTTCGACGTCTGGTCTTAATCCTTCTTTTCAAGAAGAAAATTCAAGCAAGAACAGTTATAAAAGTACTAGGTACCACAGCAGCAGCAATAACTGTGATCCCATTAATGTGGCTAAGTATGACAATTCTTCATTGGCTGCTATTCACTCAGTGGTCCATGCAGGAACTACCCATGTCCCACCAAATTATGATTATGGAATCTTGAAGGAAAGACCTTCATTGGTGGCTTCACTCCACTCAAGTAACTTTAGGTCGACCCTTTGTTCTTCCACAGCCTACAACCACAGTGACAACAGATGCTTCCCATATAGGGTGAGGAGGGCATTATCAAGAAAGGATGGTCCAAGGCACTTGGCAGGATCATGAGGCCCACTTGCATATCAGTGTCCTAGAGATGAGAACGGTGGTTTTAGCGTAGCAGGCATTCCAAGATTTTATTCCGCTAGGAACAATTGCGGTACAAACGGACAATATGTCGGTCATGTATTATAAACAAACAAGGGTGAACCAGATCTTACCCTCTTTGTCGGGAGGCCCTGAGAGTATGGCAGTGGGCAATCTCCTCCCAATGCTATCTGGTAGCAGTGCACATCCTGGTGAAATCCAGCGTAATAGCAGACAAACTCAGGAGGGCAATACTGATGCCTCACAAGTGGTCCCTAAAACAAGACATAGCGGAAATGATTTTCCAAAAATGGGGCCAGCCTCACTGTAACCTTTTTGCTACATCCATGATTGCCAAATGCAGCAGCTACTTTGCCCTAATCCCCCCTCTGGAGGAGTCCCAGGGATGCACTTGTACACGATTGGCCCTCGGGTCTCCTCTACGCCTTCCCTCCCCTTCCCATTGATAACCAAAGTTCTTCAGAAAGCCAGCATATTGGGAAGGGCCTTAATACTTGTTGCCCCTTACTGACCTCGTCAAATCTGGTTCCCCTTCCTGTGGCCTCATCTTCAGGAGGAGCCTTGTTGGATTCTGGACCCAGTTCCGAACCTTCTGACCTGTCTGTCGAAGGTTTCATCCATCTCTTCAAACCCTCAGGTTCCAAACGTAGCTAGACTGCATGACCTTTCACCTTCAGTGCAGCAAATCCTGATTTCTTTTCATAAAGCTTCTTCAAGAAAAGTATAGGTCAGCAAATGGAAAATATTTTCCTCCTGGGCCTTGGAAAATTATATTGACCCTTTCTCTGCACCTATATCTTCTATACTGGAGTTCCTAGTAAAGCTATTTCGTTACTGGGCAGCTGCAGCTACTATTCCAGTTCAATTAGCAGCAATCTCTAATTTCCATTTAGGAGAAGCGAGGCCAAACGTTATGTCCCACAGACTTTCCAAAGCTTTCTTGAGAGGTACCATTCTATTGAGACCGCCCATTAAACCACCTCTACCCCCGTGGAATCTGAATTGTGTATTATCCCGAATGATTCTTCCCCCTTTTGAGCCTGCATCATCCTGTGACTTGAAGTTCTTAACTTGGAAGACCGTTTTCTCAATCGCTATCACTTCAGCTAGGAAGGTTTCGAGTTCCAAGCATTGTCTATCACCCCCTCATTTATGCTGTTCCACAAGGACAGAATCTCACTTCGTACAAATCCGTCCTTTCTACCAAAAGTATGTTCAGAATCTAACATAAACCAATCCATAGACTTACCAGTTTTTTTCCCCAAGTATGACAGTAAGGCAGAATATATGTTACACCAACTAGATGTACATAGGCAGTTATGTTTCTACTTGCACAGAATGAAGGACTTTAGAAAGTCTGACCAGTTATTTGTGTCGTCCTCAGACTGCAAAACAGGTGCTCCAGTTACTAAGACCACTCTTTCCAGATGGTTGCATCACATTCACCTACAAGACCCAGAACAAGCAACTTCCCGACAAAGTATGAAGTCATTCTACCAGAGCTATTTTTACCTCTTCTGCCTTTTGGGCCAAACTGCCAATTGATACCATTTGTGGTGCAGCAGCATGGGCAAGACCTCATGCCTTTATTACTCATTACAAAGTTGATTTAGCCTCCAGGGACAGGGCTTCTTTTGGGTCCACTGTTCTGAAGAGTAGTCTCCCTTGAGCCACCCGGGAAAGTTGGTGCTAGGGATGCTGTCCCAACCAGTACAGAATGAATATGAGATAGAATACATCACATAAAGAAGTTATGTACTCACCATAACATTCCATGTGTGTTGTCCATCTCGCCTTCATTCGTACATCCCATCCTTCTTCTCCCAGCCTGTGGCTCCTGGAGGATCGAGAGGATTTATTTGGCGTCTTAATATTCTCAGACCCTCTTCTTTGCTTGTAAAGTAGTAAAACTTTTAAATCCGTATATTAGTATACCAGCAAACAAGATCTGGGGAATTCCCTAGGGCATCATGGGTAGGGTGTAAGCCACAAGCTAGTTGAAAACCTTGATCTTTGTAAATGAAGATTGGTTCTGAACCCAACCAGTACAGAATGAAGGCGATGCGAGATGGACAATACACACACAATGTTATGGTAAATGCATAACTTCTTTTTTTTTTTGTCTCTATTTCGCACACCCTGCTCCTCCCTAGGCTCTTTCTTAACACTTTTAGTGTTATTCTGCCACTACCATTGTTGGTAGTCCCTCCATCTTTCTACCTAAACAGTGAACCTTGCATGCCATTGTTGGTACTTTTTCTGTCTATTTTTATTTACTGTATAGTAAATCTTTAGTAGTACCATTGTTGGTACTTTTTTACGAATAAGCCTAAAAAAGAAAAGTCTATAACTTATCTAATTTTACCTTTTGTTCCTTTCTTTTTGTGTGCATGAGTTCCTTGTTCAGACGGACAAGTCCAGAAGTTGGGAGAAAATTGCCAAACTCTGATGGGCACTCCTTGTGTGTCTTCTGCTTGGGCCGGGTGCACCTTCAAGAAGACTGTGCTATTTGTCACGGTTTCAGTCACTGGCCCTTTTGGAAAGAAAAAAATTAATATTAAAAGGCCTTATTAAATCTGATTTCAATGAGGCCATGTCTGCTCCTTTCAAATCTTAGTCTGATATTAGCTCCCCTTCTACTACTACTGCTTCCATTAAGAACGAACGATCTAAGAAGTGGAGCTGGTTGTTTCTGACAGTCTCGTCAGCACCACCTACTAAGATATCCAAGTCTTCCCTGGTTTCCATAGTGTCCATGGAACCCAACAGGAAAGTACTTCAACCCTCGGTGCCTGCCCCTGCACTGACTCTTATGGTGCCAAGTACTGTTTCAGTCACAATGACTTTGGTGTCTCTTCAACCCTTGGTTCCACCTGCTGCAGAACCAGAGGAGTTTTCCTTTACAGACAGGCCCCAAACAAGATGCTCCCCGTCTATAGACCCCGTTTCAGACTGACCTTCAAGCCTGGGAGAAACCTCAATCCCAGTTGGTCTCACTGGTCTGTTCCATCAAGAGCCTCCTGGAGTCAGATGTTTTGAAGGTAGTGGACCAGTTCCTGATGGCGAGGGGATTTTCCACTTCCTCAATTCCTAGTTTCCCTGCATCTATAACCATACCTATCTCTTCACCTGCCTTTGTTCCTCCTTTGACTTCAGCTGAGCCTTCAGAGTTCCTGGTCCCGACAGTCCTACTCCGACTGTGTTGGTGCAGATGAGATCATCATCTCCGGCACCGATAACTACCCTGAGCTGTTTAGTTCTGTCAGATCCAGAGACCAAGCAGGGTTGAAGCTTTGTTGTTGGTTCTGGTGAACATGGTTCCAGTTCTTTTTTTTTTTTTTTTGAGCTGTCCATGTTCCTTGGGGCATCAGCATGCATGAGCTCTACTCCGGCTTTGGTCTCGGAGGCAGCTCCCTCAGTGCAAAGGGGGACCAAGGTTCCAAGCAAGTCTAGCTCAGTTCTGGGCTACCACCCGTCTACGGGGGGCTTGCTTTCCAGGCCATGAAGAGGGCCTTGTCCACTATGAGCTGACAGTCGGTACCACTCTTGTCTGGCCAACTTCGCTACCCTTCTCCTCGCCCAGCGCTGCCTCCAGCCTCTGCCCTGGGACAGTGGGCACAGAAACCTCAGGATTCATCCACCGTGGTTATGTCTTTTTCAGGCACCTCCCAGGCCCATCCCACTGAGGAGGTGCCCCTGAAGAGGAAGTGTAAGGGAAAGCACTTGGACTCCCCTGAAGAGTTTTACATAGAAGATACTGATTTCAATGAAGGGGAAGGTTCCCCAAGGTCACCCCTGGAAGAGTCTAATTTGGAAACCTATTACAAATTCTGAGACAGAGGAGTAGCTGTACGTCCCATCAGCCTTCTTCAGAGGAATTGGTATACCTGCAGGCTTTCCATGCCCGATGATGATCTGCGTGGGTCTGTCCACCCGCTGACAATGACAGTCTAACTAAATTGATTGCACAGTGGTATTGGAAGATACCTGATTCCATTGAGCTAATCCCCAAGAGACCAAACTGCATTTTATGAGCTCCGGAGGATCATCAGTATTGGGTAAAGAGATACCAGTAGTTGCCATGGTGGTTGCAGCAGCCACCAAAAAGGAACATGCTGGTGAGAGTCCTACTATCCATCCTCCTAACAGAGAGTCTAGGGCAATAGATTCGGGAGGTGCAATATACACATCATCGACCTTTGAGCTCAGGTCCTTGAACTTTATGGCACATTTTACGAGACTCCAAAGGGATCTAATAAAGGAGATGCTCTGACAGGAGCCATAGCTGAGGGAGTGCAGGATAAAGTAGCTTCCCAGATGGCAACCCTTGAGTGAATATCTAATTCATCCATGAGGCTCATTGCGCACACAGCCGAAGGGACATCTAGGGCAAAGGGCTCTGGTGTAGCCATGAGGAGACACACCTGGATGCAGTTATGTGAGTTTGTGGAGCCATTCAAGTCTTCTTCCGTCAGTGCTCCTTTTGACAGAATATCCCATTTTGGTCCCAAAGTCAAAGAGATGAGAAAGCTGGAAAGACCCTATCTGCTGTGGGCATATGCTTTTCCACTCGTGAAAGGTCTTACTCCCGGAACCAGAGGAGTGGGAAGCTGTGGTTCAAAAAATCCCAAGGACCTTTCCAGGACTCGTGCTGTAATGATTCCTCCCCAGGACAGAGGGGGGAGTTATAATGGAAGATGCCATGCACGAGGCAGAGGTGGCCTGCAAAATCAGGGTTCCAGGGATTCGCTCCCTGGTAACTCCTACCAATGCAACTGATTGGAGGCCCGATTGCTGTCCTCTGGAAGCAGTTGGGGATAATTATCCCTGCACCTACTAGCCTGGCTAAACATAACGGACATTTGGGTGCAGGGGATCCTAACCAGAGGTTACAATATCCCCTTCTCAAAAAAACATGCAACCAAAAAGAATCCCAGATGTCCCACTTGGTCTCAGGGATGTATCAGTCTTAGAAATTCAAAAACTGCTCGATAAGAGTCATCAAAACAGTCCCACCAGACCAAATAGGATCCGGAGTTTACTCAAGAATCTTTTTAGTGCCAAAGAAAACAGGGGACTGGAAACTGATTTTGGATCTCAGTGTGATGAACAAATCTGTCCAACAAACCAAACTCCGGATTGTTAACGTTCAATCTATTCTTCTGTTCTTAGGAAAAGATGATTGGATGTGCTCTGTAGATCTTCAGAATGCGTATTATCACATACAAATGAACAAACACTCCAAAAGTTTCCTGCACTTCCAGCTGGGAGCCAGTCAATGTCAGTTCAGAGCCCTACCCTTTGGTCTCACCACAGCTCCTACCTAGGGTGTTCACCAAATGCATGGGAATGGTAGCAGCTCACTTAAGACTGCAAGGATTCCACTTGTTTCCATACTTAGACGACTGGCTAATTACTGCACCCACCAGACATCTACTGTTGCAGGCAAGTAACTACATACTTAACACTTGCTCCTGGCTAGATATTACTGTAAACTACGAAAAATCCCATCTAGAGCCAACACAAAGGTTAGAATTTATGGGAGTGGTCTTCGACACAAACACTTCTATTGTGTCTCTACCCTCAGAGAGACTTCGAAGAATAAATTCACAAGTTAGCCAGATTATTCACACCAAAAAAGTGACTGCAAGATTGTTGTTACAAACTCTGGGATCAATGGCAGCTGCAGTCACTTTAGTTCCCCTTGCAAGGTCTCACATGCAGATCTTGCAATGGCTCTTGGCGTCAAAATGGTCTTTACTGAATCAGCCAATGTCCCATCACATATTACTCACCAATTTATGCAAGAAAGACTGGAATTGGTGGCTTCACTCAAACTAAATTTTGTTGGGCCGTCCTTTTTGTCCCTCTTCAACCCCAAGACTTAGTCACCATGGCAGTGCTTTTGGCATTGCAAGCATTCCAAGACACCTTCCACTTGAGAACGATTGTGATTCAACAAGACAACATCAGTTGTATGGTACATCAGTAAACAGAGGAACCAGGTTTTACTCCCTTTGATGAGAAGTGCTCAGGGTGGCAATAGGCAGTTTCATCCTACCGTTTTCTAATTGCAACACAAATTCCAGGGAGCTCCATCATGATTGCGAACAAACTGAGCAGAGGCATAGTAATGCCTCACGAGTGGTCTCTCAATCCTTTAGTGATGGAAAGGATAGTCTACCAATGGGGCCACCCTTGGTGTGACATTTCTGCATTCCCCCCTGAACAAAAAGTGCAGCAGCTACTTTGCCCTGCTTCCCCCGCTGGGCAGTCACTGAGAGACACTCTCCTGCATGATTGACCCCCTGGTCTTCTGTATGCCTTTCCCTGATACCTCTCAAAGAACAAGATGATTCTCATTGCTCCATTCTGGCCTCACAGATATAGTTCTCCTTTTTGTGGCCTCATCAGATTTGGAAACATTGGACCCTGTAACCTGGACCCAGCTCCAGACCTCTTGTCCCATCCAGAGGAGCTTGTTCATCCAAATCTTCAAAATCTCAAGCTCACTGCTTGGCTTCTGCAGTTCCAGTGAGTGCCAGGCATACTAATCTCACTACCCCAGTTCAGCGAATTGTTCTAGCCTCCCACAAACTTTTGACTAGAAGATTATGCAACAGTAAGTGACAAAAATTTCAAAATAGACTACAGAGAATAATATTGATCCAAGTTGATAAGGTCTTAGAATTCTTAGCAACGGTTTTCGATGCAGGAGCGTCTTCCTTGACCATACAAATGCATCTAGCTGCTATTTCCAACTTTCATAACAGTTTAAATGGTAGAGCTCTAATGTCCCACAGACTGTGTAAAGCTTTTTTGAAAGGAACCTTGATGCTAAGATCTCCATACAAGGATCCTTCTACACCTTGGGACTTGAATCTGGTGCTATAGTCTGTAATATACCCCTTTCGAGCCAGCTGCAAATTGCGATTTTAAGTATTTATCTTAGAAAACTTTATTTTTGATTGCTATTACTTCTGCTAGGAGAATTTCAGAACTACAAGCCTTATCTTGCTAGTCTCCTTACCTGATTTTACATAAAGATGGGTGTCCTTGCAAACAAGTCCATCCTTTCTACCAAAAATAGTGTCTGAGGCAAAAAGTAACCAGACTTTACAACTTGCTGTATTTTTTCCCAATTTTTCAAATAGAGGTAAATGCTGTCTACATGTGCAGGAAGTTCATAGACAATTACATTTTTACCTCCACAGAACAAAATAATTCAGAAAATCTGACCAGTTGTTCATTTCCTTTTCTCCAGTTACCCTGGGCAGACCAGTCTTTAAGGTTACTCCAGCAAAATAGTTTAAGGATTGTATAACCTTCAGTTATAGCAAAAGGAATGTGCAACTACCAGATCCTGTTAAAGCACATTCTACAAGAGCTGTAGCCTCTACTGCAGTTTTTTATTCCAGTGCTTCTATAGATGATGTCTGTGCAGTGGCTAATTCAGCATGACCACACACTTTTAGTACTCATTACAAGCTGGATTTGTTCTCTAGGGGACCAGCATGATTTGACTCAGTGGTGCTCAGGAATATTCTTTTGTGAGACCTCCCAATATTTAGGTAGATTGGGACACTGCCCCACAGTCAAAGATTAAGTGAAGATTGACAACATCAAATAAAGAAGTTATGTCTTACCTTAATGTTCCATGTGTGTTGTCGATCTTCAGTTATCCTTGACATTTCCACCCTCCTTTACCCCTGCCTCTGGGGTTTCTTGGTGGAATGGATCTATCCCAATAAATTGGATTTCCTTTTAAGAATACAAATATGGTCTCTGATCTGTTATTTCCTGTCTGTCACTGTCATATGCAAACTAGATCTGTCATATGCAAACTAGATCTGAGGTAGTCCTGAGTGGAGCATTATGGGTACAGCTGAGCTCGAGAGTTTTGAGGAGCTGGAATAATGTCCAAGTCAGTTTCAAGATACGGACCCGAACCCACAGTCATGGATAAGTGAAGATCGACAACGCAGATGGAACATTATGGTATGACGCAACTTCTTTTTATAGCTTCAGTAGGTGGATGGGCAAACGAAACCCTTCAACACATAGGTGAGGGCATTAACTTCAGGGTACCATTGCATGTCCACTTAAGTAACATGGTTTGCTTATCACTAGGGAGATGTGGCTTAAGGGAAGAAGCATGGTGTGAGTAGTTTAAATAATGTTGCAGGTAGTCTGGCTTAGCTCCACCTTTCAAAATCCTACTTTCCATTTCCCCTTCCCACCCCGCTGTGCAGCCCCATTAAGTAGATTAGTAATGGCACGAATATTGCTTTGCTCTTCCCCTTCTATTCTGCCAGCAGCTATATCTGAGGAAGATGGTAATGGGCATGGAAGAATGAGTAATTGGAGGGGGTGTCTTAACAGCTGAAGGTCAGGTACAGCACCAGAATCTGGGGGGAAAGATAAATAGGTGTACATAGATATTTTTTTAATTTATTTTATTTGTAAAGGCATATGAGATGAACCACAAAACCCTTTTTTAGACACAGCCTATTTTCAGTAAAATGATCTAGAAACATGTAAGAGGCAAGTGTGCACAAAATAGTATTTGTCAAGATTAAGAAAGCATTGAAAGGACATTAATCAGTGTTAAGAAAAACATTTAGTCTTCTGTAGTTATTTAGTTGTGTTCATTTCAGGGATATTTAAGGAGAACAGCACAGGAATGATTTAAGAATCATGCATGGAGAGAGAGTCCCAGAATAAAGGTCCTTTGAATGAGAAGGCCTGGTCTCTGCAGGTTAATGGTGAATGGCAAGAGAGATGGCTGGATATTCGGAAGACCTGAGTTCCTTTGCTTAATGGTAATTAGACAATAGAGAGGTCTACAGTACAGAATGATGAGATTGCAAGTCAGAGTGATGCAGAATGTAATGGTCAAGATATTCCAGTTTCCCCTGATACAGAGGTGGGACAGCGGTGGTGTCTCTTTTAATCCTGGAAGGAGTGTGACATTTTTTCTGTGTAGTCTTCAGTTTTTGAAGTTTGCATGCAGGTGTAAAACTCACATCTGGCAGAGTATATTGGGTGTAAAACTCTTTTTACAGATTGAATATCTTGCTTGTTTTGGGTGCTAGGTTAACTGTTGTGTGACAGTAGCTCAACGTTGCTACAACAGTCTCATGAATATTTAAGGAAGTGAGCAAATAGTTCGATCAAACACCAAGGCAATTGCTCAGTTGGATTAGCCCGGTCAACAAATGTCAAATATATTTATGTGAGTGAACATTTTTAGGGCCATGATAAATCACAGTCCTATTTCTGCATACTCAGTTTGTGTGTTCCAGATGTCATTGCTTTTGTTGAGCTAAAATATTTGTTAAAGCCCCAGCCTTGCATGGATTTGACAGATGTGAGCTGAAGTGTAGTTTAATGAGCATCTGATCATTGGTTTGAAAATACTGGCTTCCTGGATGATCATATCAACAGCCTATAGGAGCAGGTTTCTTTATCCTTTGCTTTAGGAATACGATAAAGGGTAAGATGTACATAGTAAATAAGAGGGTTTCTTCTCTTTATCAATAGGTGAATCAAGCCTGGCTTCACATTTACTTATTCAAAGGTGATCAAGACTATAATGGGTTTTCTTTTCTTCATAAAAGGCATCTTTTTGTATGCTGATCTTGCACAGCAGGTTTACCTCCTCTTCAAAACATTTGAACAGTGGGACTTGGACAAAAGACAGAATTCCATTTAATACATCTTTGTAGCATCTCTGCTACATCTAATGGCATACAGTGGCAATATTCTATAGATTTTCAGTATTACTTTGGAGTTTCCAATTTCTTGACATACCCTACTTAGAGCAACCCCCCCAATCTATCATATTTTCATGCAAGACCATGATAATGTCTCTGGGTTCTGTTTTGGTGGTTACTCTCTTCCTCTTTGACTCCAGTTTGACTGTTCATTTGGCAATCAATTTGTTCACTGACTGAGCCTGCTATGTGCACATCTAATATTTCTGAATATCTTCCAGTACTTCCATGACCACAAAAATGTATTCATTCTCACATTATATAACATTCTGAAAAAGGCGTGGTGCAGCATTTCAAATCTCCTTCCTATTGCTTCACCGTTGAACTCTGCTGGAAAAAAATGACTTCACTTTTCTTGAGTGACCATTTGAGTGTTCTGGTCACAGAGTGTCTTTGAGACCCCTATCTTGAGTGTTTCTCAAGGCTTTCAGATAAACAAGAGAATTTAATCTTTCAGAGGAAAGAATTCAGTTTGGACAATACAATTTCGTGGATGCCAGCTTGCTCCAGTCTTTCACTGCATATTTGAGATTCATTCAGTCCATTCCATTTGGAGAACATAATCCTGCAAATCTAGGTTCTCCTCTTAGCTTTATGTGTATATATATATATATATATATATATATATATATATATATATGTGTGTGTGTGTGTGTGTATATATATATATATATATTTATATATATATATATATATATATATTTTTTTTTTTCATGAGTTGTCTTAATGCACTGTTAACTTTTCTTCCAAATTGGCTGCATGATTTTTAATATAACCAGTATGTGAGTGCATTAGCTGCTGTGAGTCCAAATGTTCTGTTAGCATGAATTACATCTCCTTTTACCTGTGCCAGTTGCTTTCCATAAACTGTTTCATTCTTGTACTCATTTTGACAATTTCTTGGAAAATTAAATTCAGGGAAACTTTTGAATTATTTTCCTTTGAAGTGCTATACCTTACAGTTCCTTTGGCTGAACAATATGTGTAGTAAGTCTTATGTTTTCTTTTTTAAACTTTATGTGATGACTTTTCCTTTCAGCATGAACATATATTTGGTGCATAAAATTATATTTTAAGTGTTTGTCAGATGAGTTTTGATTAATTATAATTTTCCTCGATCCTGATGTCAGAAAAGGAAAAAATCCTGTTAATGGAAAAGCACCATACCAGAAATTGCTCCAGCTGATGGCATTGAGATCTGAAAGGAAGGGCAAAGCAACATCCAATCTTTCATCTTTATACACCCTGATTCCCCCAGTTTTCTTCAGACATTCCAAAAAGCCAGAAATGTTTGTACCATTATACAGACCCATGTTTAAGGACTTCTCAAAATGCAGCTGCAGTGCTGTGAACAAGACACCTTGCAGCATTCAGTTGAGACCATGTATCAGGCACCCCCTCGTAATATATTGGCGAATCATTCACAGCCCTCTACAACATTTTGAATAAATACATTGATAATTTCATTCGTGTGAGGTGTAGATATAATAGAAAATTCTGCTGTAAACCTAAATGGTGGAGTTTCATAAATCTGCAAATGATTAAACCAAAAGAAAATGGCATACAAGTGTATAGAAATCCATCAAAATTTACACAGCCCAATGCATCATTACCTGCATTGAAAAGAACTTTCTAAAGCAATCAAAAGAAGCAGAGCTTCATTTGAGGTAAAACTTGTCATAAAGACAGGGAGTAGTAATAAAGCCTTCTACAACCACATCTAAAAACGAATATGATGAAACAGGAATACTGTGTGCTAGAACAAAATAGTATGTCACTTCAGCAGAGCCACCAAATTAAGCTCACGCATTAGTATAATGATAGGCCTTGAATTTGGTTACCAAATGTATGAACTTATGACCCCAGCTCAAAAACAATGTAAAATATCAGAAAAATGGAACAGGTCTCTGCTGCTTGGATCAGTACAAAATCCTTTCTCCAGTAGGCAGTGTTCAACACTTCACAGCAATTTGGGTGACTGTTATGGTAGTTAAATGGGTACTTTAGACCATTTGTCAAGGGTTTTCAATAGAGACTAATGCTGGGGACACTACTTGTTGGATCCATGTGTGAGTATTACTTTTTTCTGATTAGAATTTGGCATTAGTTTTCAGCAAAATCTTCATTTGGGAATGCTGGTGCAGCCATCTGAAGCATGCCTTGACACAAAGCACCAGTTGCATGTTTGTGTCTTTCGGCTTTTCCCGGTTAGGGGTCGCCACAGCAGAACTCTGGTCCGCTAATGATTGGCATTAGATTTTTACGTACTGGCTTGCCGGGCCTAACGCACAACCTTCAGCGAAGGAATGCCCATTCACGAATGTCGCTACACAGAAGAAGCTCTAACTGAGAATCGAACGGGCAACATCTAACTGTGAGGCGACAACGCTACCGCAGCACCACCACCGCAGTTACCTAAAAGCTGTTATCTCTGGACATCATCATTCCTCTCTTTCCACTTTTACTGTTTAGATCTTAATTATTGATGTGATAGTGTTCAATCTCGCCGTTTGTTCTTACACATGGGTTCGGAGCCGATCCTCGGCTCCGTGTCGGCCGCTTGCAAGCTCTGCATCGAGAAGAAGCTCGAGACAATCTAATACCCACAATCCCCCTCTGCCTTTACCTCAGATCTAGTTTGCCGCTGCTGCATTCGCATCGCTGGGAGCTAGCTCGAGCATCTTGAGATAAGATATAACTTATTTTTTGTTATATTTTAGGAAAAAGTTTGTTCTAAAAGTACCTTTTGGTATACTTAGTGTATGTGTGTGTGTAGGTAGAATTTCTCGGTACCGTTAAGTTTATTTAACTGGTTAGAGTTTTTCGGGGCCTACCACCCCTGCTTAAATTTGACAACCGGACTGACATATACATCGGATTTGACTCTTTTCTATCGGACTTGACACTTATTCTAGTAAATGGAAGCGATTTGTATTCTGGGCGAATACACAGCAGGTGGATCCTGTTATAGCTCCTTTGAATAAAATATTAGAGTTTTTAACAGACTTGTTCCATCAGGGTGCTTCTCCTGCCACATTAAGAGTTCAATTGGCTGCCATTTCTAATTTCCATGTGGAAGAATGTGGGGCTCCTGTTATGGCCCACAGACTTTGTAAAGCCTTTTTAAAAGGGGTTTTTCATATTAGACCACCAATTAGATCTCCTACGTCACCTTGGAGTCTAAACTTATTATTATCTAAGTTAATGTTGCCCCCTTGAACCAGCTTCCTCTTGCCCATTGAAATTTTTGTCATGGAAGACTCTCTTTTGGTAGCCATTACATCCGCTAGGCGAGTATCTGAACTTCAAGCTCTCTCCATTAAGCACCCTTATTTGATCTTTCACTCTGACAGAGTTTCTCTTCGCACTAATTCATCCTTCCTTCCTAAAGTTTGTTCTATTAATAATATTAATCAGTCCATTGAATTACCCACTTTCTTCAAGAATCACTCCAATAAAATGGAGTATATGTTGCACAAATTAGATGTTCACAGACAACTAAGGTTTTACTTGGATAGAACAAAAGATCACAGAAAAACTGATCAACTTTTTGTAGCCTTTGCTGATAACAGGAAAGGAGTAGCGGTTACCAAAAGAACTCTTTCTAAGTGGTTAGCGGATTGTATCATCTATGTCTATGATTCTTCAAATCAAACTCTTTTGCACAAACCCAAAGGACATTCAACAAGGTCAGTGTCTACATCCCTGGCTCATGCAGCTCGCCTACCACTAGACGCTATTTGTGCGGCTGCTACTTGGTCTAAGCCACATACATTCATTTCTCATTATAAGGTAGACAAGGTTTCTAGGGACAGAGCAACCTTTGGTTCCACTGTGCTCAAGAACGTCCTTCCGTGAGTTCCTCAGGAACAAGGAGCTAGGGACGCTACCCATATGTAAGAACAAGCGAGATTGAACACTATCACATATAGAAGTTATGTCCTTACCATAACGCGTTCCATGTGGAGTGTTCATCTCGCCTGTTCTTACATTCCACCCTCCCCTTAGGAAGAACGTTCAGTTTTGGTGCCTGGCCTGGGGCATTCTGCTTCTGCATTGCAGTTGTTGTGTATATAGTTGACATGTATATATATCTGTATATGTGTGTGTATATATATATATATATATATATATATATATATATATATATATATACTCTTAGTTCTGTGCATATGTGATGTAAGCATGAGTGTGCTCTCTCTGACTTCTGGTTTGCTTGCAAACTAGATCTGAGGTAAAGGCAGAGGGGGATTGTGGGTATTAGATTGTCTCGAGCTTCTTCTCGATGCAGAGCTTGCAAGCGGCCGACACGGAGCCGAGGATCGGCTCCGAACCCATGTGTAAGAACAAAAGGCGAGATGAACACTCCACATGGAACGTTATGGTAAGGACATAACTTCTATTTACTGGTAATTGTTTGCATTCTCATGCCTAAAACCATCTCTGTACCAGCGCATGCTTTACCATTGCCTGTACTGTCTTGTTAACTTCTGCTTAACTTTTTCATTTTTTTGAACAAATAACATCATATATTACAACAATTCAGTCCATTTGTGCAAACCTCACACTTAATGAATGTCTTTCTTCACTGGACTACCCATGCATTCTCTTGCTGCTTATTTCAACATTTAACTAAAGTTATAAACAAGGCAGCCTGTGTTTACATAATTGTCATTCATGTTCTTTATGTTGCATCCAATGCACTTGATACTTTCAAACCCATTAACTATCTTGGACTAGACCAGGAGCCATCACAGATCATTCATACTTTTCTTGGCTATCCAGTTAACTATCACTCCTGCCAAGTCCCCCTCCCCCCTTATTTGCTGTGCTGTATCATCCAGTCTACCCTCTGTGTCGATTTATATCTTTTCACTTGATGTCCTTCAAGAATGCAACTGCAGTCATAACATATGGGTTGTCCTGCCTCAGGCAGCCCTCGGTCGGCCGAATTCCAAATTCTGGGTCCAGCGTCGGCTGGTGTCGCCTCCTCTCCGACGTCACAACGGCTGGAGTATAAAGGCATCGACCGACACCATCTTCTTCAGTCTTTCTTGCCGCGGGGTGCCCGAAGCAAAAGCAGTTCGCAAGTGCCGGTCGGTCAGCTCCTGTGTTTTCAGTACCGAAGTCATCTAAAAGCTAAGTACCCCGTTAGAACATTTTCTTGCCTCAGCCGATGTCAGAACAAATTGAGAAAGTTAATAATTGTTTGTCTTGTGGTAAACAAATACCTCATAAGGACTTCCATTCTTACTGTCTTCCTTGCCTGGGCCCAGACCACGACGTCTCGGCCTGTGCTGCCTGTGCTTGCTTTAATAAGCGCACTCTCAGGCGCCGGGCAGAATTTGCTGAAGACTTTTTTGGCGAATCCTTCGCGTATATCATTATTTATTTATTTTATTTATTTATTTTACATTTGTTGACCGGGCTAGTCTAGCTGGAGATATTTCCATTTTCAGTAGAGGCCCGGGGAGAAAAGCTCCACATACTTAATAATAATATAGAAAATACAAAGCAATAAGAGGCAATGCCACGTACCTTAGGAAGGAATTAACATAACATTGTACAGTGAACCATCAGGATTAACAAATTATGGTACATAACATTTACAGCACATTTGTTGCCAGAATAGTAATTTAAAGAAAGAGTGAGAAGTGAGGTTACAAGCTAAGAGTAGTGTATTAATCAGGGTTGCAGCAAGGGCATAACCAGTGGGTTTTTAGGTGATTTTTAAGATTATGTTTGAAGAGGGGAAAGGAGGAAATTGAGGTTAAGTTGGGTGGCAGCATGTTCCATTGTTTACCAGTGGTGATGGAGAACAAGGAGTCACCAGCCAAGTTGTTAGATTTGGGTATATAAGATAGGAGTTTATTAGAGGAGCGTAGGGAATGAAGATTATTATAGGGTGTTATAAGATTGTTTAGTGTAGGTGTGTTGTTAGGTAGGTAGAAGATTTTATGAGCAATTGTTAGTTGAGGGAGTAGCAGAGCATTTTGCAGTTCAAGCCAGTCTAGCTGATGTAGATTAGTGCAGTGATGGGTTCTATAGGGCTTACCAGTTACAAACCTCGCAATACTGTTGTAGGCTTTGGTAAGTTTGTTGAGATTGTTTTGTTTTAAATTAGTATAAATGGGAGAAGCATAGAGGAGGGTAGAGAGTAAATGAGAATGGGCAACTGTAGTTCTTGCTTTAGGGGTAAGGAAGGGTCTTATCCTATGCAAGGAGCCTAATTTTCTGTTAACGGACTTAATGGTGTTGTTAATATGATTGTCAAAAGTGAGTTTATTGTCTATTGTAACTCCTAATAACTTACAGGTCAGCTCAGGTGATATAAGGGTTCCATTACTAGCTAGGATGGAGAAGTGTATGGGAGGGGTCTTGTTGTTAGGAGTAATCAGAAGTAATTTGGTTTTTTTGGCATTCAAGAGTAGGCACCGGTTTTGGAACCATGTTTCTACTATGGAGAAGACAGTATGGCTTAGAGATTGAAGTTCAGGGAGAGATTTTGCAGAACAGATGATAGTAGAATCGTCGGATCAACCAACAGTTCAATCTTCCAAAAAACGGAAGGACCGGGACCGGCATCCTCGGCCCGCGTCCTCTCCCGATACTACTCCTAGACCCTCCGCTAGTGCTTCGGTCCCTGCGGAAGCGATAATTCAGCCGCTCCAGGCCGACGACACAGCGTTATCCAGTCCTTCGGTCCCGGAGACCTCTCTGGTACTGGTTGTTGATTTTCCTCCGGATACCGAAGTTCATGATTTACCCGACACCATTCCGGTGGACAAGGTCACTCCTGCACGTGGGGCTGCTAGGCCTCCTGTATCTATGTCCATCAAGGCCTTTGCACGTGCAAAGGCCGCCAGCCAGGCCAAGGCCCATCCTAAACCTGCTGTCCAGGCCCCCTCTTCTGATAAACAGATAATGTCTCTTGCTGCAGACCTTATTTCCCTTATCAGGGGGTCTCAGCCTCACCCAGACAGGGGTACTCAACCTCCTGCAGAGAAAAGACCTAGAACTGAGCAGACTGAGAACCTCTCTTCAGATGAGGCCTCTGGGGATTCTGAGCATTCAGATATTCAAGAAGAATCCTTCCAGGCCTATGAGGACTCTGATGCTGAGGAATCAATCCCCTCTGCCTCTCCTCCAGAGGATTTCTCTTTTGGTGAAGTCCTGCACTCTATGAGGGAACATTTCCAATGGCAGGGTCAGGAATTCTCTGATTCCAGAAAAAGGCTCCGTACCTTCCTAAAGCTTCCCCAGCACAGACCTTTAGCTATTCCTCCTGTGATGGATGTTTTGGATGATGTATTCTCCGATTCCAGTGCTAACCCTGACTCTCTCCCCCCTGCTCCTGTCAAGCCAGACAGATATTACAGAGTCCCTGACACTTACAAACATCTCTTTAAGGCACACACCGTGGATTTAGAAACTATTTCACAGGGTCCCAAGGGAGTGGCTACCTCCACTGCCAAAAATCCTTTGCCAGCGGATAGGGAAGCCAGGTCTATGGAGAGATGGGGTAAAAAAGTTTATACCTCTACCACCCTAGCAATGAGGTCTCTTAACTGCCTTTTTCATATGTTTCAGTACCAGGATTTTTTACTGGATGATTTACAGAAAAAGTTAGCCTCCCCTGAGCCTATTGACAGAAAGGCATTGCAGGATCACATACATAACACTCAGCAGGTTAACAATCATTTTCTTCAGTGTGGTTATGATGCATTGGAAGCTTCATGTAGGGCAGCTATGACTGGGGCTGTGATACGTAGACATGCTTGGTTAAAAGATCAGCCACTGCCAGACCATGTCAAAGTAAAGTTACTTGATGCACCTCTGGAAAAACAGAAGCTTTTTGGCGCTAATGCACAAGATGTGTTGAAGTCCATTGAGGAAAAAGCTAAGTCAGTACAGACAGTCAAGGATTTCCTCCAGGTTCAGCCACCCAGATTCAGTAGAAATTGGCCTTCAAAAAATTGGTCCTTCCCAGACTCGGACAGGTTTCAAAGGGGAAGAACAGGCGTGGCGAGGTCAATACCGAGGCTCCTACAGGGGCCAATGGCAACCTACAAATCAAAGAAGTGCTGCAGCCAGTCCAGCTGCATCACAAGGACAATCACAATGACTTGACTTTCATACCGCCTACAAGGGCTCAGACCCGAAGCACCCTTGGGGAAAATTATCCTTATTCTCAAAAAACTGGCATATCTTAACCAAGGACAGTTGGATTCTGGATTTAATAGACAAGGGTTACAGATTCCACTTCCATACTTTACCTACAAGACAAGGCATGCCAAACCTGCCACACCATCAAAGGGCAGAGGCACTCATTCAAGTTTCAAAGCTATTAAGTATAAAAGCAATAGAAAAGGTACCTCCCCAGGAACAAGGCCAGGGATTCTATTCAAGACTGTTCCTTGTTCCAAGAAAGGAAAACAAATGGAGGCCTATACTGGACTTGTCTACTCTAAATACCTTTCTCATTGTGCCAAAGTTCAAAATGCTAACGTTACAGCAACTCCTTCCCATGCTGGGCAAGGGGTCTTGGCTGGTCACTCTGGACCTCAAGGAGGCATACCTGCATGTCCCAATCAGACAAAGCTGCAGAAGATACCTCAGATTTCTTGCAGGGACAGAGCACTATCAATTCTCAGCATTGCCGTTTGGCTTATCTACTGCGCCCAGAGTGTTCACGAAATGCCTGGCATCAGTAGTGGCACACTGCAGACTCAGGAATTCAAATATACCCCTACCTGGACGACTGCCTCATACAAGCAGACAACAGGCAAACCTTAATAAAAAACCTGGACTATGTCATGCAATTACTACAGGCCTTGGGATACACAGTCAACATTCAAAAGTCAAGGCTACTGCCATCCCAACAGATTATTTTTCTAGGAGCCAAACTGGACACTCAAACACAAATGGCCTACCTCACAGAGGAAAAACAACAGCAGTTACCAGAGTACTTCAAAGGCCTAGCACAGCTCCCCCAGCTGACTGCAAGGAAACTCCTGCAGGCCCTGGGGTTCATGGCATCATGCATTCTCCTGATACCTTTGGCAAGACTTCATATGAGAAAGCTGCAATGGTATTTGAAAAGCTTATGGTCACAACACAGCCAAAGCCTAGAGGACGTAATCCCACTTATTCCATGTCTGCAAAAGGAATTCTTGTGGTGGGCTCAAGCAAGTCAATTAAACAAAGGCATGTCTTTCAACAGACCTCAAACAGGTCAAATAATTGCAACAGATGCCTCAGATTATGGATGGGATGGGGGGGCGCACATGGAGGGGCAGATGCGTTCAAGGTCAATGGACACCAAAGGAAAGACATCTGCACATAAACCAAAAAGAGATGCTGGCAGTGATGCATGCAATCGAGAGTTTCGAAAAATCACTGCAGCAAGGACATTTACTAATAAGGACAGACAACACCACTGTCATGTGGTATATAAACAAGCAGGGAGGGACTCATTCATACCCCCTCTGCAGACTAACAATGATTCTCTGGGGAAAAAGCACTGAGTCGGAAGATACACCTGCAATCCCAGTTTGTGCCAGGCAAGGACAATGTACTGGCGGACAAGTTGAGCAGAAATTTCTTGGATCCACACGAATGGATGCTGCATCCACACATGTTCTCACAAATAACAAAGACATGGGGAAGACCGGACATAGATCTATTTGCGTCTCACACAAATCATCACCTGGAAAAGTTCTGTACCAGGACCCACCATGCACTAGCCTGGGCAACGGATGCTCTCTCCTTCAGCTGGAATTCCCTAAAATGTATGCATTCCCCTCTGCCACTGTTGACCAAGGTGATCCTGAAGATCAAAGCAGAACAACCAACAGGCATTTTGATAGCTCCAGACTGGCCAAAGCAACAGTGGTACCCATTGCTGTGAGCATAACTCGGAGCAAACCGTGGCCTCTGCCCTATGGCCCCTGCTCCTAACACAACACAACTACAGGACTGTTCAACAAAACCTGAAAACATTACATCTGACAGCCTGGAGGTTACTTTAACTCCTTCCGCTTCCAATCTTTCCAAGGCAGTTCAGGACATCTTATTGGAAGCACGCAGACCATCCACCAGAAAAGCTTATTCAGCCAAGTGGAAGAGATTCAGCATCTGGGCTGCCAACGGGTCAGGATACAACAGTACTGAGTATACCTCAGATATTGGAATACTTGGCAGAAATGTTTCATTCCGGACTCTCATATTCTTCCATAAAGATTCATGCCTCAGCAGTCTCAGCAAGATACAATTGTGATCCACCAGTGTTCTCACATCCTTTGCTAAGACAGTTCCTGGGAGGAATAAAGAATATCAAGCCTCCCAGAAAACAACCTATACCTGCATGGGACCTCAATTTTGTGCTGGAAAAATTATCTCTGCCTCCCTTTGAGCCAGCAGCAACCTCGGAGATGCAATTTCTATCATGGAAAACATTTTTTCTATTGGCAGTCACATCAGCAAGAAGAGTCTCGGAGATACAGGCGCTCATGGCAGTACCTCCTTTCCTCATTTCCATCAGGACAGAGTCTCTCTAAGAACAAATCCTTCTTTCATGCCAAAGGTGATTTCCAAGGTGTCTCTAAATCAAGCTATTCACCTTCCTACGTTCTTCCCCAATCCTCAAAATAGAGGGGAAAGACTGCTGCATACCTTGGACATAAACAGGCAACTACGCTACTACTTGGACAGAACTAAGGCCACCAGAAAGTCTGACCAGCTGTTTGTAGCCTATGCTGCTGGCATACAAGGAAAAGCAATCTCCAAGCAAACATTTTCAAAATGGATTGGACACTGCATCAGATTCTGCTATTCTCACCATGGAAAAAGTGTGCCAGCCAATATTAGGCCACATTCCACCAGAGCTATAGCCACATCCACAGCTTTCCTAAGAGGAGTGGCTACAAAGGACATTCTAGAGGCTGCTACATGGAGCTCCGTGCATACATTTACCAAACACTACAACCTGCCTTTATACTCCAGATCCCGAGCAGGCTTTGCTTGGCAGTCCTGCAGGGCATTTTAGCTACACCATCTTTTCTTAGCTCCATCCACCCCAGCTTGGCTATGGTATTCAACCCATATGTTATGACTGCAGTTGCATTCTTGAAGGACATAGTACAGTTTTGTACCTACCATAAATGTAGATGTCCGATAGATATGCAACTGCAGTCATTTTCCCTCCCTCCTTCCCTCTTTTCCTTCATTTGGGTCCATTCCCCTGTTCCTATTAGCTGGGGGTATGTCCTATGGTGTATCTGTTTATTACTGTTGTGCATGTCTGGAATTGTTTATCCATTCACCAAATTTAGCCTTCCTAGGAGGGCACCTGGCATCTGGGGTAAGAAACACTGAAGAAGATGGCGTCGGCCGATGCCTTTATACTCCAGCCGTTGTGACGTCGGACGACACCAGCCGACGCCGGACCCAGACTTTGGAATTCGGCCGACCGAGGGCTGCCTGAGGCAGGACAACCCATATGTTATGAATGCAGTTGCATATCTATCGGACATCTACATTTATGGTAGGTACAAAACTGTACTTTTCTGACCATGTATGATAAGCCATGTTTGTAGCTTTGTTGCTCTCCAGTCTCCTTAAACTCTGCCCGTTCCTTCATTCCCACTTCACTATTTCCAGATTTTTCATCTTTGCCTTATAACATGTCTTTCCCATATTATGTCCTGCTTTTTCTGCCTTAAGATTTAGATTATTTTCATACCTGACATATTTCTAATAAGTATATACACTATATAAAATTAATTGCATCACTTGGGCCTTTCCTGTCTCTCCCTGCTTATTGTCCTCATCCTTTCACTTCTTAAGTTTCTCCCCATGTTTGTGGCCATTTCTACCACTGTGAGTTAAATTTGGCTTTTTGTTCAGTAGTTTTATGCAACCTGTCCTCCTTTTTTCCTTAGCCTTTCCACAAACTGATTTGCTTTGTGTATATTTGGTTTATTAGTTATGTTCCCCACTTTCTAGTTGTAGATTAATATGTATGTATACCTTTAAGAAGCTTTCTAGGGGCTTGCATAAGTGTATAAATACTGAGTATGTACAAGTCTGACCATTTTTTACTAAGCTGTTGAGATGTAAGCATGTATGCCTGTGTAGTCTGTCAGTTAATCAGATCGTTTATATTTTGTTCTGCTGCTATCCATCCTGATGTGTTTCTTTGTAATAAAGCATATAAACGAACTTCCCCGCCTGTTCGTCTTTAATGGGAAACAAGACGAGCAACATGGTGTCAGAATGTGATCCAGAAGGCACTCAGTTAAAAGTGAAGGAATATAGAGGAATTAATTATCCCCACTACACCTTTAATTCACAAAAACAGGTCCAAAACGAATTTCAGATATCAAAGCTTGCTTAAATGATTTCTTATTCACAAATTACAAAGCAAAGCACTCAGAATGTTCTAAACGAATTTCTAAGTAAAAGAAATGTCTGAAACTGTGACATTTTGACAAAAATATTAGAATAACTATGGGAAATGTTTGAAATAAAGTCTGAATTGCATAAAATGTATAAAATAAGGAAAATGACCAAATGATCGCATTTTTTTTCAAAGTAGCTTATAGCACGTACTTTTTTGCATTAATTAAAGCTATTCAAGATATCTGAAGTATACAGAGAGTTCACATGATTGTGCAGTATTAACAGTGCAGTTATTACGCAAAATACAGCCATTTCAAAGCATATTTTGCAAAGTATAGTATTTTGAAGAGTTTATTGTGCATTTGAATGTTATTACAAGTATTAGCTGTGCGTGCATGTTCATACATAATTACAAGGTCCAGTTTCAGTGTGTTTTGAGTATAATTTGTTGGCATGGCTGACACATTTCGAAAACCAGGTCCACTTGTTTTTGACAGTAATGTTTGTCTTTTGGCTTTTTCCTGGTTAGGAGTCACCACAGCGGAACTCCGGTCCGCTAATGATTGGCAGTGGATTTTTATGGTGCCGAGTTGCCAGCTCAATGATTAACCTTCAAAGAAGGCACACCCATTCACGCACGCACCTACCTGCATGTCTTTAGATGTCACGTGACCGCAGGGATCTCATGCAGACTCCACACAGAAGGCGCTCCAGCAGAGAATCGAACGGAAGAACCTCTTGCTGTGAGGCGACAACGCTAACCGCTGCACCACTGTGGCCTGTATTGCAGAGAATTGGAGCAAGGGTACGATATTTTCATACAAGCTGCATTTTTTGATAAAGATGACCGTGAAAAGGTAATTATTCTGATTAGTTTAGCTGATTCAGAAGCCATAGAAAGAGAGCTTTTATTTTTGTATGCACCTGCTGTATTTGCAGGAGAGGGGAACCGCCATATAGTTGTACCAGCTGAGTCAAGGAAAGACCCCGAGTGCTTAAAACGTAAATTTAGAGACATGTGTAACCCCCAAATGTATATTACAATGGAAAGGCACTTGTTTTACACAAGAGATCAAAATCCTGGGAAAACTTTTGCAGCATATATAACTGATTTGAGAAACAAGGCTAAAATGTGCAGATTTGGTGATTTAAGGGATGAATTGATAAAAGACAGACTTGTGTGTAGTATTAAAGATGATGCTGTGAGGAAGATTTTGCTTTGTGATAGTGATTTAACTTTGAATAAGGCCATTGAGATTTGTCAGATATGTGAGCTCACAGAACAGCACACAGATATGCTTACAAATGAGAAATGCATGCTTCCAGTATCTTCTAGTCCTCATGTTGATAGTATGCAGCACGTGGTTAAAAGAAACAGGCCCAAGCACATGGTGACTGTTGCAGGTCAGTTTTCTTGCTAATTCAAGAGTACGCACAGTCTCAGTGATGCACAAGAGTGAGTCAGCAAACTCAAAGAATGTGCCTCTTCCCACTTTCATAGTTAACTGTCATAGTTGTGCGGTGCAAATCATGAGCCCAAAAGAGAAAAGTGCTTAGCTTTTGGTCAACAGTGCCACAAATGCAATAAGTGGAATCATTTCAAAAGGTTTTGTAATCAGGTAAGGGACTTTTGTTTTATTAAAAGAGTGCGTTCCAAGGGACAAGTTAATCAGTTAGAAAGCTGTGACCCTACTTTTTATGTTGATGGTGTATTGAAACAGTCAACGCAGTAGATTTATGGGCAAAGAATAAAGTATTTTGTACTGTTCTGATAAATGGAAGAACCATAGAGCTCAGAGTTGACACAGGTTCAAAATGCAATGCTCTGTCAGCAGAAACATTTCCTAGAGTATGTGCTGGTGAAAAGCTTGATTTGGCAAAGTGTGCGAAGCTTGTTGCTTATGGAGGTGAAAAAATTCAAACTGAAGGTTCAGTAGTGCTTTCATGTTACTCTGCTGGGAACTGCTATGACTTGCAGATGTTCATCGTATTACACTGCTGCAGTCATTACACTTGGGTTATCCTGCCGTCAGGCGGTCCCGCAGTCGGCCAGAGTTCCAAAGTCTTGGTCTGGCGTCGGTTGCTGTCGCTTCTTCCCTGACGTCAGTGCACCAGGGGTGTATAAGATGCATTCGACACCATTTTCTTCAGTCTTTCTTGCCGCGTGGTGCCCGAAGCAAAAGCAGTTCGCAAGTGCCAGTCGGCCGACTCCTGAGATTTTCGAAGTCGAATTCCAGATCCGAAGTCTTCAATAAAGCTAAGTACCCCATTGGGGAAAATTTTTTCTTGCCTCAGACCAATGTCAGAAAAAGTTAATAATTGTATTTCTTGTAGGAAGCAAATACCTCATAAGGACTTCCACTCTTACTGTATTCCATGCCTAGGCCCTGATCACGACGTCACTAGTTGTTGGTTTTGTGCTAGATTTAACAAATGCACTATAAAAATGACATTTTGATTTTGCTTTGCACTGCTTTGGCCAAAGGTTCAATTATACAATGCCGTCGGAACAACCAACGACCGCAATTCTTAGAAAACGCAACGACAAGGATAAAACAGACATCCGAGGTCCAAAACCGACGACGAAGCCTCTTCTAGGCCAGTTGCCAGTTCTCAGTGAGGCGCTTTCGTAGCCCCTGACACCCGCTACCTCAGAGCCACAGGCCGCCTCCAACTCCCACGTGGAGACAACTAGGCCTCTGGAAACTCAAGGTATTGGGCCTACGGAAACTAATCCCTCAGATGGGTCTGGAGCCGCTATGCAGGCATCAGCTTCTGAGGGTGTTTTCAGACCTTCACAACTTACCATTAAAGCAACAGCCAAGGCAAAAACACCATTAAAGACAAAGAAGCAAGTACAGCATTCTCCTGGACAGTCTTCCATGCCTAAGAAACAGATGCTTAAAATGGCCGAAGACCTCATTACTCTAATCAGGGGTTCCCATCCCCCTCCTGAGAAAAAGCCTAGGCAGGATACAGACTATGATTCCTCTGATCAGGTTTCCATTTCCTCCAATTCCTCTTTAGACCAGGGATACTCTCTATCCCCCTATGAGGACTCTGATGCTGAAGAATCTATCCCTTCAGCCTCTCCTCCTGAGGATTACTCTTTTGGGGAAACTTCACATACCATGAGGGAGCATTACCATTGGGAAAGTCAGGATTATTCAGAATCCAAGAAAAGGCTCAGGGACTTCCTTTTATTGCCTCAGCACAGGCCCCTAGCTATTGTGCCTGTGTTAGATATTGTGGATGATGAGTTCTCTGAATCCAGTGCTATCTCCTGATTCTTTGCCCCCTACCAGCCAAGCCAGATAGGTATTATAGAGTCCCTGACTCTCACAAGTTTCTTTATAAAAACCCTTCTGCTGACCCAGAAACCATTTCCCAGGGTCCCAAGGGAGTTAGGCTTCCATTGCCAAAATATCCAGTCCCTTCTGACAGAAATTCTAGAGCATTGGATAGATGGGGAAGAAAGTTTACACTTCTGCAACTTTAGCAGTGAGGGCTTTAAATTGCCAGTTTCACATGTTTAAGTACCAACAATATTTAATGGCTGATTTACAGAAAAAGTTAGCAAGCTCAGAAGCTCCTGACTATAAAGAAATTGCAGGATCACATACATAACAGTTGAGCAGGTTAAAACATACTCTGCAATGTGGTTTTGATTCTTTAGAGGCCTCTTGTAGGGCAGCTATGACTGGTTCTGTGATTCAAGACATGCTTGGTTAAAAGAACAGAGTTTACCTGATCATGTTATAGTAAATTTATTGGATGCTCCTTTACAGCATGATACCTTGTTTGGTGTTAATGCACAAGATGTGTTAAAGAAAATGGAGGAAAAAGCTAAATCTATGCAAACAGTCAAAGATTTCTTACAGGTACAGCCACCCAGATTTAGCAGAAATTGGCCTGCAAAGAATTGGTCCTTTCCAGCGTCAGACAGGCCACAGAGAGGCAGATACAGGCGCGAGGCAGATCTCAACCCCAAGGCTCCTACAGCGACAGTGGGATAACTCAAATCAAAGAAGTGAGGACAAGGCTGCACCACAAGGAAACAATCACAATGACTTCCCTTTCATGCCAAGCACTTCCATTTTGGCAAGCACCTTAGGGAAAACTAGCACTTATTCTCAAAAACTGGCATATCTTACCCAAGACAAATGGGTTCTGAATTTAATAGTCTCAAGGTTACAGGTTCCACTTCCATACTTTACCTACAAGACAAGGAATGCCAAACATGCCACAAAATCAAAGGGCAGAGGCACTCATTCAAGTTTCAAAGCCCTCATGGACATGAGAGCTATAAAAAGGTACCACAGCAGGAACAAGGACAGGGATTTTACTCAAGACTGTTCCTGGTCCCAGAAAGGACAAAGCCTGGAGGCCTATACTGGACCTGTCTACTCTAAATACCTTTCTCATTGTGCCAAAGTTCAAAATGCAAACGTTACAGCAACTCCTTCCCATGCTGGGCAAGGGGTCTTGGCTGGTCACTCTGGACCTCAATGAGGCATACCTGCATGTCCCAGTCAGACAAAGCTGCAGAAGATACCTCAGATTTCTTGCAGGGACAGAGCACTATCAATTCTCAGCATTGCCGTTTGGCTTATCTACTGTACCCAGAGTGTTCACAAAATGCCTGGCATCAGTAGTGGCACACTGCAGACTCCAGGGAATTCAAATATACCCATACCTGGACGACTGCCTCATACAAGCAGACAACAGGCAAACCTTAATAAAAACCTGGACTATGTCATGCACTACTACAGGCCTTGGGATACACAGTCAACATTCAAAGTCAAAGCTACTGCCATCCCAACAGATTATTTTTCTAGGAGCCAAACTGGACACTCAAACACAAATGGCTCACCTCACAGAGGAAAAACAACAGCAGTTACCAGAGTACTTCAAAGGCCTAGCACAGCTCCCCAGCTGACTGCAAGGAAACTCCTGCAGGCCCTGGGTTCATGGCATCATGCATTCTCCTGATACCTTTGGCAAGACTTCATATGAGAAAGCTGCAATGGTATTTGAAAAGCTTATGGTCACAACACAGCCAAAGCCTAGAGGACGTAATCCCACTTATTCCATGTCTGCAAAAGGAATTCTTGTGGTGGGCTCAAGCAAGTCAATTAAACAAAGGCATGTCTTTCAACAGACCTCAAACAGGTCAAATAATTGCAACAGATGTCTCAGATTATGGATGGGATGGGGGGGCGCACATGGAGGGGCAGATCGTTCAAGGTCAATGGACACCAAAGGAAAGACATCTGCACATAAACCAAAAAGAGATGCTGGCAGTGATGCATGCAATCGAGAGTTTCAAAAAATCAGTGCAGCAAGGACATTTACTAATAAGGACAGACAACACCACTGTCATGTGGTATATAAACAAGCAGGGAGGGACTCATTCATACCCCCTCTGCAGACTAACAATGATTCTCTGGGGAAAAAGCACTGAGTCGGAAGATACACCTGCAATCCCAGTTTGTGCCAGGCAAGGACAATGTACTGGCGGACAAGTTGAGCAGAAATTTCTTGGATCCACACGAATGGATGCTGCATCCACACATGTTCTCACAAATAACAAAGACATGGGGAAGACCGGACATAGATCTATTTGCGTCTCACACAAATCATCACCTGGAAAAGTTCTGTACCAGGACCCACCATGCACTAGCCTGGGCAACGGATGCTCTCTCCTTCAGCTGGAATTCCCTAAAAATGTATGCATTTCCCCCTCTGCCACTGTTGACCAAGGTGATCCTGAAGATCAAAGCAGAACAACCAACAGGCATTTTGATAGCTCCAGACTGGCCAAAGCAACAGTGGTACCCATTGCTATTGAGCATAACTCGGAGCAAACCGTGGCCTCTGCCCCTATGGCCCCTGCTCCTAACACAACACAACTACAGGACTGTTCACCAAAACCTGAAAACATTACATCTGACAGCCTGGAGGTTACTTTAACTCCTTCCGCTTCCAATCTTTCCAAGGCAGTTCAGGACATCTTATTGGAAGCACGCAGACCATCCACCAGAAAAGCTTATTCAGCCAAGTGGAAGAGATTCAGCATCTGGGCTGCCAACAGGGGTCAGGATACAACAGTACTGAGTATACCTCAGATATTGGAATACTTGGCAGAAATGTTTCATTCCGGACTCTCATATTCTTCCATAAAGATTCATGCCTCAGCAGTCTCAGCAAGATACAATTGTGATCCACCAGTGTTCTCACATCCTTTGCTAAGACAGTTCCTGGGAGGAATAAAGAATATCAAGCCTCCCAGAAAACAACCTATACCTGCATGGGACCTCAATTTTGTGCTGGAAAAATTATCTCTGCCTCCCTTTGAGCCAGCAGCAACCTCGGAGATGCAATTTCTATCATGGAAAACATTTTTTCTATTGGCAGTCACATCAGCAAGAAGAGTCTCGGAGATACAGGCGCTCATGGCAGTACCTCCTTTCCTCATTTTCCATCAGGACAGAGTCTCTCTAAGAACAAATCCTTCTTTCATGCCAAAGGTGATTTCCAAGGTGTCTCTAAATCAAGCTATTCACCTTCCCAATTCTTCCCCAATCCTCAAAATAGAGGGGAAAGACTGCTGCATACCTTGGACATAAACAGGCAACTACGCTACTACTTGGACAGAACTAAGGCCACCAGAAAGTCTGACCAGCTGTTTGTAGCCTATGCTGCTGGCATACAAGGAAAAGCAATCTCCAAGCAAACATTTTCAAAATGGATTGGACACTGCATCAGATTCTGCTATTCTCACCATGGAAAAAGTGTGCCAGCCAATATTAGGCCACATTCCACCAGAGCTATAGCCACATCCACAGCTTTCCTAAGAGGAGTGGCTACAAAGGACATTCTAGAGGCTGCTACATGGAGCTCCGTGCATACATTTACCAAACACTACAACCTGCCTTTATACTCCAGATCCGAGCAGGCTTTGCCGCAGTCCTGCAGGGCATTTTAGCTACACCATCTTTTCTTAGCTCCATCCACCCCAGCTTGGCTATGGTATTCAACCCATATGTTATGACTGCAGTTGCATTCTTGAAGGACATAGTACAGTTTTGTACCTACCATAAATGTAGATGTCCGATAGATATGCAACTGCAGTCGGATTTTCCCTCCCTCCTTCCCCTCTTTCCTTCATTTGGGTCCATTCCCCTGTTCCCTTTAGCTGGGGTATGTCCTATGGTGTATCTGTTTATTACTGTTGTGCATGTCTGGAATTGTTTATCCATTCACCAAATTTAGCCTTCCTAGGAGGGCACCTGGCATCTGGGGTAAGAAACACTGAAGAAGATGGCGTTCGGCGATGCCTTTATACTGCAGCCGTTGTGACGTCGGAGAGGAGGCGACACCAGCGCCGACCCAGACTTTGGAATTGGCCGACCGAGGGCTGCCTGAGGCAGGACAACCCATATGTTATGAATGCAGTTGCATATCTATCGGACATCTACATTTATGGTAGGTACAAAACTGTACTTTTCTGACCATGTATGATAAGCCATGTTTGTAGCTTTGTTGCTCTCCAGTCTCCTTAAACTCTGCCCGTTCCTTCATTCCCACTTCACTATTTCCAGATTTTTCATCTTTGCCTTATAACATGTCTTTCCCATATTATGTCCTGCTTTTTCTGCCTTAAGATTTAGATTATTTTCATACCTGACATATTTCTAATAAGTATATACACTATATAAAATTAATTGCATCACTTGGGCCTTTCCTTTCTCTCCCTGCTTATTGTCCTAATCCTTTCACTTCTTAAGTTTCTCCCCATGTTTGTGGCCATTTCTACCACTGTGAGTTAAATTTGGCTTTTTGTTCAGTAGTTTTATGCAACCTGTCCTCCTTTTTTCCTTAGCCTTTCCACAAACTGATTTGCTTTGTGTATATTTGGTTTATTAGTTATGTTCCCCACTTTCTAGTTGTAGATTAATATGTATGTATACCTTTAAGAAGCTTTCTAGGGGCTTGCACAAGTGTATAAATACTGAGCATGTACAAGTCTGACAGCCATTTTTTACTAAGCTGTTGAGATGTAAGCATGTATGCCTGTGTAGTCTGTCAGTTAATCAGATCGTTTATATTTTGTTCTGCTGCTATCCATCCTGATGTGTTTCTTTGTAATAAAGCATATAAATGAACTTTCCCGCCTGTTCGTCTTTAATGGGAAACAAGACGAGCAACATGGTGTCAGAATGTGATCCAGAAGGCACTCAGTTAAAAGTGAAGGAATATAGAGGAATTAATTATCCCCACTACACCTTTAATTCACAAAAACAGGTCCAAAACGAATTTCAGATATCAAAGCTTGCTTAAATGATTTCTTATTCACAAATTACAAAGCAAAGCACTCAGAATGTTCTAAACGAATTTCTAAGTAAAAGAAATGTCTGAAACTGTGACATTTTGACAAAAATATTAGAATAACTACGGGAAATGTTTGAAATAAAGTCTGAATTGCATAAAATGTATAATATAAGGAAAACGACCAAATGATCGCATTTTTTTTCAAAGTAGCTTATAGCACGTACTTATTTGCATTAAGTAAAGCTATTCAAGATATCTGAAGTATACAGAGAGTTCACATGATTGTGCAGTATTACCAGTACAGTTATTATGCAAAATACAGCCATTTCAAAGCATATTTTGCAAAGTATAGTATTTTGAAGAGTTTATTGTGCATTTGAATGTTATTACAAGTATTGGCTGTGCGTGCATGTTCATACATAATTACAAGGTCCAGTTTCAGTGTGTTTTGAGTATAATTTGTTGGCATGGCTGACACATTTCGAAAACCGGGTCCACTTGTTTTTGACAATAATGTTTGTCTTTTGGCTTTTTCCTGGTTAGGGGTCACCACAGCGGAACTCCGGTCCGCTAATGATTGGCAGTGGATTTTTATGGTGCCGAGTTGCCAGCTCAATGATTAACCTTCAAAGAAGGCACACCCATTCACGCACGCACCTACCTGCATGTCTTTAGACATCACGTGACCGCAGGGAGGACATGCAGACTCCACACAGAAGGCGCTCCAGCAGAGAATCGAATGGAAGAACCTCTTGCTGTGAGGTGACAACGCTAACCGCTGCACCACTGTGGCCTATATTGCAGAGAATTGGAGCAAGGGTACGATATTTTCATACAAGCTGCATTTTCTGATAAAGATGACCGTGAAAAGGTAATTATTCTGATTAGTTTAGCTGATTCAGAAGCCATAGAAAGAGAGCTTTTATTTTTGTATGCACCTGCTGTATTTGCAGGAGAGGGGAACCGCCATATAGTTGTACCAGCTGAGTCAAGGAAGGACCCTGAGTGCTTAAAACGTAAATTTAGAGACATGTGTAACCCCCAAATGTATATTACAATGGAAAGGCACTTGTTTTACACAAGAGATCAAAATCCTGGGAAAACTTTTGCAGCATATATAACTGATTTGAGAAACAAGGCTAAAACGTGCAGATTTGGTGATTTAAGGGATGAATTGATAAAAGACAGACTTGTGTGTAGTATTAAAGATGATGCTGTGAGGAAGATTTTGCTTTGTGATGGTGATTTAACTTTGAATAAGGCCATTGAGATTTGTCAGATATGTGAGCTCACAGAACAGCACACAGATATGCTTACAAATGAGAAATGCATGCTTCCAGTATCTTCTAGTCCTCATGTTGATAGTATGCAGCACGTGGTTAAAAGAAACAGGCCCAAGCACATGGTGACTGTTGCAGGTCAGTTTTCTTGCTAATTCAAGAGTACGCACAGTCTCAGTGATGCACAAGAGTGAATCAGCAAACTCAGAGAATGTGCCTCTTCCCACTTTCATAGACAGTTGTGCGGTGCAAATCATGAGCCCAAAAGAGAAAAGTGCTTAGCTTTTGGTCAACAGTGCCACAAATGCAATAAGTGGAATCATTTCAAAAGGTTTTGTAATCAGGTAAGGGACTTTTGTTTTATTAAAAGAGTACATTCCAAGGGACAAGTTGATCAGTTAGAAAGCTGTGACCCTACTTTTTATGTTGATGGTGTATTGAAACAGTCAATGCAGTAGATTTATGGGCAAAGAATAAAGTATTTTGTACTGTTCGGATAAATGGAAGAACCATAGAGCTCAGAGTTGACACAGGTTCAAAGTGCAATGCTCTGTCAGCAGAAACATTTCCTAGAGTATGTGCTGGTGAAAAGCTTGATTTGGCAAAGTGTGCGAAGCTTGTTGCTTATGGAGGTGAAAAAATTCAAACTGAAGGTTCAGTAGTGCTTTCATGTTACTCTGCTGGGAACAGCTATGACTTGCAGATGTTCATCGTGTTACACTGCTGCAGTCATTACACTTGGGTTATCCTGCCGTCAGGCGGTCCCGCAGTCGGCCAGAGTTCCAAAGTCGTGGTCTGGCATCGGTTGCTGTTGCTTCTTCCCTGACGTCAGTGCACCAGGGGTATATAAGATGCATTCGACACCATTTTCTTCAGTCTTTCTTGCCGCGCGGTGCCCGAAGCAAAAGCAGTTCGCAAGTGCCAGTCGGCCGACTCCTGAGATTTTCGAAGTTGAATTCCAGATCCGAAGTCTTCAATAAAGCTAAGTACCCCATTGGGGAAACTTTTTTCTTGCCTCAGACCAATGTCAGAAAAAGTTAATAATTGTATTTCTTGTAGGAAGCAAATACCTCATAAGGACTTCCACTCTTACTGTATTCCATGCCTAGGCCCTGATCACGACGTCACTAGTTGTTGGTTTTGTGCTAGATTTAACAAACGCACTATAAAAATGACGTTTTGATTTTGCTTTGCACTGCTTTGGCCGAA
Organism: Protopterus annectens; assembly: GCF_019279795.1. NCBI lineage: Eukaryota > Metazoa > Chordata > Ceratodontiformes > Protopteridae > Protopterus > Protopterus annectens. Next base: position 192,782,756 of record NC_056743.1, read on the forward strand.
GGTTCAATTATACAATGCCGTCGGAACAACCGACGACCACAATTCTTAGAAAACGCAATGACAAGGATAGAGACAGACATCCGAGGTCCAAAACTGACGACGAAGCCTCTTCTAGGCCAGTTGCCAGTTCTCAGTGAGGCGCCAGAGCCCCTGACACCCGCTACCTCAGAGCCACAGGCCGCCTCCAACTCCCACGTGGAGACAACAAGGTCTCTGAAAACTCAAGGTATTGGGCCTACGGAAACTAATCCCTCATATGGGTCCGGAACCGCTGAGCAGGCATCGGCTTCTGAGGGTGTTTTCAGACCTTCACAACTTACCATTAAAGCAACAGCCAAGACAAAAACACCATTAAAGACAAAGAAGCAAGTACAGCATTCTCCTGGACAGTCCTCCATGCCTAAGAAACAGATGCTTAAAATGGCAATATACCTCATTACTCTAATCAGGGGTTCCCATCCCCCTCCTGAGAAAAGGCCTAGGCAGGATACAGACTATGATTCCTCTGATCAGGTTTCCATTTCCTCCAATTCCTCTTTAGACCAGGGATACTCTCTACCCCCCTATGAGGACTCTGATGCTGAAGAATCTATCCCTTCAGCCTCTCCTCCTGAGGATTACTCTTTTGGGGAAACTTCACATACCATGAGGGAGCATTACCATTGGGAAAGTCAGGATTATTCAGAATCCAAGAAAAGGCTCAGGGACTTCCTTTTATTGCCTCAGCACAGGCCCCTGGCTATTCTGCCTGTGTTAGATATTGTGGATGATGTGTTCTCTGAATCCAGCTTATCTCCTGATTCTTTGCCCCCTGCACCAGCCAAGCCAGATAGGTATTATAGAGTCCCTGACTCTCACAAGTTTCTTTATAAAAACCCTTCTGCTGACCCAGAAACCATTTCCCAGGGTCCCAAAGGGGTTAAGGCTTCCATTGCAAAATATCCAGTCCCTTCTGACAGAAATTCTAGAGCATTGGATAGATGGGGGAAGAAAGTTTACACTTCTGCAACTTTAGCAGTAAGGGCTTTAAATTGCCAGTTTCACATGCTTAAGTACCAACAATATTTAATGGCTGAGTTAAAACAGAAAATGCTTGCAAGCTCAGAAGCTCCTGACTATAAAGAAATGCAGGATTTATTGCATGCAGTTGAAGAGGTGGGAAAACATACTCTGCAATGTGGTTTTGATTCTTTAGAGGCCTCTTGTAGATACGCAGTTACAGGTTCTGTGATTCGAAGACATGCTTGGTTAAAAGAACAGAGTTTACCTGATCATGTTAAGGCAAATTTATTGGATGCTCCTTTACAGCATGATACCTTGTTTGGTGTTAAGGTGGAAGAGGTGTTAAAGAAAATGGAGGATAAAGCTAAATCTATGCAAACAGTCAAAGATTTCTTACAGGTACAGCCACCTCGATTTAGCAGAAATTGGCCTGCAAAGAATTGGTCCTTTCCAGCGTCAGACAGGCCACAGAGAGGCAGATACAGACGCCCAGGAGGCAGATCTCAACCCCAAGGCTCTAACAGACAACGACAGTGGGATAACTCAACCCCAAAAGGAGGTGAGGACAAGGCTCAACCTTACAGGAAACAATCCTAATGACTTCCCCCTTCGTATGCCAAGCACTTCCATTTTGGCAGCCCCCTTAGGGGGAAAACTAGCACTTTTTTCTCAAAATTGGCAATCACCCACCCAAGACAAATGGGTTCTGAATATTGTGTCTCAAGGTTACAGGTTCCACTTTCACACTTTACCAAGGCTAAAAGGAATGCCAAACATGCCACAAAATCAATGGGCAGAGGCTCAAAAACAAATTTCAGCCCTCATGGACATGAGAGCTATTCAAAAAGTACCACAGCAGGAACAAGGACAAGGATTTTACTCAAGACTCTTCCTGGTCCCCAGAAAGGACAAAGCCTGGAAGGCCCATACTAGACCTCTCAACTCTAAATACTTACCTGGACGTTCCGAAATTCAAAATGTTGACACTACAGCAGCTTCTTCCCATGCTGGACAAGAAGGCTTGGCTTATTACTTTGGACCTCAGAGGCATACCTGCATGTCCCTGTCAGACAAGATTGCAGAAGATACCTCAGATTCGAAGCTGGTACAATGCACTACCAATTCTCTGCACTGCCCTTTGTCTTATCTACTGTGCCCAGGGTCTTTACAAAGTGCCTGGCACCAGTAATTGCATTTTGCAGACAAAAAGGAATTCAAATATATCCATACCTGGACGACTGCCTCATTCAAGCAGAGAGAAAAGGACATTCCTCTAAAGCATCTGGCGTTTGTAAAAAGGTTGCTAATTTCTCTAGGGTACACAGTAAATGAAAAGAAGTCAAAACTAGTGCCCTCACAACAGATAATATTCCTGGGTGCCAGCTTGAATACAACGGTCCAGATGGCTTATCTCACGCCAGACAAACAAGGACAACTGACTCCATATTTTCAGTTACTGGCAAAAAAAAAAAAAGTCCCATCTCCCTGCAAGAACAATTCTGCAGGCCCTGGGATTCATGGCATCCTGCATACTACTGATACCATATGCCAGACTGCATATGATGAAATTACAGTGGTACCTAAAAAGTGTTTGGACTCAACACTCTCACAGTTTAGAAGCAGTAATACCAATAATTCCCTGCCTACAACAGGAGTTTCGATGGTGGGCACAGGCATGTCACCTCAACAAGGGTCAGTCTTTCACTCTACCCACAGCCAGGCAGACCCTAACAACAGATGCTTCGGACTACGCCTGGGGAGCACACATGGCAGGAAAATGTATTCAGGGCAAGTGGACCACAGACCAAATGCATCTTCACATCAATCAAAAAGAGATGTTGGCTGTTCAAAATGCCCTAACAGCTTTCAAGGACCTTCTGCACCCAGGACAATTATTATTAAAGACAAACAACACCACAGTAATCTGGTACATAAACAAGCAAGGAGGCACTCATTCTTATCCCCTATGCAGGCAAGCCATGACCTTTATGGAACACAGCTCTAACTTATCAAGTTCATCTGCAAGCACAATTCCTACCAGGAAAGAAAAATACTCTGGCAGACGATCTAAGCAGAAATATCATGGACCCTCACGAATGGAAATTGAATCCACAAATCTTCAGCATGATAACGCAAAAATGGGGATGCCCAGACATAGATCTTTTTGCCTCCTCACTGAATTGCCAACTACAAAAATTCTGCGCAGGGACTTACCACACAAAAGCATGGAAAGTGGATGCTCTTTCATTCAGCTGGAAAAGCCTAAAAGTTTATGCCTTCCCACCACAGCCTCTCCTTTCAAAGGTACTACTAAAAGCCAGACAAAAAAACCACAGATGATCCTGATTGCTCCAGACTGGCTACGCCAGCACTGGTACCCAATCTTAAAGAACTTAGCTCAAGGCTCACCATGGATTTTGTCTCAAATTTCACACCTTCTGACTCAACAAAACAATCAGATCCTGCACGGTCAGCTCAAAACTCCAAACCTGGCGGCATGGCAGATTCATTAGTCAAACAGGCAACACCTCTCTCTAAAGCTGTTATGGATGTCATTTTGGAGGCCAGGAGGCCTAGCACCAGGAAATCTTACTCAGAAAAATGGAAGAGATTCTGCGCCTGGAACCAGGCTCAAAGCCTTGACCCTCTTGTCCCAAACATTCCTCAGATTTTACAATACTTAGCTGAGATGCTAGACAAAGGCCTATCCTTCTCATCAATTAAGATCCACGCCTTTACCATTTCAGCACATTACAACACAAATCCTCCATTATTCTCTCATCCCTTGCTAAAGCAGTACCTCAGAGGGGCTAAAAACATAAGACCACCCCGGAGAGCACCAACACCAACTTGGGACCTGAATTTTGTTTTGGAAAAAACTGACCCTACCACCTTTTGAGCCAGCCAATACAGCTGATCTAAAATTTTTATCATGGAAAACAGCTCTGCTTCTGGCAGTAACTTCAGCACGAAGAGTCTCAGGGCTACAGGCATTAATGGCAGTGGAACCTTTTATAATTTTTCATCAGAACAGAGTTTCTTTAAGGTCAAACCCTACCTTTATGCCAAAGGTGGTATCTAGTTTGGCTCTTAACCAAACCATCCATTTGCCAACTTTTTATCCAAACCCCCAGAATAAAGGGGAGAAACTTCTGCACTCTTTCGACATACACAGGCAGCTACGCTTCTACTTGGACAAAACAAAAGCTTTCAGGAAAACTGAGCAACTGTTTGTAGCATATGCTGCAGGATCACAGGGCAAGGCTATCTCAAAGCAGACTATTTCCAAATGGATAGGACACTGTATTCGTTACTGCTACACACAGCATGGAAAATCAGTCCTTAATAACATTAGGCCACATTCTACCAGAGCAACAGCCACTTCAACAGCCTTTCTCAGAGGAGTACCAACCAAGGAAATTTTGGAGGCTGCAACTTGGAGTTCAGTGCACACCTCTACCAAGCATTACCACTTGCCTCTTTACTCTAAATCCAGAGCAGGATTTGCCACTGCAGTTCTGCATGGCCTCATAGCCAATCATAACTCTTTATAGACCAGCCACCCAACCTTAGCTTTGGGATTCTACCCAAGTGTAATGACTGCAGCAGTGTAACACGATGAACATAGTACAGTTTTGTACCTACCATAAATGTAGATGTTCGAGTGTTCACACTGCTGCAGTCCAGGTTACCCTCCCTCCATCCCCTCTGTCCTAGCTGGACTTATCTATACCTTTCTATCCTATACAACCTTTGTGGTGTATTTGCTTGTAACTGAAGGTATTGTTTTTACTTTTTTATATATGTTTTATTAGCAATATGTATTGCCTACCTACTTGGGGGCACCTGACATCTAGGGCAAGAAAAACTGAAGAAAATGGTGTCGGATGCATCTTATATACCCCTGGTGCACTGACGTCAGGGAAGAAGTGACAGCAACCAACACCAGACCAAGACTTTGGAACTCTGGCCAACTGCGGGGACCGCCTGACGGCAGGATAACCCAAGTGTAATGACTACAGCAGTGTGAACACTCGAACATTTATATTTATGGTAGGTACAAAACTACTTTTTATGTGGTCAAAAGGCACATGCAGTCATTTTTAGGGCTCAGAAACAGTTTGAAAATGGGACTGCTTTCATTTAATAAGGAAGTTCACCAAGTTAGCTTGAAAGACCACTGCTCTAATTTCACCCAGTCTATTTTTTCTTCCTCTTCTGATCTTTTCGAAGACAAACTCCCTGTTGTGTACTCTATGAAGTTAGACCCTGAAGTCAGTCCGGTTGTCAGACCGACCCGGAAAGTGCCAATGGCTATGCAGAACAGAGTCAAGACCAAGCTAGATAAAATGGTGCAGCTAGGAGTAATTTGTCCAGTAGAAGAACCAACTGAATGGGTATCCTCCATGGTCGTAGCTCATAAGAAAAGCTCAGATGATATCAGAATATGTATTGATCCAGGAGATTTAAACAAAGCGCCGAAAAGACCTCATCATCCAAGGCGTACGGTCGAAGAAGTCGGTGTCATGCCAAATGCCATTGTTTTTTTTTTTTTGTCTTAGATGCAGAGAGTTCATTTTGGCAAATTGTGCTTGACCGAAAATCTTCATTGCTGTCTACATTCAGTTCTCAGTTTGGTAGGTGCAGATTTTTGAGAGTGCTTTTTGGGATAAATTCTGCCAGTGAAGTCTTCCAGCATAAAATGGAACTCATTTTTTCTGGGTATCTGTGTGCTATTATAGCCGATAATATTCTAGTAGGCGGTAATAGTGAAGCTGAGAATGACAGAAACCTCAAGAAAGTTCTGGAAAGAGCATGTGAAGTGAATCTTAAGCAGAATCCTCAGAAGTGCAAGTTCAGGCTATGAGAAGTTACTTACGTTGGTCATTTGTTTACCATTTCAGGCTTACAACCAGATCCTTACAAGCAAACAGCAATTCTTGAGATGCCAGCTCCAGACAATGTTCAAGCCCTACAACATTTTCTTGGCATGGTTAACTACCTAGGCAAGTTCATTCCAGACTTGAGCAAACTTTCAGCACCGCTTAGACAGCTGACACGCAAAGATGCATCTTGGTCATTGTCAGAGCAACATCAGAGATCATTTGATGTCCTGAAACAGAGAATTGCCAGTCCAACAACTCTCAGATACTATGATGTTCACAAACCAGTTACGCTTTCTTGTGATGCTTCGAAATTTGGTTTTGGTGCTGTTATTCTTCAAGGGGGCAGACCTGTAGCCTATGTGTCCAGAACTGTAATCCAAACTGAAGTGAACTATGCGCAGATAGAGAGAGAGCTCTTGGCAATTGTGTTTGCGTGTTTGAAGTGCCATGATTATGTTTATGGTAGACCTATCCAAATTGAAACAGATCACCAAACTGTAGTCACTGTTTTGAGAAAGCATTTGCATACAGCTCCAACCAGATTGTAACACATGATGCTCAGACTGCAAAAGTATAATTTTAATCTTGCCTACACGAAAGGCAATCATCTTTATCTTGCTGATACATTATCCAGATCGCCCAAAAATACCACTGAACAACATGAAAATAAGAAACTTGATTTTGAAGTCATGGAAGTGAGAAATTTTTCTTCCACACATCTTGAGCTTAGAAGTCATACAGCCTCAGATCCAGTTCTTCATCAACTTAACCACTTTAGCAGTCAAGGATGGCTATCGAAGCAATCGTGTTTACCAGTAGAAGTGCAACCATATTTTCCTTACAGACATGAGATTTTGTTTGATAATGGTATCATCATGAAAGGTCCAAAAGTGATCATTCCAAAATCCTTGCAACAAGAGTACATTAGCATTTTGCATCGTGGCCACCCAGGAACTGATTCTACCAAAAGAAGGGCGAGAGGACTAGTATTTTGGCCTTCTATGTCACAGGATATTGAAAGAGTACTTTCATATTGTTTTGTATGTAATAGTACTAAGCCACATCAACAGAAAGAACCACTTCAGCATGTTATAGTCATAAATAAATAACATTAAGAATTTACCTTGTATGCCTTTAGTCAGAAACAACACTTCAGGATGTGCAAACAGAAATTTTATTTTGACAGCACTGGGAGACTGTCTTCATAGCAGATGTCAAAGTAGTCTCTCTGAACAGAGACAAACCACAATTTTTATGGATTTTTTTTTTATCAAACCTAGTCATGCACTTTAATTACATTACAATGACTGTGTCCTATAGAAAACTTTGCAAATGTCCTCATCCCTTGTGATTTTCACCTCAGTCTTCACGTGAACACCTTCCTATACGTGATTCACCTGCTTCCAAGGGGTCTTGATTTTGACCTTGGATGTTTCAAACCTACCCTAGCAACAACACACTCCTAGCCTGGAGGAGTCAGGCTAACAAATTCCTGTTTTAGTAACTGCAACACATGCTATTCTCTCTTATTACATACTAAAAGAATGCAGTTTAAAAAGAACAGCAATACTGTAGCTTATGAAGCTGCATTTTTCCCCAGCCCTGCAGACAAATTATATTTGCTTTTTTTAACAGTCATATTATAGCATCATTAATAAACTGAAATTAATATACATTTTAATAAGCTGGTCTTGTCCCATAACAGTTTCCTCCTTCTGACACTATCAGTGTCATACCATACATATAATTATATTTTTATTAACTTGATAAAATACGCCTCAGCATCATAATATTCATCATCAAGTTTTGTCCAAATAGAACTGTCATTGATTGATACTTGCAGTGGCAGTTTATCTGCAGTTGAGATTAAACCTATTGTAATCACAGCCTTTGGAATAAAAAATGCAAAAATGATTAAAAATATAATAAAAAATACAATGACAATACCCTGGATTATGCTAGTTCCCATGTTGCCAAAAATACTGCCCAACCATCCAAAAACTGTCTAATTTTTTGGATGTGCTGTCCAACTCTTTGGCCCTTTGTTTCATGCAGTTTGACAGTTTTTCCTGTTCATTATGATAGTCAGTAATACATGAACAGCAACAACTCCTTATGAGGGCACATGACCCCCCCTTTTGTACCAATCATTATATCAAGTGCCATTCGATTCTGTAACACCACAGTTCACATTTCAGTCATTTCTTGATTTGCCCATCCTGATGTGAAGTTTCATTGGCCACCTCCTGTAGAATTTGAGCAAGCATGGTGATTTCAAGCATTGTCCTCTGCACTCCATACTCGGGATTAAAAATTGATAATACTTGCTCTGTTCAGTGGATTGCTCGCTTATTTCTCAGTCTACCTGCTGGTGGGTGTTTAAAATGTTGACTAGCAGGAGTAGTATAGCCTACAAAGCAACATTTAGATTAGTTTGTAGGCAACCAGGGGTAGGCACAATCACCAGAGATGTAGTAACTGTCACTTATCATGCCCATGCCACGCCCCCAGCCATAGCTTTTTAAGTGCAAAGAGTCTTAACACAGTTTCATGCCTGGTGTCATTACATTTGCTTTTTCCTACTGACACAGTCCCATTTCTGGCATAACATGTGTCTCCATGATGTGTGGTTGCAAGTTGAAGAAACACAACCTTTGAAAAATTACATTATGCCAGGTTAAGCTGATGTCATTAAGGTCCTTTTCAAATGACACCTGTGATGCAGGGATGGGAATCATAGGAATCCTTGCCTTGGAATGATGAGGTATATGCGAACATATGCAGCAGTTTGTTTTGTTTAGATTTTCAGCTTATTGCCGAATGACCAGCAAGAAACTGTTTTCTTTCAACCAGTTTATAGAAGGGAACAGCAGCAGAAACAAAGCAAAAGTACTTGTTGTCACTGGACTCATCATGGACTGCTGCTGAAGTTGACCTTCTCACTGGGCAGATGATTTATCTGTCGCACCTCGATCTCCCTCTGTTGGCTGTGATGATTCGTCTGGGGTCCTCACACGACAATTCTTCTTGCAGTGAGATGAATGGATCCACGTTGGTAGTCCTGCACAGCGAACCGCAGTCAAAGTGGTGAGCAGGACCTGAAAAGGCCCTTTCTACCTCGGGCTCAGGCAGTTTTTCCTCTGAAAAACTTTCACATGTACCCAATCACCCGGTTGTAGTTGATGACAGGGCTGGTCAGGAGGCTTTGGTAATGCTGCTCTTACTGTTCAATGATATTGCTGCAAAATTTTGAGGAGTCTTCTACAATAAGAAATCATAGCATCATCTGACAAAGTTAAATTGGCATTTTCCACTGGAAGGGTAGCTGGAAGGGCCATGGGTCTCCCCATTAATATTTCATATGGACTTAATTTTCTGGTGGCATTCATTGAGGCCCTCATACTCATTAATGCTAAGGGAAGAACTTTGGTCCACTTTAAATGAGTTTCAGCACAAATCTTCGAAATTTTATTTTTAAGAGTCATATTTACCCTTTCCACTAATCCAGATGATTTGGGATGGTTGGGTCAGTGAAGACCCAACTTAGTATTAAAAGCTTTACATAACTCTTTAAACAGATTATTATTAAAATGAGTTTCCTGGTCACTGCTAACAGTGCTGGGTATACTGAATCTCTGTATGTAATCAGATAACAGTTTTTTGATAACTGTGACTGCATCAGCTTTGTGACATGGGTAAGCTTCCACCCATGCTGAGAACATACACACTACCACCAAAATAAATTGTAAATCATTAGTCTTAGACATCTGGATGAAATCCAGCTGTATATTAACAAAAGGTCCCCAGGGTGGAGGTAAACATGCAGATTTGCTGTTGGCATGTTTGCTTATGTTATATTCCAAGCAAGTACTACAGTTTTGTACATTCTGATGTATCCAAGAGGAGACATGAGGGGCATACCAACGTAGGGTAATTTGATTAAATAAAGCTGTCTTACCTGTATGGGCTAGTAGATGATATGCCCTTACCAGGTAAGGTAGCAAAGAGGCAGGCTCCACCAGTCGGCCGTCCAGATGTCGCCATATGCCATCAGAGGATTTTCTACATCCATCCTTGAACCACCTCAGAACTTCTCCCTGTGATGCTTCAGCTTGAAAGGCTGACAACTTTTTAAAATCAAACATCATTACTGTTGGAGTTTGTCATAGTTAACATGCGCAGATCTTTACAACAATTTTCTACTGCTAGTTTAGCAGCTTGGTCTGCCAAGTTATTGCCCTTTGTTACAGCATTTATGCCCTTTTGACGGGCACAACATTTGATTACAGACAGCTTTTTAGGTAACAAAAGTGCTTCTAACAATGATTTTATGCACCCTGAATTTTTAATTTGATTTCCTGAAGAGGTCAACAAATCCTCTCTCTCCAAAGCTGCCCAAAATCATGTACCACTCCGAAAGCATAACGGCTGTCTGTAAAAATATTGGCCACCTTGTCTTTGGCTAACTCACAGGCTTTTTGCAAAGCCGCTAGCTCAGCTATTTGAGCAAAGTGAACACACTCTAATCTTTGTTGCAACAATATTGTTTCTTCGGTTCAGACTGCTATTTCTAGATCAACTTTCCTGTTTGATCTCTTCCACAGGTGCCATCCACAAACAGATGGATGTCAGCATTGGGTATAGGAGTGTCCTTTAAGTCCTCCCTAGGAGAAAGCAAATAGGTACACACACACAATCATGCTCTTCACCATCCTTGGCAGTAGGCAAGAGAGATGCAGGATTTAGAACAGGGCAGCAGATCAGAGAAACAGATGGGTCAGAAAGAAGTATAAGTTCATATCTAGTTAGATGTGCAGTCAAGAAGGGATGAGTTGTATTTTAAGTAGTAAAGATAATTCAGTGTGACAGATAGCTACTGTAAGATCCTACTCTGAGATATTAAATGGCCAAGATAACGTACCTGAGGTAACCATAGCTGTAATTTTTTTTTGTTGACACTTTGTGTCCTTTTTTTGCAAGGATAGTCAGAAGATGTAAGGTATTCTGTTAACATTGCTGAAAGGAATTTGGTGCTTATCAGTAAATCATTTGCTTATTGTACTAACACAGACCTACCTGGAAATGTCACATTGTCCAAATCTTTTTTTTTTAGAATTTGAGAAAATAATGGAGATTCAGTATATCCTTTTATCAACTGTGTCCATGTATATTGCTGTCCCTGATAAGTGAACGCAAACAGAAACTGACTGTTAGGGTGAATTGGTGTAGAAAAGAATGCTGAACATAAATCTATCACAGAAAAATAATTAGCTGTAGGTGGTATTGAACTCAGTATTGTTGCTGGATTTGGAACAACAGGAAAAGTAGGTAGTACTGCATTATTTACAGCCCTTAAGTCTTGTACAAATTTATAAGTATCCTTTGCTGGCTTTTTCACTCTAAAAATATGAGTTTTACAAGGGCTTTTAGCTGGTATTATTTTTTTTTTTTGCTGTATTAGAGACTGAATTACAGGTTTGATTCCCTGCTCTGCTTCTGACTTTAGTGGATATTGTGGAACTCTGGGGAGTGGTTTTGATGGATTTAATTTTATTTTTACTGGCTTTGCTGATTTCAGTATACCTACTTCATTTGCATGCTTAGCCCACAAGTTGGCAGGTACCTGCTGTAGTAACTTTTCATCTGCCTGTATGCTTTCAGCAGGCTGTTCCTCAGCTTCTGCCCAAACTGCCAATACTTCCCCCTCTGATTCTGTTGGAACATTTACATACACCCCTTCTGGGGTACAGTAAATAGTACAACCCAGCTTACATAACAAATCTCTTCCTAGTAGGTTTACTGGTGCAGTAGTACTCAAAAGAAAAGAATGCTTTTTTTCAGTCGGAGCTAAAGAAATGGGGATGGGTTCTGAAACATGATATGTAACAGTAGCATTTGTTACACCAGCTCCCTTTACTTTGATTTTATACTGGTATGTGGTGCTGCAGTATCGTTGTCGCCTCACAGTAAGACGCTGTCCGGTTCGATTTTCAGCTAGAGCGTCTTCTGCGTGGAGACATGTGTAAACGGGCGTACCTTCGTTAAAGGTTGTGCATCAGGGCTGGTAACTCGGCACGTAAAAATCAACTACCAGTCATAAGTGGACCGGAGTTCCGCTGTGGCGACCCCTAACCGGGAAAAGCTGAAAGACAACATCATTTAACTGTCTGAAGTAACTTTTAATGCAGACCTAGTGTTGCCAGTTTTACCAAGAATAGAATTGCCTTTGCGTTTATTTTTACTTTAACATAGGGTCTTTTTTGTAGTGGCAGCAAAGGGATTAAGATTTATTTTTATTTTATTTCCCTGCCCTAGTCAATATGGTGATTTGCAACACTTAGTATGGACTTGAAGTCTTTTTCCTGCCAAGTCTATAAGCACTTGTTTCATTTGATTTTTGTACAGGGTTTGCAAACCCTGCACGAAGACAGCTGCAATAGCTGGTTTAGCTTGTTGGATCTGGCATTTCTAAATGTTTAGCAAGCACTGCTTTAAGATTACTCAAATAATCTGCAGGGGCTTTCTCTTTATTTTGCCTACATGCCTGACACACTTTTGTAATTTACCAGTGCTATCTTTTTATTTATTAGTGCATTTCCTGTGGGAATAAATTTATTTTAGCCTTTTCAAGTAACTGTGTTCTTATTTCATTGGAGTAACTTTCCGAAGCATCTAATTTAAATTTGTCAAAGTAGGGTTGTAACAGTTTTTATTTTCCGATTCCTCCTTAAACCTTTATGGATGTTTTTTCCTCTTCTTTCAGTTAGAAAGCATTTAGACATAGTATGCAAATCATCATTAGCCCCCCCCCCCATTTTTTTTTAAAGGTGCCAAAAAATCTTCTGCAGAAGCTATAGCCTCTTGTCCTACCCTATCATGTGAGCGCTTGTGATGAGCCACAGAAGTGTCCAACACTAGCACTTCTGTTGGAAAGGTAGAAGCTTGTTGAGAATGATAGGAAGAAGGAAGGAAAAAAAATCTTTTTAACTACAGATGCTGTTCTAAAGATGAGAGCTAACAGCAGAACTAAGCTGAGATGTAACAGTACCATGGTGACCTTGTGTACAAAAAAAATGCAGAGGTCTGAGAAACAGCAGAATCTTGTACAGGAGCCACCTGTACCGGTACATATGGGGGTGGGGTGCAGTAGCTACTGGAGGATTATTATCCTCTTTAGACGTTTCTTCTTTTTGGCATTTTCAGTTTGTTCCAAACCTGCTAAGACAGGATAAAGGGATCCATTTTTACTGGTCTGTACTGCCTTTTTAACCTCTTTTACTTGTTGCAACAATTTCTTATTAACATCCTGCAACCCTCTTAATGCTGACTCCTTTTCCCTTTTAAGTGCTTCACTGTACCAAGAATAAAATGCTGTCATTTGTTCCCCACTTACTTTGCTTTTCTTCCAAAATCCCTTTTAATGTCAGCAATTTAGTCTTATCATAAGTTCCATTTAAAGGAAATACCCCACCAGCACAATTCTTATTAAGCTGAAACCAGTCATGCAGATATTTACAACTTTCCTTTCCATAGTTAAAATACATAAAATAAGCAGGTATTCCTTTTTCAGGGATTTGATCTTGCTTACTTATCTTTGCTCCCATTTTCCTATTTTATAAATAAGTAATAATAAACATTTTAGGCTTACCTTACAACTCCTGTATCCTGGCAATTCCGAAGACAGAAAATAGCTGTAGTAATCCACACACCATACAGGGAGGGAAAGGTAGGAAGTCTGTTGGTGTGCAGCAACAGAGGAGAGGCTTCGATCAGCCTTTTCCCATAGCACCCCCTTGCTTTCGTCCCTCCGTGAGCTCAAAAGTTACAGCTCCAGCATTGCGGTCGGGGTAATGGGGCGGATAGGTGCTGTGTCCAGAACTGACCACTCTTTCAGACCCTCTGAGGGTACTTTCACACAATCAAATTATTAAGTCTCAGCAGTGCTTTGGGCTCATGAATTTATTTTAACAACACATACCTCTAAGTCCTATCATGCGGTAGGCTCATGAATTTGTTTTAACAGTATATAGTCTACGTCCCAATCATGGTATGGGCTCTTGAACTTGTATAGTCTACGTCCCAATCATGCTGTGGGCTCATGAACTTGTTTTAACCTTATTTGTAACTTTTAACTTTTTCTTTCCTTTCTCTCATACATTCATACATTGACAGAAATAAACCATATCTCATACTTCTTACCTTTCAATCCTGAGGGTACTGCCCTTGACACAAGGCGCCTCAGTGTGTTAATTTGTTTATTGTATGTGCACATACATTTACTATACTCATTTACTGTGGGGTCCTCCCACTATTACTTGCATACCTTACAACCACTCACTCAAACAAAAACACAGTCATGCACTTATTGTACAAACACAGTCATGCACTTAAAATTTACTAAAATTGTCTAAAAAAAGAAAGAAGAAAAAGCACAAAGCAACCCTTATAAAACAGTTTCCCTGCCAAGGCTAGTATGTTTTCACACCCTGAGTAGCTGCACATCTGAGTCTCTGACTATTCCATACAAAGCAGTATGGAATTCACAGAAAATCTGTGATTGTCCCTATTCCAGAACTGCCCTGCAGCAAGACCAAAGTTCAGATCCAGAGAATGCCACCAAATTGTTATAGTCATAAGTAAATAACATTAAGAATTTACCTTGTATGCCTTTAGTCAGGAACAGCACTTAAGGATGTGCAAACAGAAATCTTATTTTTACAGCGCTGGGAGACCATCTTCATAGCATACGTCAAAATAGTCTCTGTGAACAGAGGCAAACCACATTTTTTATACATTTTTTTTTTTTTTTTATCAAATCTAGTTTTGCACTTTTATTATATTACAATGACTGTGTCCTATAGAAAACTTTGCAAATGTCCTCATCTCTCGTGATTTTCACCTCAGACTTCATGTGAACACCTTCCTGTACATGATTCACCTGCTTCCAAAGGGTCTTGTTTTTGACCTTGGATGTTTCAAACCTACCCTAGCAACAACGCACTCCTAGCCTGGAGGAGTCAGGCTAGCAAATTCCTTTTTGTAGTAACTGCAACACGTATTATTCTCTTATTACATACTAAAAGAATGTAGTTTAAAAAAAAAAAAAACAGTAATACTGTAGCTTATGAAGCTGTATTTTTCCCAGTGCTGCAGACAAATTATATTTGTTTTGTTTTTTTTTACAATCATATTATAGCATCATTAATAAACTGAAATTAATATACATTTTAATAAGCTGGTCTTGTCCCATAACACGCTAAACCTGATTCCTGAACTACCTTGGTCAACAGGAGTTACCGACATTTTTGAATGGAATGGACAACATTAGTTGGTGTTAGTAGACTCTTATTCCAATTGGTTCGAGATTGACCTACTTCCTAACCTAGTGTCAAGTACTGTCATTACTAAGACGAAGTGAAATTTTGCAGTCCATGGTAGTTCTCACAAAGTTATTTCTGACAATGGTATATAGTTTACAAGCCAGCAGTTCAAAAGATTTGCTTAAGAGTGGGAGTTTACTCGTGTACCCACAGTCAAATGGCTTGGCAGAATGTACAGTTCAAAGTGTGAAAGTTACTTGAGAAGTCAAAATGAGACAATCGTGGTATTTTCTTGAATCTCATAAATGTTCCTCATGATAAACATCTTGGTTCACCTGCACAGAGACTTCTGTTGAGGCAAACCAAAACCACACTTCCAATTAGTAGTTCATTATTGGTTCCATGTATAAAGAACAGTGAAAGCTCATCTATTAAAGAAGCTCTTAGCCCAGAAGTCCTATTATGATACGTCCAGCAAACCTCTCAGTCCATTACGAGAAGGGGAGATGGTGAGGATGCAGACGTCCAAAGATTTTGATCAGATTGGTGTCTTGAAAAGTGTATGTCCAGAGTTGAGATTGTACATTGTGGAATCGCAGGAAGCAGAATTTAGGTGGAATCGGAAACATTTGATTCCAGTGTCCGAGCCCATATTGCAGTGTCATACCTGCAAGAAAGACTGTATATCTCAGAGTGAGTTATCCTGTGTTCCAGTTCCAGAGGACGTTACAGTAAATATCCTTGTTCCTGAGAAGAATCCTGAAACTCCTGAAACTGTTCACCAATGACTGTCCCTGTTGCTAAACCCAATTCTGATTACTATATCACTAGATCAGGTCGCATTTCTGGACCATGTTTCAGATACACTGCAGCTTGGATATAAGGACATAAATGTTGAGTTTGTTTTTTTATTGTCTATACCATTGCATATTTCTTTTTAAATGTCATTGTATTGTGGGCAATTCATTAAAGAGGGAGGATGTAGCTCAATATGTATGTATGCCTTTAAATAGCTTTCTAAGGGCTTGCACAAGTGTATAAATACTGAGCATGCACGAGCCTGACTGCCATTTGGTAGTAAGCTGTTGAGATGTAAGTATGTATGTCTCAGTAGTCTGTCAGTTAATCAGTTTGTTTATATTTTGTTCTGCTGCTATCCATCCTGATGTGTTTCTTTAAATTAACTATCTCGCCTGTTCATCTTTAATGGGAAACGAGACGAGCGACACTAGTTATGGCTTTGATTGCATTTAGCAATTATGATCCATGCCATGTTAACTGACTCTTTTCCCCATTCCTCATCATAGTTGATCTTTAGTAGAAGTTCTTCATTTTCAAACTTCCCCTTTGCTCAGTCAAGTTATTTCTCAGATTACTTAAATCCTTTTTGAAATCTGCTAATTGTCCACATTCCCCAAAATATGGTGCTAATTTCCCAGTCAGTCCTTCTCGCACCAGCACATGGCTGATACTCCTGGGTAAATTCTGCTCAACCTTGCTGGTGTAGAAATATTTATGTAAGCACTTCACAGACATTTTGTTTAGCATTTGTTCCCAGATGTTCTTCATGTTTCACTGTTGCAGTCATCACATTTGGGTTATCCTTGCCAGGGTAGCCCTCGGCCGGCCTGAATACCAGAGACTTAGTATTTCTGTGTCGGTTGCTGTCGCTTGAGAACTGACATCAGGTCATCAGTGGTATAAAGGAAGGCAGCCAATGCCATTACATCAGTCTTTCTTGCCGTGGAGCCTGAAGCAGAAGCACTTTGCACGAATGCCAGTCGGCCACTACCTGAGTTTCGTGTCCGAATTGAAGTTGAAGTCTTCGAAGTCTTAAGTACCCCATTGGGGATCCTTTCTTCTTGCACTAACCAATGTCAGAAAAAGTTAATAATTGTCTCGCCTGTGGAAAGCAAATACCACACCAGGACTTAGGTTCATAGGTAGGTACTAGGCTATCTGCCCGAAGGCATTTATAAGCCTAGCCAGAATGTGTTGGCTTTTGCCCCCTTAGATTAGTTCCCTGTGCCTCTGTCCAACAGAGCCACTGAAGTGATCCCCAGGGTAAATTTTCTGTTTCCCATCCACTCGTCAAGGTTTCTCTTGAAGAGTGTTAGTGAGGAGCTCTGGCTAATGTAGATTGGAATCTTGTTCCAAAGCATGGAAAGTCTTTGGGACAGGAATCTATCCCTCCAGCACATCCTATTTATTGTTGTGGTGAGGTTTAGATCCCTAGAGCGTGTGGTTTGAGGGGACATGGTTTTCTTTAGGTGGAGCATGTCCATCAATTCTGGGTTGGACATTGCCTTGTATGTCAGGCAGACATCACCTCTGAGTAGGCGGCATGCAACCGAGTACAGCTGGAGTTTCTTCAGTCAGGCTGCATAGGGCATCTGTTTGAGGCCAGTGATCCTCTTGGTGAGGTACTTCTGTGGTCTTTCCAGCTGTTGCAGATGTCTTGTAAGGTACATCCCAAATGGGGCGTTGTACTCTATGATGGGTCTGATGAGTGATGAGTAGAGGGGCACAATGACCTCTTTTGATCTGGATGTGAACCCTTTTGTGATTAGGTAGGCCACATAGAAGGATTTTCTAACCACTTTGGCAATGTGATTATCAAAAGAGAGATAACTATCTACTTGGGTCCCCAGATCCCTTATTACGTCTTCCATATTTAGGGGACTACCACCTATGTGATAGTTTGTGGGTACTGTTTTCTTTCCAAAGGGGATGACTATGCACTTTTTGGCATTTAGCTTGAGGCCATGATTTTGACACCAGGTATCCGTCTCAGTGAGACCCTTTTGGAGGATGTCAGTGTCAGCTGGAGAGTCAGTTATAGCCCCTAGTTTGCAGTCATCTGCGAACTTGGTCAGCCAATAGTCCTCCTGTGCTTGTCTGTACCTCTGAGAAATATATGCCAAACAGGAGGGGTCCTAGGACTAAGATCTGGGGAATGCCACTTGTAACCGGTTTAGAGTTGGATCTAGCTCCTGCAACTCTCACCATGTGGGTTTTGTCCGTGAGCCAGTTTGCAACCCATCTTGTGACATAGGGGGTTATGTTCAGGCTGGTGAGCTTGTCTGTAATACCAGAATGGGGAATGGTGGTGAAGGCCTTTGCGAGGTCTAGGTAGGCTGTGTGTACCACCTTTCCCTCGTCTATAGCCTTGGTAACAATCTCAAAGAAGTCCACCAGGTTTAGGAGGTATGATCTGCCCTTAAAGCCGAACTGGGTAAGGTCCAGTGTTTGGAGGTTCCCAATGTCTCTGTTAATGAGTTCCATGATGATGCGCTCCATAGCCTTGCAGACCAAGCTAGTCAGGCTTTTAGGGCGATAGTTCCCTGGGTCTGTTGTGGCTCCACTTTTGTGGAGCGGAATAACTGTTGCTGTGCTCCACTCTATGGGTACGTAGCCTGTGGAGAGGCCGAGTTTGAACAGTGTGTTTAGGTGAGGGGTTAGTTCATCTTTGAGCTTGTGTAGGACACAGCCTGTTACACCATCCGGTCCCATTGATGCTGTGTTTTTGGCTTTGGAGAGGGCTGTTTTAACCTGAGTGTCTTTCAGGGGCTCTAGATTCTTCTGGTATGGTTATGGGCCCTTTTGGGGGTGAGAGGGGGAGGTGCGTTGTCACTTCTGTGCTTTAACGCCAGAACTATTCGTCATCGGGCCCTTATTGTAGCCAGATTTTTCCATTTACAGTCCTTGAATTCCGATATGGCTTCGGTAAGCCATCCGACAGCAATTCTTCCGAAAAAACATAAAGATAAAGAGAGAGACCGCACAGGACCAAACCTTCCTACGACGCTTCCGTTAAGCTGGTCGTCAGCCCTCCGGAACTCAGTGAGGAGCTTTCGCAGCCCCTGATGCCCGCTTCAGTTCATTCTCAGGCCGCTACCGAGACCCTTTCGGAGTCTGTTATGCTGCAGAACTCTTCGTCTAAGAATCCTGCGGTCATCTCTACCTTGGATGGGTCCGGAGCCACTGTGCAGGCACCGGCTTCCGAGGAAGTCCATTGCAACACCGAATCCCGACATAAACCAATGCGTTCTTGTACAGCTATCGTTCTTTCGAAAACAACTGAGTTCCTTAGGCCCAAGGGTCGAACCACACCCAAGAAACCGATTACCCATTCTCAGGCGCCTGCTCTCTTGCCTCAGTCTCAAATGCTTAAAATGGCAGAAGACCTTATCATGCTGATTAGGGAAAGCCAAGCCACTCTCAAAAAGGGGAGAGAGATCTGTCTCCAGTAGTTTTGTCTGATCAAGAGTCAGATGAAACTGATGCATCTGACTATGAAGACATGCACCCCCTCTCCACATATGAGGATTCTGATGCAGAGGAATCCTTTCCTTCAGCCTCTGCCCCAGAGGATTTTTCCTTTGGGGAAACACTGCATACCTTAAGGGACCATTTCCAATGGGAGAGTCAAGTCTACCCACAGTTTAAAAAAATACTCTGAGAGTTCCTTGACCTTCCACAACACAGGCCCTTAGCCATCCCCTCAGTGCTAGATGTGTTGGATGATGTCTTCCTTGAATCCAGCTTGACTCCAGACGGCCTCCCTCCTGCTCCTAGAAAACCAGACAGGTACTACAGAGTCCCTGATTTACACAAATATCTTTTTAAAAATCCAACAGCTGGAATTGAGGTTGTTACTCAAGGGCCTAAAGGGATCAAAGCAACCTCAGCTACGAATTCCACCCCCTCAGACAGGGATTCATGAGCACTGGACAGCTGGGATAAAAAAGTATACACCTAAGCTACCCTTGCTATCAGGGCACTAAATTGTCAGTTCCATATGCTTAAGCATCAGCAACATACCTTGGAACTCCTTAAACAAAAAAATGTCCTCCTTTCCTGCATGGGCAGAATCTAAAGATTTACAGGACATAATGCAGTCTGCTGGTCAAGTAACTAAACACACTTTGCACTGTGGTTTTGACGCCCTAGAAGCTTCTTGCAGGACAGCAGTCACTGGATCTGCCATTAGAAGACATGCATGGCTTAAGGAACACCCCCTGCCAGACCATGTCAAATCAAAATTGTTGGATGCACCCTTGCACAAAGATAACTTATTTGGTGCAAAAGCAGAAGATGTCTTAAAAAAGATGGAAGAAAAAGCAAAATCTATGCAGACTGTTAAAGATTTCTTACAGGTCCAGCCCCCTAGGTTCAGAGGGCATTTTCCCCCCAAGCACTGATCCTTTCCTGCTCCAAGTAAACAGGGACAGCCTAGGCCCCGTGGAAACAGACCCTCCCTCCCTCCCCAGACAACTGTCCCAGGGGTTGTAGAGATCTAAGCAGTGGACTACCTCCACTTCAAAACCAGGGAGATGTCCTTCTTGTTGCACTGTTGCAGTCATCACATTTAGGTTATCTGACAGGGGTAGCCCTCAGTCGGACCAAATATCAAAGGCTTAGTATTTCTGCGTCTGTTTCTGTTGCTCCAGGACTGACGTCAGGTCATCAGTGGTATAAAGTCAGGCAGCCGATGCCATTACATCAGTCTTTCTTGCTGAGGAGCCCAAAGCAGAAGCAGTTTGCATAAGTGCCGGTTGGCAGCTACCTGAGTTTTTATTTCCGAATTGAAGTTGAAGTCTTCTAAAGCTAAGTACCCCGCTGGGGATCCTTTTTTCTTGCTCTAACCAATGTCAAGAAAAAGTTAACAATGGTCTCACCTGTGGAAAGCAAATACCACATCGAGACTTCCATTTTTACTCAGTCAGCTGTTTAGGCCCAGACCACAACGTCCCCCGCTGTCGCTTTTGTGCTTTGTTCAATGCCAGAACTATACATTGTCGGGCCCTTATTGTAGCTACATATTTTCGCTCTCAGTCCTCAAATTCCGATATGACTTTGGTAAGCCATGCCACTATGGAAAAAACCTAAGGGTAAAGACAGAAACAGACCGCACAGGTCCAAAACTGCCGACGACGCTTACGTAAAGCTAGTCGTCAGTTCTCCGGTCCTCGGTGAGGTGCTTAGCAGCCCCTGATGCCTGTTTCTGTGGCTTCTCAGGCCGCTACTGAGACCCTTTCGGAGTCCGGTATGCCGCGAGTCTCTTCTTTGACTAAGGATCCTGTGGATGTCTCTACCTTGGATGGGTCCGGAACCGCTGAGCAGGCAGCAGCTTCCAAGGAAGTACGTTGCACTACCGATACTTGTCACAGACCGACGGCTTATTTCGCGTCTTCAGTTTCTAAAACTACCGAGTTTCTAAGGCCTAGGGTACGAACCACACCCAAAAAAACAACGGCCCAAGCTGAAGCACCTGCTTCCTTGCTTCACTCTCAAATGCTTAAAGTAGCGGAAGACCTTATTATGCTTATTAGGGGAAACCAGGCTACCCCTTCCAAAAGAAAAATTGACTTGTCCCCAGTAGTTTTATCTGAACAGGAGTCCGATGACTCTGATGCATCTGAATATGAAGATATGCAACCCCTCTCTGCCTATGAGGATTCTGATGCAGAGGAATCCACTCTTTCTGCCCCTCCACCCGAGGATTTTTCTTTTGGGGAGCCCTACATACTTTAAGGGAGCATTTCCAATAGGAACCTCAGGACTATCCTCAGTCAAAAAAGAGACTCGGGGAATTCTTAGATCTAAAATCACAAATAACGGAAAGCAGCAACAACTAGTAAAACAACCAAGGCAGATCTGGTACCACGCAGGACTGTATTTAATAATACTCCACAAATAAAACAAAAAAATTAACAGAGCAATTGTTTTATTTGTGGAGTATTATTAAATACAGTCCTGCGTGGTACCAGATCTGCCTTGGTTGTTTTACTAATTCTTAGATGTACCACAGCACAGATCTTTGGCCATTCCTCCTGTCCTGGATGTTGTGGATGATGTTTTTATGGAATCCAGTCTGGCTCCTGACACCCTTCCTCCTGCTCCCAGGAAACCTAACAGGTATTACAGATTCCCTGACTCTCACAGATTTATTTTCAGAAATCCTACTGCTGACCCCAAGGTAATCTTTCAAGGACCTAAAGGAATCAAAGCAACTTCAGCTAAGAATCCCACCCCCTCAGATAGGGATTTCCTGGCATTAGACAGATGGGGTAAAAAAGGATACACCTCTGCTACTCTTGCTATTAGAGCATTAAATTGTCAGTTCCACATGCTGAAATATCAGCAGCATACCATGGGACTCCTCAAACAAAAAAATGTCTTCTTTCCCTGCTTGTGCAGACAATAAAGAATTACAAGAGTTAATGCATTCTGAAAGTCAAGTAACTAAGCACACCATGCAATGTGGTTTTGACGCCCTAGAAGCATCTTGCAGGGCAGCAGTCACTGGTTCTGTCCTTAGAAGGCATGCTTGGCTTAAGGAACAGACCTTGCCAGACCATGTCAAATCCAAATTAGTGGACGCACCCTTGAACAAAGACAACTTATTTGGTACCAAGGCAGAAGAGGTCTTAAAAAAGATAGAAGAAAAAGCTAAATCTATGCATACAGTTAAAGACTTCTTGCAGGTCCAGCCACCGAGGTTCAGTAGGCATTGCCCCTCCAAGCACTGGTCCTTTCCTGCCTCCTCCAGGCCAGTTCAGCCCAGACCCAGGGGAAGCAGAACACCCAGACAGCAGCCCCAGGGAATGTAGAGATCTAGGCAATGGAGTTCCTCCTCTTCAAAAACAGGGAGTGCAAAGCCACCCCATTCTAGTAAGAACTCAGTGACTTTTCACTTCCACCCCTTACCTCTGCCCACCTACTTGTACCCCTAGGAGGAAAACTCTCCTTTCACGCAAGCAGTTGGGCCACCATTACCAATGACCGATGGGTCCTCAACATAGTGTCCCAGGGATACAAGTTTTATTTCCACACTCCGCCAACAACCCCAAAAGGGTTCTCAGATCTTCCTCCAAACCAGTGGGCAGAGGCCAAAAAGCAAGTCCTTTCCCTGCTCTTCATGAGGGCAATATAGCATGTTCCTGCAGAACAGATAGGCCAAGGTGTCTACTCCAGACTCTTCTTGGTACCCAGAAAAGAGGGCACATGGCGCCCCATTCTCGATCTATCCATTCTAAACACCTTTCTGGTGATACCAAAATTCAGAATACTCACCCTCCAGCAGCTTCTATCAATGCTCTCCAAGGATGCTTGGTTAGCCACCCTAGACCTAAAAGAGGCCTACCTATACATCCCAATCAGGGAATCATGCAGGAAATACCTACATTTCAGGGCAGGATCTTCACCGTCAGTTCTCTGTGCTTCCCTTTTGACTTATCCATTGCTCCCAGAGTTTTCACAAAATGCCTGGTTCCCGCCATTGCTTTTTGCAGACAAAGAAATATTCTGATTTAGCCATACTTAGACAACTGCCTGATTCAGGCACACAGGAAAAGCTGCTACAGCACCTGACTTTTGTAAAGGACCTACGGTCCTCCCTAGGGTATACTATCAACGAAAAGAAATCAAAACTAGCCCCCCACACAAAAAATTGTATTCCTGGGAACAAGCCTAGACACAGCATCCCAGATGGCATTTCTTACTCCAGAAAAACAAGCCTACCTGACAGGCTACTTCTCTCAACTAGCCACCAGAACCCAGTTGTCTGCAAGGAAAATCCTTAAATTTCTAGGGTTCATGGCCTCTTGCATCCTCCTCATTTCGTATGCCAGATTGCATTTTGAGGAAATTACAATGGTACCTAAAAAGCCTTTGGTGTCAGCACTGTCAAGACCTGGAAACACTCATACCAATGATACCTTGTCTAAGGAAAGATTTTCTTTGGTGGGCAGCAACATGCAACCACAACAAGGAACTTTCCTTTTCACAACCCCACGCTGCCCAGACCTTCACCACAGATGCATCAGACTATGCCTGCAGTTCACACTTGGACAGCAGGTGCATTCAGGGCCATTGGAGCCCAAATCAAATACATCTGCACATCAACCAAAAAGAGATGCTATCTGTTCAGCACGCCATGACAGCTTTCAGACCACTACTCTCCCCGGGGCCTCTACTGAACAAAACAAGACAACACCACAGTGATGTGGTATATCAACAAGCAGGGAGGGACTCCACTCTTATCCTCTCTGCAGGCCCGCCATGACCCTTTGGCACACAGCCTCAACCATACAACTGCACCTGCTAGCACATTTCCTGACATGCTCTCTAAACTGTCTGGCAGACAACCTAAAGAGAAACCTGCTAGACCCACACGAGTGGCAGCTAGACCACAGAACCTTCACCCTTGTAACCCAGAAATGGAGCACCACAAAGGTTGACCTCTTTGCCTCCCACTCCAATTAACTCAGCAAATTCTGCACCAGGAAACCTCACAACAAGGCTTGGAAAGTGGATCCTCTATCCTTCCAGTGGGTAAACCTCTCGGTCTATGCATTTCCCCCTCTACCACTCATTTCAAGGGTACTGCTCAAAATAAGGGAGGAAAAACCAAAGGCAATCCTGATTGCCCCAGACTGGCCATGCCAGCACTGGTACCCACTGCTGCGCCAGCCTGTCACCCCTGCCAGCATGGCATCTACCTCAGATCCCAACACTCCTGACCCAGGGGAGTAGAGAATTCATGCATCCCCAATTGTAGACCCTCAACCTGGCAGCTTGGCTTATTGCCTGACCTCTCCTCATGCTACCATCCTAAGCAAACAAGTCCTAGATGTTATATGTGAGGCCAGATGCCCCCCAGCACTAGAAAATCCTATGCTGACAAGTGGAAAAGGTTTTACACCTTGATCTAGGCTAAGGGAGCTGCAAAGGCACAGCCCTCCCTACCTCTCATCCTGGATTACCTTTCTCTTCTATTAAAATTCATGCCTCTGCCATCTCTGCACACTACAGCACAGAGCCACCTCTCTTCTCACACCCTCTCATCAAACAGTTCCTAAGAGGGGCTAACAACTTAAGGCCACCCAGAAGAGCTCATACCCCAGCTTGGGACCTTAACTTTGTGTTGGAAAAGCTCACCCTACCCCCCCCCCCCTTTGAACCTGCAGCTTCAGCAGAGTTAAAATTTCTCTCTTGTCAGACAGCTTTGCTTCTGGCCATCACTTTAGCTAGAAGAGCATCAAAGCTACAAGCACTCCTGGCTGTAGAGCCCTTCATCATTTTCCATGCTGACAGGGTCTCCCTCAGGACTAACCCATCCTTCATGCCTAAAGTGGTGTCCAGCGTGGCTCTCAACCAATCCATACATTTGCCCACCTTTTTCCCTAACCCACAAAACAAGGGGGAAAGGATTCTGCACTCGCTAGTTGTGCGCAGACAGCTCAGATTCTATCTGCACAGTACTAAATCTTTTAGAAAAACTGATCAATTGCTAGTCAGCTTCACAGGAGGAGCAGAGGCAAGGCCATTTTGAAACAATCAGTCTCCAAATGGATAGCACACTGCATCCATTTCTGCTACAAACAGCACAGGAAACCACCCCCAAAGGGGGTCAGGACTCATTCCACCAGGGCAACCTCCACCTCTACGGGTTTTCTCAGAGTGGTCCTTACCAGGTACATGCTGGAGGCTGCAACATGGACATCTGTTCATACCTTTACCAAGCATTACCACCTACCTATCTTTTCCAAATCCAGGGCAGGCTTTGCCACCAAAGTCTTGCAGGGCATCTTAGCTAGCCCCCAGTCTTCTTGACTGCCTTCACCCTTTTCTTCAGTTTTGGGAATCAACCCAAATGTGATGACTTCAACAGTGAAACCCGAAGAGCATAGTACAGTTGTGTACACTTACCGTAAATGTAGATGTTTGAGTGCATTCACTGTTGCAGTGTTGGTTTCCCTCCATCCCCCTTGTCTCTCTCTCTCTTCCTCTATCCTTACAGGGAATTTTTGGTATTTACTTTCTACTGGTGGTGTTCTTCCACCATAACCTAGCTCCCTATTTGGGGGCACCTGACAGCACAAGAAAAAGTGATGTAATAGTGCCGGCTGCTTGATTTTATACCACTGACGACCTGACGTCAGTCCTGGAACGGCAGCAACCGATGCAGAAATACTAAACCTCTGGTGTTCGGGCTGACTGAGGGCTACGCTTGGCAGGATAATCCAAATGTGATGACTGCAACAGTGAATACACTCGAACATATACATTTATGGTAAGTGTACACAACTGTACCTTCTAAGCCACCCCCTTATGGTAAGAACTCACAATGACTCGCCCCCTCCCGACCTTGCCTCTGCCCACCTTCACATACCCCTAGGAGGAAAACTCTCCTTTCACTCAAGCACCTGGGCCACCATTACCAAGGACCAGTGGGTTCTGAACATTGTGTCTCAGGGGTACAATTTCTCCTTCCAACTCCAAAAGGGTTCCCAGATCTACCACCAAATCAGTGGAGAGAGGCTTAAAAGCAAATCCATTCCCTGCTGTCCTTTGGGGCAGTAGAGCATGTTCCTGCAGAGCAGAAAGGCCAAGGCTTCTACTCCAGACTTTTTCTGGTGCCCAGAAAAGAGGGCAGCTGGCACCCCATCCTCGATCCATCCATTCTAGACACCTTCCTGGTGATCCCAAAATTCAAATTGCTCACCCTCCAGCAGCTGCTACCCATGCTGTCCAAGGACACTTGGCTAGCCACCCTGGACCTAAAAGAGACTACCTCCACATACCTATCTGGGAGTCCTGCAGAATATCTCTTTGCTTCAGGGCAGGATCACAACACTTTCAGTTCTCTGGGCTTCCCTTTGGCTTATCTACTGTTCCCAGAGTTTTCACAAAATGCTTGGCTCCGGCCATTACCTTTTGCAGACAAAGAAATATTCAAATTTACCCCTACTTGGATGACTGCCTTCTTCAGGCAGACAAACAGGAAAAGCTGCTCAAAGACCTGGCCTTTGTAAAGGAGCTACTAACCTCCCTAGGGTACACAGTCAATGAAAATAAATCCAAACAGGTACCCACCAAAAGGATAATCATCCTGGAAGCAAGTCTGCACACAGCATCCCAGATGGCATGCCTTACACCAGAGAAACAAATTTTCCTATCAGCTTACTTCTCTCAACTGGCCACCAGGCCCCAGCTTTCTGCAAGAAAAGTCCTGCAAGCCCTGGAGTTTATGGCCCCTTGCATACTTCTCATTCCTTATGCCAGACTGCATATGAGGAAACTTCAGTGGTACCTAAAGAGCCTTTGGTGTCAACACTCTCAAGATCTGGAAACTCTTCCACCTATTATTCCTTGCCTGAGGAAGGAATTTCTTTGGTGGGCAACAGCCTGCTCCCACAACAAGTGAATACCCTTCTTCCCACACCCCGCCGCCCAGACTCTTACCACAGACTCATCATACTACGCTTGGGGTACACACCTGTACGGCAGGTGCATACAGGGCCAGTGCAATCCCCAGCACCTCCCCCTGCATATCAGTCAAAAAGAGATGGTGGCTGTGCAGCAGGCCTTGATAGTTTTCAAACCCCTTCTCTCTCTAGGAGTTCTCCTGATCAGAACAGACACCACTGTGATGTGGTACATCAACAAGCAGGGAGTGACTCGCCCCTACTCGCTATGCAGGCTGGCCATGACCCTTTGATTCACAGCCTCTTCCATGCAAATACACCTGTTAGCACAATACCTGCCAGGTGCTCTCAACTCCCTGGCAGACCAATTAAGCAGAAAGCTTTTAGAACCCCACGAGTGGCAGCTCAACAGAAACACTTTCTTCCTAATAACTCAGAAATGGGGAACCCCAGAGGTCAACCTCTTTGCCTCCCACACCAACCATCCGTTCAGCAAATTCTGCACCAGGGAGCATCACTGCATGACTTGGAAAGTGGATGCCCTGTCCTTCCCCTGGGTAAACCTCTCGATGTTATGTAGTCCTATCTCGTCTACATTCTTACCCGTGGGTTCGGAGCCAAATATCGGCTCCGACTTGGCCAAATTTTTCTAGCTCAAAGTCTCCTATTGGCTGGGCTAAGCAGGTATCCCATGGTGCACTGCACCATATCCCTAGATCTCGTTTGCCGCTTGTGTAGCTCGGACGTGGCCTCGCTCTTGGCTGTGGCTAAGTACCTTTTTTCTTGTCTTGAGAAAAAATGTTGTTCATAAACAAAAAGCTATTTTCATAGCTATTGTCTTTAGTGTTGTTTAGGTTTTTGGTAGTGTGCTTGTTTTGTGATATCCCACTAACTGTTCCCTCGGGCTAGGCCCGTTTCAGTTAGAGGACCTAGTCCTTTCGTCCTGTCTGTTCGTCAAACCGTTTAAGTTAGAGGTTTGGTTTCTGTTCCCTTACCTTGTGGTCATTAACCATTTTAGTTAGAGATTTTTGACACAGTTTGTCTCAGTGTGTCTCTCTAGTGTGTGTGTACTGTTTCAATTTATAACTGGTTCCCACGTTTTTTGTGGTGTTGAGCGTCTATGAGTTTTCTTGCCAGACCTTTTCTTAGGTTGCGTTGTTGGTGTTTGTTGTGAAAAATGTCCAAAGATTCCAAGGAGCACAAACCTTTGGGTTTCAAAAAGTGCTCAAAATGCAGGTACATAATGTCCATCACCGATGGGCATTCTATTTGTGTCTATTGCCTGGGAGCCATTCACCTGCAGGAGTACTGCAGTTTTTGCCATGCGTTCAGTCCCAGAGTGCTCCAAGAGAGAAAGAATAAGCTAATGTTAAAGGGACTCTTGAAACCCTCTTTCGAAGAGGCCTTGGATTCTTCTCCCAGTGCTAAGTCTAAGTCATCCAAGTCTAAAAAGAAATCTCCGGTTCTGTCAGCTTCATCGGAGCCTCCGGAGAAAGTCACAAAAATTGCATCGACCTCCTCGGCTCCACTGTCCTCGGGGCCGCAGGAGGTGTCGGTGTTGGTGGAACCAGCGTCGACTCCAATTATATTGGAACCTCTTTGGAACTGATCGCCCAGTCTCAGACCAGTCTCTCCTGAGAGGAGATCTTGATCTCCCTCCCTGTCCTCCAAATCCTCCAGGACCCTTTCAGATGTGGATGTTGATAGGGTGGTCCAGAGGCTCCTCCAGTCACCGGTTCTGGGAATATTGTTTTTGGCTCCCGCCCAGTCGGCTTTGGAGCCCGTCCCGACCCCTTCTTAGATCATTCCTTCTCCGAGCGCATCTCTGTCTTCGGAGCTGGAGTGTTCCGCACTGTGTGATGTTCCTAAGACAGTTCCGATGACCCCTTCAGCTCCATCGGTACCGACATCAGCTCAGACCCCATCGGCTCTGTCCTCGGGGTTCGGGACTTGGGATTCTTCAGTCGGGCCCGAGGGGGACATCTCGGGACATATTTCAGTTCCTAGTCTCCCTCTCGGTGCCTCGGCTCGGGGAATTCCGACTCCTGTCATGGTCTCGGAGGCTGGCCGGTCCTCGGAATGGGGGGGACAGCCTTCGAGGCCATGTGGACTGTGCTGGCCAGATCGTCAGCTACATCAGGCGGAGTGGTCACTCTGTCCCCTACCACTCTGGTGAGAGCCTCTGATCACCACCTGTCCATGGACAGCAGAGCACCAAGGCCTAGGTATACCCTCACGAGTGGTCCCCAACTTTCTGAGGGCCCTTCAGAGTTCGTGCCTGAGGAGCCCCCTAGAAAGAAAAAGTGCAAGAGGAAGCACATAGACTCCCAGGATGAGTCCCTCACCTCTGATACTGACCTCGAGGAATTGGAGGGGTCCCCCAAGTCATCCTCTGATGATGTTTCCTTCTCAGACATTCTGGAGATACTGAAGCAAAGAGGTGACTGGCTGCCCAAAGCCCCTCCTGAGGAGGAGTCGGTCTTCCTTAAGGCCTTTGGTGCTCAGCCCTCCGCTTCCTGGGTGTCCCCACCCTTCGACGAGCTCCTTGATTTGGTCTGTCGAAGGGTGTGGGAAAACTCTGATTCTGTGGAGCCCGTACCCAGGCATCCCAACAAGTTTCTTTCTGCTTCCCAGGGTAAGGAGTTTTTGTCCAAAGGAGTCTCTGTAGATGCCATGGTGGTGACGGTGGCCACTCAAAAGGAAGTAGCAGAGACCTTTTCCTCCGTCCATCCTCCTAACAAGGAGTCTAGGACCATGGACCAGTACGGGAAGCGTACCCTGTCGTTGGCAACCTTTACCTTACGGTTGCTGAACTATCTGTCTCATTTCACTCAGCTACAGAGAGATCTCCTCAAGGAGTTAGGAGATACTCTTGCGGGTAACGTCCCTGAGGCGGTGACCCAGACGGTTAATGCCCAGGTGTCTACCCTCAATTCCATTGTCAACTCCTCCATGCGGCTCATTTCGTATGCAGCTGAGGGAGCGAGTAGGGCAGCAAGCTCAGGAGTCGCCCTTAGAAGGCAAACCTGGCTGTGCCTGTGTCACTTCGCGGAGGCCTTCAAGTCTTCCTTCACTGCCACCCCCTTTGGTTCTTCTTTGTTCGGAACCAAAGTGAAAAACACCCTCACCAGGTGCGAACAAGAGGGAAAGACCCTGTCTGCCGTAGGGGTCCATTTTTCTTTTCTTTCTAAGCCTTACCTCAAGGCCCAGCGGTGTGAGAAGATGTGGTTCAAGAAATCGCAGAGGTTTTTTCCTGCCGCACAAGGTGAGTCCCCCTCCAGAGGCAGTGGAGGGGGAGGTTATTCAGGGAGATGCCGCCCTAGAGGCAGAGGAAGCCCTCACAATTCGGGAGACTGCGATTCCTTTCGCGGCCCTCCCTACTCTCTTTCCTGAGGGAGTGCCCAGCTTTGCTTATCCGGAGCCAGTCGGGGGTCGAATTTCATTATATCCGGAAGCCTGGAAAAGCATCACCCAGGACCGATGGGTATTACGAATAATTTCTAGAGGTTATCTCATTCTGTTTACATCAGACCCCCCTTCAATCAGAAAAATCCCAGATGTTCCACCCAGTCAAAGGGATCAAGCAGCCGCAGAGGTTTCAAAGCTGCAAGGAAAAGGAGCCATCCAGCGTGTCCCCTCAAACCAAATCGGATTAGGGACTTACTCAAGATTCTTTTTGGTGCAGAAAAGAACAGGGGACCTGAGACCCATATTAGATCTCAGCCAACTGAATAACTATGTACAGAAGTCCAAGTTCCATATGGTCACACTACAATCGATTCTCCCATTGTTGGGAGAGGAGGTATGGATGTGCTCCATCGACCTCAGGGATGCTTACTACCATGTAAAAATGGACAGGGCATCCAGGAGTCACCTACACTTCCGGCTGGGAGCCAGTCTTTTCCAGTTTCGAGCCCTGCCCTTTGGTCTCACCACAGCCCCCAGGGTGTTCACAAAGTGTATGGCGGTGGTGACGGCTCACTTGAGACGTGAGGGATTCCAAGTGTTTCCGTATCTGGATGACTGGCTCCTTACCGCCCCCACCAGGCATCAACTAATCCAAACCAGGGACGCTACCATCACTCTATGTCAACAGTTGGGCATAACATTAAATTGGGAAAAATCTGCTTTGTTGCCCACGCAGTGTGTCACCTTTATAGGCGCAGAATTAGACACCATTCAAATGCAATCATTTTTACCACAGGAGAGGATCAGAGTCTTACAACAACAAATACACATCCTGATGCCCCTGAGGAAAGCGAAGGCAAGATGGGTTCTCCAACTCTTGGGGACCATGGCAGCAACAATTATGTTGGTCCCTCTAGCGAGATTCCACATGAGACTTCTCCAATAGCTCCTCTTTGTTCAATGGTCTCTCCAAAAATTTCCACTTTCTCACCCCATTTTGCTCACGGACAGATGCAAATAGGACCTCAGTTGGTGGCTTTGCACCAACAATCTGGACGGGGGAAGGCCCTTTGTTCCACCCATCCCGGTTGCCACAGTGACCACGGACGCCTCCCAGATGGGGTGGGGGGGTATTATCTTGGCAGGACAGTCCAAGGCACGTGGCAAGATCACGAGATACATCTGCATATCAACATCCTAGAGATGAGAGCAGTGCTACTTGCATTGCAGGCACTTTAGAGCTTTCTACCTCTAGGGACGATTGCAATACACTCGGACAACATGTCAGTGGTGTGGTATCTAAACAAGCAAGGGGGAACCAGGTCTTACCCCCTGTGCAGAGAGGCCATGCGAGTGTGGCAGTGGGCAGTAACTTCCCAACGGTTTCTGGTGGCAACGCATATTCCGGGGAAGTCCAACGTGATTGCGGACAGGCTAAGCAGAGCTATTCTGATGTTTTAAGACTGGTCCCTGAATTGTCTAATTGCAAAACGAATCTTCAGCAGATGGGGTCAGCCTTGCTGCGACCTTTTTGCCAGCCCCCTCGATGCCAAATGCAGCAACTACTTCACGCTGATCCCCCCACCGGGGGAGTCACCCAGGGACGCTCTGGTTCATGATTGGCCCTCCGGTCTGCTGTATGCTTTCCCTCCATTTCCCTTGCTGTCAAAGGTGATTCAGAAAGCGCAATCCTTTGGAAGCACAATGATTCTGATTGCTCCTCACTGGCCTCGTCAAGTCTGGTTCCCTTTTCTTCAACCATACATTGTGGACACTCCTTGGATTCTGGACCCTCAACCAGATTTACTGATACATGTTGAGACAGTTCCACCCCTCTCTGATGACCCTCCTGTTGACAGCCTGGTTACTCCACTTCCGTCATTAGTTAGGCTTCATAAATTTTCACCGGAAGTGGTTCACATTTTATCTTCCTCTCATAAGCCATCTACTAGGAAGATTTATTCTAGCAAATGGAAGAGGTTTTCTATTTGGGTGCATACCCAAGGAATTGATCCTTGCACAGCTGCAATTGCTTTAGTCTTGGAGTTTTTTTCTATGCTTTTCCATCAGGGTTCCGCATCAGCTACCATCAAAGTTCAGTTGGCAGCAATCTCTAATTTTCATGTGGCTAATGAGCCTAGTCTCATGGCTCATAGACTCTGCAAGGCTTTCCTGAAGGGTACTCTGTTACTCCGTCCCCCGGTCTCCGAACCTATCATGCCCTGGAATCTCAGTTTTGTTCTACAAGCCCTTACTTCACCACCTTTCGAGCCTGCAGCTACCTGTGAATTGAAATTCTTGACCTGGAAAACAGCGTTCTTAACAGCAATCACTTCAGCAAGGCGAGTTTCAGAAATTCAAGCCCTCTCTATCAAACCTCCGTACTTTATCCTCCATAAGGACAGGGTTTCTCTTAGATCAAACCCTTCTTTTCTTCCTAAAATGGCTTCCGTGTCTAATCTTAATCAATCCATTGAGTTGCCTGTATTCTTTCCACAGTTTTCAAACAAGGCATAATTTATATTTCATCAATTGGATGTACACAGACAGTTACGTTTCTATCTGCACCGAACAAAAGATATCCGGAAGTCTGATCAACTATTTGTCTCCTTTTCGGAGAACAAAATTGGGTCCCTGGTCTCCAAGATCACCATATCCAGATGGATATGTAGTTGCATCTCTTTCGCCTACCAAGCAGGGGGAAAACATCTGCCATTTCCAGTCAAGGCTCACTCTACTCGGGCTGTT
The DNA here is from genome assembly GCF_019279795.1 of Protopterus annectens. Taxonomy (NCBI): domain Eukaryota; kingdom Metazoa; phylum Chordata; order Ceratodontiformes; family Protopteridae; genus Protopterus; species Protopterus annectens. The sequence continues at coordinate 192,816,335 of NC_056743.1, forward strand.
TATACATTTACAGCCTATCAAACCAGATTGTCAATTGATGATATATGTGCTGCGGCTACTTGGGCTTCTCTTCACACATTTGTTTCTCATTACAAATTGGACGTGATTTCTAGGGGCAGGTTGTCCTTTGGCGCCACAGTACTCAGGAGTATTTTCCTATGAGCCACCCAGGATGTAGGTGCTAGGGACGCTGTCCCACGGGTAAGAATGTAGGTGAGATAGGACTACATAACATCAAGAAGTTATGTACTCACTATAACGTTCGATGTATGTAGTCCATCTCGCCTCACATTCTTACTGACCTTCCCACCTTCCCCCTTCCTGGTGGATCTGGAGGTTAGGTGTCTATCTACAGAGTTCCCTTTACTTTAGCTTATTCTTTTTATCTGGATGTATGGGGTATGTCTGGGGTATGAATGAGTATTGCAGCAAACTAGATCTCGGGATATGGAGCAGTGCACCCTGGGGTACCTGCTTAGCCCAGCCAATAGAAGACTTCGAGTTAGAAAAGTTTGGCTCTGAACCCACTGGTAAGAATGTGAGGTGAGATGGACTACATACATCGAACGTTATGGTGAGTACATAACTCCTTGTTCTATGCCTTTCCTCCCCTACCTCTCATTCTCAGGGTACTGCTCAAAATAAGAGAAGAAAAACCAAGGACCATTCTCATAGCTTCAGACAGCACTGGTACCCCTTGCTACGCAGCCTGTCCCCATTGCCTCCATCGCATCTTCCTCAGATTCCAAACCTCCTAACCCAAAGGGAAGGAGAATTCATGCACCCACAATTGCAGACGCTCAATTTGGCAGCTTGGCTTATACACTAACCCCTGACCAATCTGCCATCCTCAGTAAACAGGTTCTGGGTGTTATCCAAGAGGCCAGATGCCCTAGCACCAGAAAGTCTTATGCATATAAATGGAAATGGTTCTGCACCTGGATCCAGGCTAAGGAGGCCAATATGGCACAACCCTCCATCCCTGTCATCCTGGATTACTTATCTGACAGTGGTCTCTCTTTCTCTTCTATAAAAATTCATGCCTGTACTATTTCTGCTCATTTTCCCACTGAGCAGCCTCTTTTTTTTCACACCCTCTGATTAAAACAGTTCCTCAGAGGGGCTAGCAACTTGAGGCCCCCCAGAAGGGCACCAACACCAGCTTGGGACCTTAACTTTGTCTTGGAAAAGCTCACCCTGCCCCCTTTCAAACCAGCTTCTTCTGCAGAGCTAAAATTTCTCTTCTGGAAGACAGCCTTCCTCCTAGCCATCACTTCAGCCAGAAGAGTCTCTGAACTGCAAGCACTCATGGCTGTGTAACCCTTCATCTTCCATGTAGACAGGGTAACCCCCAGAACTAATACATCCTTCATGCCCAAGGTGGTGTCCAGTGTGGCTCTCAACCAATCCATCCATTTGCCTACCTTCTTTCCTAACCCCCAAAACAAGGGGGAAAGGATTATGCACTCTCCAGATGTGCACAGACAGCTCAGATACTATCTGGACAGGACTAAACCCTTCAGAAAGTCTAATTAGTTGCTAGTTAGTTTTGCTTCAGGGGCAGACGGCAAAGCCATCTGCAAGCAAAACATTTCCAAATGGATAGCACACTGCATCCATTTCTGCTACAAACAGCATGGCAAGCCTTCTCCCCAAGAGGGCCAGGACACATGACACCAGAGCAGCCTCCACCTCTGCAGCTTTCCTCACAGGAGACCCCAACAGGTAACATCCTGGAGGCTGCCACGTGGACATCTGTTCACACTTTTACCAAGCATTACCACCTGCCTCTCTTCTCCAAATCCAGGGCAGGGTTTGCCTCTGCAGTCTTGCAGGGCATGCTAGCCAGCCCTTGGCTTCCTGGACTGCCTCCACCCATTTCCGCAGCTTTGGGAATCTACCCAAATGTGATGACTGCAACAGTGAAACACGAAGAACATAGTACACTTGTATATACTTACCATAAACGTAGATGTTCGGTGTCTTCACTGTTGCAGTCCTGGTTTCCCTCCCTCCATCCCCCTTTCTCTTTGTTCCTTTTTTTTTCCTTGTTGTTTTCCTTACCGTACAAGGAACATATTGGTATTTATTTTCCACTGGTTGGGTTCTACCACCAGAGCCTGGCCTCTTACTTTGGGAGCTCCTGACAGGTTAGGGCAAGAAAAACTGATGTAATGGCATCGGCTGCCTTGGTTTATACTACTGATGACCTGACGTCAGTCCTCAAGCGACAGAAACCGATACAGAAATACTAAGTCTCTGGTATTCAGGCCGGCTGAGGGCTACCCAAATGTGATGACTGCAACAGTGAATACACTCGAGAATCTACATTTATGGTAAGTGTACACAACTGTACTTTCTCTTTACTGGCTCTGTTTCTTCATTCTTAGTCTCTTGGGGTAATGTGTATAATGTTGTTGCTTCCCTCTGTATTCTTTGCTTTAACTTCTGATACCCATGTTACCAGCCCTGGCCACTCACTTCTTTTGATTTTTCTATAATTTAAAGTGCCCTTTTCTTGCCTGAGTTCCCAATATTGTAAATATAGCCCTGTTATTTATTTCTTACCGAGTTCTTCCTGATTTCTTTGTCTTCTTCCTTGAGCAGATCCCAGTATTTTACCTATGTTTTCTGTTGTTGCCACCTCCAAGCGACTGTGTTTATGATCTTTGTGTTTCACTGTTGCAGTCATCACCTGTGGCTTATCCCTGCTGTGGTAGTCCTCAGCCGGCCCAAATACCAGAGTCAGTGTTGTTCTGCGTCAGCTTGCTGCCTGACGTCAGATCGTCAGTGCTCTAAAGGAAGGCAGCCAACGCCATTACATCAGTCTGTCTAGCCGTTGAGCTCATAGCAGAAGCAGTTCACAAGTGTGCAGGGCAGTCACTACCAGAGTTTGAATTACAGCTGAACATGTCTAAAGCTAAGTACCCCATTGGGGATCCTTTTTTTCTTGTACTAACCAATGTCAGAAAAAGTTAACAATTGTCCCCTGTGGTAAGCAAATACCACACAGAGACTTCCATTCATACTGAGTTACTTGTTTAGGCCCAGACTACGACATCCCCCATTGCCGGTTCTGTGCCCTCTTTAATGCAAGAACCGTTCGTCGTAGAGCTCTTATTATAACCAGGTATTTTCATCTTCCGTCTTCGCATTCCGAAATGGTGTCCATCAGCCAACAATCCGTAGACATTCCAAAAAATGTAAGGATAAAGATAGGGAGACAGACCACACAAGGCTAAGCCTTTGGACCACTCTACTGCTTAGCAGGTCATCAGTTCTCCAGAATTCAGTGAGGTGCCTTCGCAGCCCCTGATGCCTGATTAGATACCTTCACAGGCCTCTACTAAGACCCTTTTGGAGTCTGGTATGCCACAGAAATCTTCTTTGTCTTACGAGCCTTTGGTTGTCTCTTCCTTGGTTAGGTCTGGATCCACGATGCAGGCACCGGCTTCCGAGGAGGTTTTTCGTACTACCGAATCTAGACAAAAACCAGCGTCTTCTCCTCCAACTACAGTTTCTCTCAGACTGATGGATACTCTTAGGCCTAGAGGCAAGGCCACTCCTAAAAAAACTACCTCTAGCCACCATTTTACCCCTGCTCCATTACCCAAAGCTCAAATGCTTAAAATGGCGGAGGATCTTATCACCCTTATCAGGGGTAGTCAGGCCACACCTTCTAAAAGGAAAATAGGCCTTTCCCCTGAAATACTGACAGAACAGGATTATGATGAGTCTTGAAGAGGAACAACAACATCTGACTGCTTATGAGGATTCATATGCAGAGGAATCCATTCCTTCTGCCTCCCCACCAGAAGATCTTTCCTTTGGGGAAACGCTTCACACATTCAGGGAGCATTTCCACTGGGAATCCCAGGACTTCCCTCAGTCTAAGAAAAGACTAAGAGAGTTTCTAGACCTGCCCCAGCACAGACTCTTGACCATCCCTCCAATCTTAGAGGTGGTTGATGATGTCTTCCATGAATCCAGCTGAACTCCTGACGCCCTCTCTCCAGCTCCCAGAAAACCTGACAGGTATTACAGAGTACTGGATTCTCACAATTACCTGTATAGAAATCTTGCTGCAGACCCTGAGGTCATTACACAGGGACCAAAAGGAGCTAAGGCTAGTTCTGCAAAGAATCCTTTTCCTTCTGACAAAGACTCCAGAGCTCTGGACAGATGGGGTAAAAAAAGTATACACCTCTGCAACCTTAGCTATCAGAGCACTCAGCTGTCAGTTCCACATTTTAAAATATTAACAACACACTTTGGAACTATTAAAACAAAAGATTTCAACCTTTCCTGACTGTGCCAATTCGAAAGAGTTAGCAGATTTACTACACTCTACTTGTCAAGTAGCTAAACACTCATTACACTGTGGATATGATGCTCTAGAAGCCTCAAGCAGGGCAGCAGTGTCAGGATCTGTCATTAGGAGACATGCATGGTTGAAAGAACAACTTTTCCCTGAACATGTCAAATCTAAATTACTTGATGCACCCTTGGATAAGGATCGATTGTTTGGAGTAAAAGCAGAAGAGGTGCTTAAAAAGATGGAAGACAAAGCAAAATCTATGAAAACAGTAAAAGATTTCCTTCAGGTACAACCTCCTAGGTTCAGTAGGAATTTTGTCTGAAAACACTGGTCCTTTCCTACACCTAGCAGACAGGAGCAAGGTAAGCCCCGCAGGTACAGACCACCCAGACCCCTATCCCAGAGACAGCAAAGAACCAAACACTGGACCAGTTCCACTCTTAAGGCAGAGAGTTCTAAGCCATCCCTGTATGGCAAAAACTCTTAATGATGCCCTCTCCCCCCTCTGCCATCTTTTCACTCACCAAAAACCAGGAGGAATGGCTCTCCCTCTGCAAAGAAAATTGGCTTTCTGTAACAAAGGACCAACGGGTCTTAAAGATAATTTTTCAGGGATACAAATTCTCCTTCAGTGCTCATAGCCACAGTGGTGCAGCGGTAGCGTTGTCGCCTCACAGCTAGAGGTTCTCCCATTCGATTCTCAGTTGGAGTGCCTTCTGTGTGGAGACTGCATGTCCTCCCCACGGTCGAGTGGCGTTCGAAAGACATGCGTAAATGGGCGTACCTTCGTTGAAGGTTGGGTGTCGGGCTGGTACATTGGCACCGTAAAAATCTACTGCCAATCACTAGTGGACCGGAGTTCCGCTGTGGCGCCCCCTAACCGGGAAAAGCCGAAAGAAGAACAGAACAAATTCTCCTTCAACGAACTCCCATTTCCAAGAGGGTACTCAGACTTACCTCCAAATCAGTGAACAGAGGCATTGAAACAAGTCCAAACTCTCATATCCCAAGAAGCAGTAGGACCTGTCCCTTCAGATCAAACAGGCAAAGGCTTTTATTCCAGACTATTCCTTGTTCCCAGAGAAGAGGGCACTTGGTGCCCTATCCTGGATTATCCATTCTGAACACCTTCCTCTTGGTCCCCAAATTCGAAATGCTAACTTTGCAGCAACTGCTGCCTATGCTGACAAAAAAAAAATGCCTGGTTAGTTGCCCTTGATCTAAAAGATGCCTACCTCCACATCCCCATAAAGGAATCCTGCAGGAAATTCCTTCGCTTCAGAACAGGCTCACAACACTTTCAGTTCTCTGTGCTACCTGTTGGCTTATCTACTGCTCCCAGGGTGTGCACCAAATGCTTAGCCCCTGCCACAGCCTTTTGCAGACAGAAAAATATACAAATTTATCTTTATCTGGACGACTGCCTCATTCAGGCAAATTGCAAAGAACAACTTCTCAAGGACCTCCTCTTTGTCAAAACCTTCCTAACCTCCTTACGGCACACATTCAACGAGAAGAAATCAAGGCAAACCCTCCAGGAAGATCATTTTCTTGGGAGCATTGCTGGACACAGCATCCCAAATGGCCTTCCTATCCCCAAAAAAGCAGAGCTTCCTGCCTCTCTGTTTTACCCAGCTGGCTTCCAGAAGTCACCTCACTGCGAGGAAATTCCTTGGGGTACATGACATCTTGCATCCTTCTCATTCCTCTGGCCAGGCTTCACATGAGAAAACTTCACTGGTACCTGAAGAACCTTTGCAGTCAGCACTCTCGACCTCTAGAGACCCCTCTCCCTCTGATCCCCTGTATAAGGGCTGTGTTTCTCTGGTGGGCAAGGGCCTGTGCCGAGAACAAGTGTCTTTCCTTCACCCTCCGCCCAATGGGGCAGACCATTACTACCGACGCCTCTGGCATAGCTTGGGGTGCTCACCTAGAAGGCAGGTGTACCAAGGGCTTTGGGATGCCGTGCACCTTCCCTTACAAATTAACCAGAAGGAAATTATGGCAGTATAAAAGGTTCTGACATCCCTCAAACCCCATCTCAAGCCAGGGGTTCTCCTTATCAAAACAGACAACATCACAGTAATGTGGTGCATCAATAAACAGGGAGGGACCCAATCTTACCCTTTGTGCAGGATAGCCATGAACCTCTGGCTGACAGCATCTTCCATGGGGCTACACCTGATAACCCAATACCTACCAGGGATCAACAACACCCTGGCAGACCACTTAAGCAGAAACTTACTGGACCCTCATGAATGGCAGCTCCACAGAAAAATCTTTTTGCAAATCACTGAGGCGTGGGGGTCTCCGGAGGTGGATCCCTTTGCTTCGCATCTCAACCATCAGCTGAAATAATTCTGTACCAAGGAGTATCACCAGCTAGTGTAGAAGGTGGATGCCGTGACCTTCCCCTGGAACACCCTCTTTGTGTATGCATTCCCTCCTCTGCCTCTTATTCCCGAGGTACTGATCAAAATAAGGGAGGAGAGACCAAAAGCCGTCCTCATTGCACCATATCGGCCAAGACAACATTGGTACCCCCACTGCGGAGCCTAACCTTACAGCCTCCCAGTCAGCTTCCCCTTATCTCACACCTCTTAACACAGGTGGGGGTGGGAATGCTGCACCCAGACTTGCAGACTCTCAAACTATTAGCATGGCTAATACTCTAAAGGCAAACAAGGGGCCCCTGTTAAGCAAACAGATCCTAGACATTATCAGAGAGGCCAGAAGGCCCATCATCAGAAAATCATATACATTTAAATGGAAAAGATTCTACTCTTGGAGCCAGTCCAGAGAGGGCAGTACCTCACAACCTTCCATCCCTCTTATCCTGGACTACCTAGTAGAGCTGCTTAATAGTGGCCTGTCCTTTTCCTCTATTAAAATTCATGCCTCAGCCATTTCAGCTCAATTTTATACAGAACAGTCCCTGTTCTCCCATCCTTTGATTAAACAATTCCTCTGAGGAGCTTCTACTATCAGACCTCCCAGAAGGCCACTCACTCCAACCTGGGACCTGAATTATATTTTGGAAAAACTAACTTTACCACCCTTCGGACCTGCTGGTTCAGCAGAATTAAGATACCTCTCCTGGAAGACTGCTTTTCTCCTAGCTATCACGTCAGCCAGAAGGGTTTCGAAACTTCAGGCACTGATGGCCATTGAGCCCTTCATCATCTTCCATGAAGACAGAGTCCCCCTGAGGACTAATCCCTCCTTTATGCCCAAAGTGGTATCTAATGTAACTTGCAACCAGGCCCATACATCCCCCCACCTTCTTTCCTAACCCTCAAAATAAGGGGGAAAGAATTCTGCACTCACTAGATGTGCACAGACAGCTCAGATACTATCTGGACCATACTAAACACTTCAGGAAAACAGACCAACTACTTGTCAGCTTTGCCCCAAGGGGCAGAGGGAAAGCCCATTTCAAGACAAACCATTTCCAAATGGATATCACACTGTATCTATTTGTGCTACAGATTGCATGCGAAACCCCCCAAGTCTATTCAAACCCATTCCACTAGGGCAACTTCCACTTCCACAGCTTTCCTGAGAGGAGTTCCCACCAGGGACATCGTGGAAGCTGCCACCTAGACTTCTGCCCATACCTTTATCAAGCATTACCACCTCCCACTACGTTCTAAGGCTAGGGCAGGATTTGCCTCAGCAGTTCTTCAGGGCATGCTGACCCATTCCTAGGTCTCTTACTAATCCTACCACCCCTGTCCTCAGCTTTGGGAATCCTCCCAGAGGTGATGACTGCAGCAGTGAAACACGCAGAACATAGTACAGTTGTGTACACTTACTGTAAATGTAGTGTTCGAGTATATTCACTGTTGCAGTCTTGGTCTCCCACCCTCCTACCCCCTTATATCTTCTTTCTTTAGGGAGACATATGTTTTAAACTGTGGATTTTAGCTCCAGGACCACTTTACCATATTTACTTGTGCCTCTGACTGGTTAGGGCAAGAAAAACTGATGTAATGGTGTCGGGTGCCTTCCTTTATAGCACTGATGATGTGACGTCAGGCAGCAACCAACAGCAGCTGACGTAGAAAAACATTGACACTGGTATTTGGGCCGGCCAAGGGCTACCACAGCAGGGATAACCCACAGGTGATGACTGCATCAGTGAATACACTCGAACATCTACATTTACGGTAAGTGTACACAACTGTACTTTCTTCCTGACATCTATTCCACCACCTAGAGGAAGGATACCTTCTCTTCATTTTTGTAACACTGCTGCTTTCGTATAATTTTTTATATAGGGCACCTAATCCCCCTTTCCCTGCTGATAGCCATAGTTACCATGGATGTATTTGCCTGATGTTTGAGAGTGCACTGCACAGGAAAGACATCCAGGGTACTTGGATGTAGCAACAGGCAAATCTGCACTTCAGTGTTGTGGAGACTGTGGCAGTCCTGCTTGCACTGAGGGCTTTTGGTGACCACGTTCCTCATTGTGTTGTAGCAGCTCACATGGATACCATGTCATTAATGTGGTACATCAACAAACAGGGTGGCACCTTGTCTTCTCACAACATTTTTTCTTGACAATGCACATCCCCAGTCTGATTAATATTTTAGAGGATACGTTCAACAGATATATTGTAATGCCTCATGAGCATTTCCTCAACTGAAGCATAGCAAGTTTAAGTTTCCATCATGGGAGATGCATTGATTCAACATATTTGCATTTCTGGTCAACACCAAATTCAGAGATTTCTTTGCCCTTATCCTTCTGAATGGACAGATCCCAAGGGATAGTCTATTTTAACAGTGTTCACCAGGGGTACTATATGCCTTTCCGTCACTTCCTGTAATCACCAGATTTCTGCTGAAGCCAGAAGTGATCCTTGTAACATGTAAGGGATTTGCAAATCCAAGAATATAATTGAAGTGGTAGTCAAGAAGAACTAGCTCTGTTTGTAAATGATATCTTGTATTTGACAGATTCTGAGTATGATATTAGAATGCTGTATGATATTTAAGACAGTTTCAGATATTTTGTGGATTTAAAATAAATGAGGGTAAAACCATGGCTGTAACTGTAAATTGTTTCTACCCATGAATTAGTTTAGCAATACCCATGTTTATGGGGACATGAAAAGATGAAGTATTTGGTTGTATTGATTAAAAAGGATTCTGTTACAGTGGTTAAAAATATGTGGAAACAGATAATGAAGAAGGTTATCTAAAGATTGGAGAATGGATTCTAAAGGCCATGGACACAGTAGTAAGATACAGGAAGCAAACACGTTTTTTGTTCCATTGGTGTTCTGTACCTAGGCAAGGCATACTTTTTATCAGACAGAAGAAAAGTTGTGGCTGGCAATAAACAAAGAGATGAATTAATTTATGTGAGAGAGAGAATGAGAGAATTGCTTGATAGACCAATTCTGGAAAGGTTTTTAGTAGAACTTAGACTATTATACATTATCAAGAAAGGGATATTTAGCAAGGTATGTAAAGTGCAAGGTGATAGCTTTGAGTCAATCAGAGGAAATTAGAAAAGATTGGTAATGGAGATTAGAATGACACATTACAAAAGAATAGTGGAAAGAAATTTGTAATTCCCTGATGTATGGCATGAAGTCCACACGATTTAGGATGTTTACATGGAAATATCTGTCCAGGCACTTTTACCATCCAAGTAGATTGAAGAGGATATTCCCTCAAGTGAAGAACTGTTGTTGATGTGAAGGGATGTAGAGAGAGAGGAAATCAGAAACACATTTTATGGAAATGTGTGGATTTAACTGGGTATAAGGACTCTGCAAAATATCTTGATGCAACTGTTGGGGGAACATATTATACTAAGGGGACTATGGTACTGATTTTGAGTTTAAATTTAGAAAATGCCAAGACACAATTAGTCATTATTATGTTTAATGTTGTTATCAGAAGTAGCAGTCAAATGGAAATAAAAAAATGAAGCCAGCAACGAGTGAAGTCATGCTGTAGTAAAAGAAATAAAACAGAGACAAGATCATTAGAAATAAATTTCATAAAATAAATTGTGCATTTTTGAACATTATAAAGAGGATAGTACTCAACTGGGTTATTAAAATAAGTAGGTCAGTAGAAACTGGAAAGTGTATGACTAAGTTGTAGTGTGTTTAAGTAAAGAACAGAATTTGTTATAGAGCTTGTGTGTATAATGCATGTATGTGATGATAGAAATATTGAGATTGTTCTTTTCTCATTATAACTAATGAATGGGAAATCCTGATGTGAGTCATTAATGTAATAAATAAGTAAAGTTGTTAAAAAAAAAAAAATAGAAAGAAGGAAGACAACTCTCCTTCTAGGTCTTCTTTTCCACCCGTGTGGGAAGCCTAATCCAGACTTCCAGTCTGTGTGGTTAACCTCATGCTTTGTACAATTGTTTTAGGTTCATAGGTAAGTACTAAGTTACCTGCCCTTGTGGGCCATTTTAAGCCTAGCCAATTTCACTTTTAAAAGTGAGAATCAAATCATATACCTTGTGTCTGCGAGGTAACCACCTTGGCCATTTATTCCACCCCAAAAGCTAGGGACCATTTCTGTCTGTCAAAGGGGGCACACATCCTTACTGCTTCCCAAAAACCCTGCACTTAAAAGCTTTACTGCGAGAAAATGGAAAAGGTTCTCCCTAATGGCAACCCAGTGCAGTTTTGACTACTTTTGTGCTCCAGATGTTCTTCGTGTTTCACTGTTGCAGTCATCACATTTGGGTTATCTGCTTGCAGTAGCCCTCAGTCAGCCTGATTATCAAAGTCTTGGGACCTGCATTGGTTGCTGTCTCATCTTCCATGACGTCAGGTAGTCAGGGGTATAAAGCATGCAGCCATTACATCAGTCTTTCTTGCCGTGCGGTGCCCGAAGCAGAAGCAGTTCACAAGTGCCGGTCGGCCGACTCCTGAAATTTTCGTTTTCGAGTTTCAGAACTGAAGTCTTCAACTAAAGCTAAGTACCCTGTTGGGGAGACTTTTTCTTGCTCTAAACCGATGTCAGTAAAAGTCAATAATTGTATTTCTTCTGGAGAGCAAATACCTTATAAAGATTTTCATTCGTACTGTATTCCTTGCCAAGGCCCTGACCACGACGTACCTCGCTGTAGGTTTTGTGCCTTATTTAAACAATGAACTGTTCGTCATTGGTATATTTACGCTTCTAAATATTTTGGTACTCAGTTCAATTATCCAGATATGACTTCGGTAAGCCACCCGACATTCTGAATAAACACAAAGATAAAGACAAAGACAGGCCGTCTAGGTCCAAAGCTGCTGACGACGCTTCTCCTAAGCTAGTCACCAGTTCTCTGGTACTCAGTGAGGCGCTTTCACAGCCCCTGATACCCACTACTACAGATTCGCAGGCCTCTAGTGAGACCCATTCGGAGTCCGGTATGCTGCGAAGTGCTTCAACTGTGGAACCTGCGGATGTCTGTACCTTGGATGGGTCCAGAGCCGCTGTGCAGGCACCGGCTTCTGAGGGTGTATTCAGGCCTACTGACTTGCATATTAAACCAACGCCATCTTCTTCTTCAAGGCCTAAAACTCGATCCATGCCTAGAAAACCAGCGCCCAGACCACATGATCAGGCCTCTTTGCCTAAAAAACAAATGATAAGAATGGCTGAAGACCTTATTACTTTAATCCGGGGAAGCCAACCTTCCCCCCCTAAGAGACCTAGGACTGAATTTGCTTATGATTCTTTTGATCAGGCTTCTGAAATTACTGTTTCTTCTGATGACCAGGATTTACCCTTATCTACCTATGAGGATTCTGATGCAGAGGATTATATTCCCTCTGCTTCCCCTCCAGAGGATTTCTGTTTTGGTGAAACCTTGCATACTCTTAGGGAGCATTTCCGTTGGGAAAGCCAGGATTACTCTGATTCTAAAAAGAGGCTTAGGGATTTCTTACTCCTGCCCCATCACAGGCCTTTAGCTATCCCCCCTGTACTGGACATTGTTGATGATGCCTTTTCGGAGTCTAGCTTGGCCCCTGACTCCTTACCTCCTGCTTCCAGAAAACCAGGTAAATATTACAGAGTTCCTGACTTTCACAAGTTTCTCTTTACAAATCCTACTGCAGATCCTGAGACCATTTCACAGGGACCCAAGGGCATTAAGGCTACTACTACAAAAAATCCTACCCCCCTCTGATAGAGATTCCAGGGGGTTGGATAGACGTGGTAAGAAGGTATACACTTCTGCAACCTTGGCCATTAGGGCCTTAAACTGCCAGTTTCATATGTTAAAGTATCAGCAGCATATTATTGGATTACTTAAACAGAAAATGATGTTGATTCCTGACTGTGCTGAAAATAAAGATTTACAGGATTTAATGCATTCTGCTGAACTAGTTTGAAAACATACTTTGCAATGTGGTTTTGATTCACTAGAGGCATCTTGCAGGGCTGCTGTCACTGGGTCTGTACTTAGAAGGCATGCTTGTCTTAAGGAGTAATCTTTACCAGATCATGTTAAAGCTAAATTGCTGGATGCTACCTTAAACCAGGGCTGCCTATTTGGCAACAGAGTAGAAGTACTTAAAATGGAGGAAAAAGCTAAATCTATGCAAACTGTTAAAAGATTTCCTGCAAGTACAGCCTCCAAGGTTTAGCAGGCATTGGCCCTCTAAGAATTGGTCCTTTCCTGCATCTTCCAGGCCTTCTCAGTCCAAACCCAGAACCAGCAGAACACTCTGGCTTCAGTCCCAAGGTACGCACAGGGCTAAGCAGTGGGGTGTTCCTACTTCCAAAGCAGGGAGTAGTAAGACTCCACCCTATGGTAAACTGTCTCAGTGACTTAACTGTGAAACTTCCAAGCCCTTCTCAACTGACTGCTCCTTTAGGGAGAAAGATTGCTCTGCAGGGAAACAACTGGGAACTCATTACCCAGGACAAATGGGTTTTAAATATAGTTTCCCAACGATACAGATCCACTTCCACACTTTACCAACCCCAAACGGTTGGCCAGATCTACCCCTAAATCTATGGGCAGAGGCTCAAAAGCAAGTTCTCTCTCTTAAGTATAAGGGCTATTCAAACTGTCCCATAAGAAGAAAGGGGACAAGGTTTTTATTCAAGACTTTTCCTGGTGCCCTGAAAAGACCACTCCTGGCGTCCTATCCTGGATCTCTCTATCCTAAACACTTTTTTGGTGATCGCAAAATTCAAGATGCTAACTCTTCACCAGTTGCTTCCTATGCTAGGCAAGGATGCCTGGTTGGCAACACTGGATTTAAAGGAAGCCTACCTGCACATCCCAATCAGGGAATCTTGCAGAAGATACCTACGCTTCAAAGCAGACTTCATGCACTATCAGTTCTCTGCACTGCCCTTTGGCTTATCTACTATGCCCAGGGTATTCACAAAGTGCCTAGCTCCAGTTATTGCATTTTGCAGGCAAAGAAATATTGAAATATACCCATACCTGGATGATTGTCTAATTCAGGCAGAAAGTCAGGACATACTATTGAATCATCTGGCATTTGTACAAAAGGTGCTAACTTGTCTGGAGTAGATTGTAAAGGAAAAGAAATCACATCTGGTACCCTGCTAACAAATTGTATTCCTGGGAGCAAGCTTGAACACAACTTCCCAGATGGCTTTCCTCACGCCAGAGAAACAAGTTCATTTGACAGCTTACTTCAAACTAATGGCCACAAAGACCCTGCTATATCTGCAAGACAAATACTGCAAGCCTTGGGGTTCATGGCCTCCTGCATTTTCCTAATTCCATATGCAAGACTGCATGTGAGGAAACTACAGTGGTATCTAAAAGGCCCATGGTGTCAACATTCTCAGGATCTAGAAGCAATGATTCCTATCATACCTTGCCTACAGTTAGAGTTCCTTTGGTGGGCAGAGGCCTGCCACCAAAACAAGGGACTGCCTTTCACTCTACCCCCTGCCGCCCAAACCCTAACAACAGACGCATCAGACTATGCATGGGGGGCTCACTTGACAGGGAAGTGCATTCATGGGAAATGGAACCCAAGTCAAATGCACCGGCATATCAATCAAAAAGAAATGTTAGCTGTACAGAATGCTCTGACAGCCTTCAAGGACCACATTCTTCCAGGACAATTAATGGTGAAGACGGACAACACCACTGTTATGTGGTATATAAACAAGCATGGGGGAACCCATACCCTCTCTGCAGACTAGCTATGGCTTTGTGGAATACAGCCTTGAGCTACCAAGTGCACCTACAGGCTCAATTCCTGCCAGGAAAACTAAAAACACTGGGAGATGATCTAAGCAGAAATCTCATGGACCTACACTAGTAGAAACTGGGACCAAAGACATTCTACATGCCGATAGACAAATGGGGGAGCCCAGAGATAGACCTGTTTGCCTCCCCACAGAACTTCCAATTGGACAAATTCTGCAGAAGGACTCCCCACAAACAAGCTTGGAAAGTGGATGCTCTGTCCTTCACCTGAAAAAAATCTATTGGTTTATGCCTTTCCTCCTCTGCCTCTCCTCTCCAAGGTACTACTAAATATCAAACAGGACAAACCAAGGACGATAGTGATTGCACTAGACTGGCCACGCCAGCACTGGTACCCCTTCTTAATCAGTGTGTCACTGCTGGCACCATGGCACCTGCCTCAGAACCCTACCCTGCTGTCCCAGCAGAAGAGCCAGATTCTGCACCTTCAAACCCTGGTAATGTTTTAGCACTAGCCAGCACCTATTGATAATGGTTATTTGTACAGCGTTATATATATATATATATATATATATATATATATATATATATATATATATAGATATATTTATACATATATATATATATATTTATTTTTTTTTAAGTAGAAGCCCGGGGTGAAAAGCTGCAAAAGCAAACATGATAAAGCTACAGAATCAAAATATAAAAATCAAGCAGCGATGGTACAGAACACATTACAGAATAGGTAATGCAATAAAATAGATAAAATCTAATGTCTATATAGCTAGTATTAAGTATGCAAGCCAAGCAAAAATACAGTTGATGCCATGGGATAATAGCGAATGTGTGAGCAATACAGGATTGCAGTTTTGCTGTAGAGAAGGAAAGATGGAGAACAGCAGATTAAAGATTCTGAAAATAAGGTATAGCCGTAGAGGTATTGCTATATAGGCATCAAGAATTAATAGAATTATATGGTAGGTAACTGATGCAGTAGACTGTGTGGCTGGGTGGCACATGCTGGACTTCGTAAGTTGAAAGCACTGAATGTATATATGAGGAGTCTGAGACATAAGTAAGATGGGGAGGAAGGCTAGGAATATATATATATTTTTTTAATAGTCAGTGCTGGTACATGTACATAGCCAATGAGAGAACAAGTGTTGTTTCAGCGAAGTCTTAAAGCATTCAGGGTTGCTAGTAGACCTAATTGAAGGAGGGAAAGCATTCCATGGTTTTGCTGTAGCATATAGGTAACGCATT
The DNA here is from genome assembly GCF_019279795.1 of Protopterus annectens. NCBI lineage: Eukaryota > Metazoa > Chordata > Ceratodontiformes > Protopteridae > Protopterus > Protopterus annectens. The sequence continues at coordinate 192,832,096 of NC_056743.1, forward strand.
TAACAGGCAGAAAGATTAGGCATTGATACATTAAGGAACATCTGATTGACTGATCACAGAGGTCTATTTGGGTGATGCATGGTGAACATAGAGGAGAGGACAGGACAGATTATGAGCTGTGGTTAGTTGCAGGTATGTTAGATGTTTGGGAAGTTCTAGTCAATTTAGATGTTGGAGTGATGCACAGTGGAGGGAGAAGTGTTTGGCGCTGGTTATAAATTTTGTGATTTTATTATAGCATAAGTACAGTTTGGATTTAAGAGAGGATTTTATATTAGTAAGAAGAGGTGCACCAAAGAGCAGGGATGCAAGTAGAAAGGAAGAGGCAAGGAATAGTCTTGCTGCATAGGTGAAGTAGTGTTTGTGCCTGTACAAAATGCCTAGTTTCAGATTTTTTTGATGTTTGTGTTAATATATAGGTTCATAGGTAGGTAATAGGCTATTGGCCCTAGGACCTATATAAGCCTAGCCAAACAGTACCCTGGCTTTTGCCACCCAAGAAAATTATTTTCCTGTGCCCCTGTCAAATAGAGCCACAGACGTGATCCCCGGGGTGAATTTCCTATGTCCCATCCAATTATCATGATTTTTCTTGAAGAGTGCTAATGAGGAGCTTTGTTTGATATAGATAGGTAGTTTGTTCCAGAGTATGGGAAGTCTCTGGGACAGGAATCTATCCCTCCAGCATGTTCTGTTTATTGTGGTGACAAGGTTTAGGTCCCTAGAACGTGTAGCTCGGAGGGATTTTGATTTCTTTAAGTGGAGATACGTCCAACAGCTCTAGGTTTGACATGGCTTTGTATGTTAGGCAGAGATCGCCTCTGAGTAGGCGATATGCGACAGAGTAAAGCTGGAGTTTTTTGAAGTGGTCTGTGTAGGGCATCTGTTTGAGGCCGGTAATCCTCTTTGTGAGGTATTTCTGTGGCCTTTCCAGTTGTTGTAGATGTCTTGTGAGGTACATACCAAAAGAGGCGTTGTACTCTATAATGGGTCTAATGAGTGATGAGTAGAGGGGAACAATGACCTCTTTTTTTCCTGGATGAGAAGCCTTTTGTGATGAGGTGTGCCACGTAGAAAGGTTTCCTGATTACTGTGGTGATGTGATTATCAAAGGAGAGACTACTGTCCACCTGTGTCCCAAGGTCTCTTATCACACTTTTGGTGTTAAGTAGACTACTGCCTATGTGATAGTTCATGGGTACAGAGTTTTTACCAAAAGGGATGACAATGCACTTTTTGGCATTGAGCTTGAGGCCATGGCTTTGACACCAGGCATCTGTCTCAGTGAGGCCCTTTTGTAGGATGTCCACATCATTAGGAGTTTTGATTATGGCTCCTAGTTTACAGTCATCTGTGAACTTTGTTAGCCAAAGACCTTCTGTGTTAGCCTGTACTTCAGAGAAGTAGATACCAAACAGGAGAGGACCTAGGACTGGAACCCTTTGGTACTCCACTTGTCACTGGTCTGAAGTTGGATTTAGAGTCTGCTACTTTCACAGTTTGGGTTGTGTCAGTGAGCCAGTTGTCAACCCATGTTGTGACATTGGGATTTATACCTAGTTTAGTGAGTTTATCTATAATTCCAGAGTGAAGGATGGTGTCGAAAGCTTTGGCAAGATCTAGATAGGCTGTGTTTAGGAGACGGGATCTGCCTTTTACAAACCAGAACTGGGTAGGGTCCAGAGTTTGGAGATTACCAATGTCATTGTTTATAAGTTCCATAATGATACGTTCCATGGCCTTGTAGACCAGGCTCGTCAGGCTAATGAGGCGGTAGTTCCTGGGATCCGTGGTGGCTCCCCCTTTGTGGAGTGGGATAACTGTTGCTGTGCGCCATTCAGTGGGCACAAAGCCTGAGGTGAGGCTATGATTGAACATGGTACTTAGGTGTGGTGCCAGTTCGTTCTGTAGTTCATGTAGGTCGAAAGTTAGGTGTTTGTCTATGATGACCCCTAGAAGTTTGGTATATGGAACTACTTTAAGGAAAGTGTTGTTGAGTGAGTTGATGGTAAATTAATTTTTGCTTCGGCGTGTTGTTTTGGCTTTGACAAGGTAAGTTTGGTTTTATTAGCATTTATGGCTAAATGGTTATTATACATCCCGGTTTCAGTGGAGGTGAAGGCTTTTTGGGTGAGTGCATGTAGTTTTGAAGTAGCGCTGGCCATGCAGATGATGATGGAGTCATCTGCATATTGGATGACATTAGCATGGGGTATGCTGGTATGGAAATCTTTAATGAAAATGCTGAAGAGCAGTGGACCTGGTATGGACCCTTGTGAGACTCCAGAATTGATGTTGAGGAAAGGAGAGAGGGACTGGTGCCATTTGATTGCTTGTTGTCTATCTTTAAAGTAGTTGGAAAACCAGGCTAGGGTAGGGGGAGATATGCCTAAATTGGAGAGGTTGGTCAGACAAAGTCGGTGGGAGACAGTATCGAATGCCTTGGAAAGGTCAAGAAATAGTGAGGAGACAAGGTATCCTGAGTCTTGAGCATGGTTGACTCTGTCCAAGAAAGATATTAAGAGGAGTGGTGGTGCTATGAGTAGGCCTAAACCCATGTTGGGTTGGGGAGAGAAGGTTGTGCTGTAGTAGGTAATTAAGTAGTTTGGTATGGATACATTTTTCCAGAATCTTGGAGATGGGAGAGAGGATGGCAGTTGGATGTTAGATATATCACTACTATTTCCATCTTTGTGGAGAGGGAGGATAAATGCCTTTTTCCAGATGGTGAGAATGAAGGACTCTTGAATGGATCTGTTTAGTAGTATACTAATGGTATAGGCTATAGCATCTGCTGATTTTTGGAGGAATTCTGGTGGTAAGCTATCTGGAGTATTTGATCCAGGTTTAAGTTTAAGTAGGAGTTTCTTTATGGTAGAGGTAGGTATGGGTATGAGAATAAGAAGTTTGATCTTGTTGTAGCAGATGAGTCTGGGGGCAGTGGGTTCATTAGTGGGCATTTGACAGTGAGATTGACTGTACTGTTTTTAAACAATGAGTTAAAAAGTGAGGCAGCTTCAACTTTAGCCATGTCTGGATCAGGGGAGAGATTATCACTTTTGCTTGGATATAACAGAGAGTTTATGGAACTCCAGAACTTTTTAGGATTTTGCATGTAGTCGTTTTGCAAAGTAATGTAGTAGACTTGATGTTCATCGTGTTTCACTGTTGCAGTCATTACACTTGGGTTATCCTGCTAGCAGGCGACCCGTAGTCGACCCGAGTTCCAAAGTCTTGGTCCGGCGTCGGTTGCTGTCGCCTCTTCACTGACGTCAGTGCGCCAGGGGTATAAAAGTTGCAACCAACACCATTTTCTTCAGTCTTTCTTGCCGTGTGGTGCCTGAAGCATAAGCAGTTCGCAGGTGCTGGTCGGCCGACTCCAGAGATTTTCAAAATTGAATTTCAGAACCGAAGTCTTCAATAAAGCTAAGTATCCCATTGGGGAAACTTTTTCTTGCTCCAGACCGATGTCAGTAAAAGTTAATAATTGTATTTCTTGTGGAAAGCAAATACCTCATAAGGACTTTTACTCTTACTGCATTCCTTGCCTAGGCCCTGACCACGACGTCACTAGTTGTCGGTTTTGTGCTAGATTTAATAAATGCACTATTAAACGTCGGTTTGATTTTGCTTCACATTATTTTGGACGAAGATTTAATTACATAATGCCGTCGGAACAACCGACGACCGGAATGTATAAAAAACGCAAAGACAAAGAAAAAGTCTGGCATCCGAGGTCCAAAACCAATGACAAAACCTCTTCTAGGCCAGTCGCCGGTTCTCATTGAGGCACTTTCGCAGCCCCTGACACCCGCTACCTCAGAGCCACAGGCCACAACCGACAGCCACGTGGAGACACCAAGGCCTGTGGATACTCAAGGTATTTGGCCTATGGAAAATATACCTTCAGATTGGTCCGGAGCTGCTGAGCAGGCACCGGCTTCTGAGGGTGTTTTCAGACCTTCACAGCTTACAATTAAAGCTACTGCAGCAGCAAAGGCAAAGTCAAAACACCATTAAAGACAAAGAAACAAGTGCAGCTTTCTCCAGAACAGTCATCCATGCCTAAGAAACAGATGCTTAAAATGGCCAAAGACCTTATTACTTTAATCAGGGGCTCCCATCCCCCTCCTGACAAAAGGCCTAGGCAAGACACTTATTATGATTCCTCTGATCAGGTTTCCATTTCTTCTGATTCTTCCTCTGAACAGGGCTATTCTCTCCTTCCCTATGAGGACTCTGATGCTGAAGAGTCCATTCCTTCAGCCTCACCGCCTGAGGATTACTCTTTTGGGGAAACCCTGCACACCATGAGGGAGCATTTCCATTGGGAGATCCAGGATTACTCAGAATCCAAGAAAAGGCTCAGAGATTTCCTTCTATTGCCACAGCACAGGCCCTTGGCAATCCCCCCTGTACTTGACATAGTTGATGATGTTTTTTTCTGAATCCAGTCTGTCTCCAGATTCTTTACCCCCTGAACCAGTAAAGCCAGACAGGTACTACAGGGTCCCTGACTCTCATAAATTTCTTTACAAAAACCCTGCTGTGGACCCAGAAACTATTTCTCAGGGTCCAAAAGGGGTTAAAGCTTCCACTGCCAAGAATCCTGTCCCCTCAGATAGGGATTCCAGAGCTCTGGACAGATGGGGGGAAAAAAAGTTTACACTTCTGCTTCTTTAGCTGTAAGAGCTTTAAACTGTCAGTTTCACATGCTTAAATATCAGCAGTATCTCATGTGATTGTTAAAGCATAAAATGGTTTCAAATATAGAAGGTCCTGACTGTAAAGAAATGCATGATTTATTGCATGCAGTTGAACAAGTGGGAAAGCATACTCTGCAGTGTGGTTTTGATTCATTAGAGGCTTCTTGTAGAGCTGCAGTTACAGGATCAGTTATTCGAAGACATGCTTGGTTGAAAAAACAAAGTTTACCTGACCATGTTAAAAAGAAATTATTGGATGCTCCACTACAGCATGATACTTTGTTTGGTGTTAAGGCAGAAGCGGTTTTAAAGAAAATGGAGGATAAAGCAAAGTCATTGCAAACTGTGAAAGATTTCTTACAGGTTCAGCCACCTAGATTTAGTAGGAACTGGCCTTCAAAAAATTGGTCCTTTCCAGTGTCAGACAGGCCACAAAGAAGCAGATACAGATGCCCAAGAGGCAGATCTCAGCCCCAAGGCTCCTACAGACCTAAACAATGGGGTGCTTCAGCCTCCAAATGAGGAGAAGACAAATCACAACCTTATAGGAAACAGTCAGCACTTACCAGTTGACAGCACCCCTAGGGGGAAAGCTAGCACTTTTCTCAAAAAAGTGGCACATGATCACCCAAGACCAATGGGTGTTGAATATAGTTACAGGTTCCACTTCCACACACTTCCACAACCAAAAGGTATGCCAAACCTGCCACAAAACCAATGGGCAGAAGAACAAAAACAGATTGCAGCTCTTATGGATATGGGAGCAATTCAAGATGTTCCACAAGAAAAACAGGGCCAAGGATTTTACTCACGACTTTTCCTAGTACCCAGAAAGGACAAAGCATGGAGACCAATACTGCACCTGTCAATCCTAAATACTTTTCTGGATGTTCCAAAATTCAAAATGTTAACACTACAATAACTCTTGCCCATGCTGGGCAAAGAGGCTTGGCTAGTTACTTTGGATCTCAAGGAGGCATACCTGCACGCCCCAATCAGACAATCATGCAGAAGATACCTCAGATTTATAGTAGGCTCAATGCATTATCAATTCTCTGCACTGCCCTTTGGCTTATCTACTGCACCCAGGGTCTTCACAAAATGCCTGGCACCAGTAATTGCCTTTTGCAGACAAAAATGAATTCAAATATATCCCTACTTGGACGACTGCCTTATTCAAGCAGAGAGCAAGGACATTCTTCTAAAGCACCTGGAGTTTGTAAAAAGATTACTAATTTGCCTAGGGTGAACAGTAAACAAAAATAAATCAAAACTAGTGCCCTCTCAAGAGATAATATTCCTGGGTGCAAGCTTAAATACAACTACCCAGATGGCTTATCTCACGCCAGACAAACAAAGTCATCTGACTCATTACTTTCAAATGATGGCAACAAAGACCTAGCTCCCTGCAAGAAAAATTCTGCAGGCCCTGGGTTTCATGGCATCATGCATTCTACTAATTCCATATGCCAAACTGCATATGAGGAAACTACAATGGTATCTAAAAAGTGTTTGGACTCAGCATTGTCACAGCCTAGAGACTATCATAATCTTGATTCCCTGCCTACAACAGGAGTTTCGATGGTGGTCCCAGGCCTGTCACCACAACAAGGGACAGCCTTTCACCTTACCTCTACAGCCAGGCAAACAGTAACAACAGATGCATCAGATTACGCCTGGGGAGCACATATGGCAGGAAAAAGTATTCAGGGCACATGGCCCAAGGAACACATGCATCTTCACATCAATCAAAAAGAGATGCTAGCTGTACAGAATGCCCTGACAGCCTTCAAGGACCTAATACATCCAGGACAATTATTAATAAAGACGGACAATACCACAGTTATGTGGTACATAAACATGCAAGGGGGCACACATTCCTACCCCCTATGCAGACAAGCCATGACTTTGTGGAACACAGCACTGACTTACCATGTACATCTGCAAGTACAATTCCTGCCAGGAACAAAAAATACACTGGCAGACGAACTAAGCAGAAATCTCATGGATCCTCACGAATGGAAGCTTAATCCACAAGTGTTCAACATAATAACAAGGGAATGGGGACGTCCAGACATAGATCTGTTTGCCTCCCCTCACAATTGCCAATTACAGAAATTTTGCACAAGGACTTATCACTCTCAAGCATGGAAAGTGGAAGCTCCATCTTTCAACTGGAAAAACCTGACAGTCTATGCCTTCCCTCCGATGCCTCTTCTCACCAAGGTGCTTCGAAAAGTCAGACAAGAGAGGCCAAAAATTATCCTGATTGCACCAGACTGGCCACACCAGCACTGGTACCCAATCCTAAAGATTTTGTCCCAAGGCCCGCCTTGGCCTCTACCTCAAATCCCTCATCTTCTGACACAGCAAAACAATCAAATTCTGCACAGCCAACTCAGAACCTTAAACCTGGCAACATGGCAGATAATGTAGCCACTCACACTGCACCTCTCTCTAAAGCAGTTATGGATGTAATTTTGGAAGCCAGGAGACCCAGCACTAGGAAATCTTATGCGGAAAAATGGAAGAGATTCTGTACTTGGAACCAGGCACAAGGGTCCCTAATATGCCTCAAATTTTACAATACCTGACTGAGATGTTGGACAAAGGCCTATCTTTTTCTTCTATTAAAATCCATGCCTCTGCCATTTCAGCTCATTACAATACGGATCCTCCTATTTTTTTCACATCCTCTACTACGACAGTACCTCAGAGGGGCAAATAATATAAGACCCCCTAGGAGAGCACCAGTACCTACTTGGGACCTCAATTTTGTTTTAGAAAAACTAACACTGCCTCCTTTTGAACCAGCCAGCACAGCTGATCTAAAATTCTTGTCATGGAAAACTGCCCTGCTCCTAGTAATAACTTCAGCAAGAAGAGTTTCATAGTTACAGGCATTGATGGCTGTGGAACCTTTCCTCATTTTTCACCAGGACAGGGTTTCTCTAAGGACAAACCCAACATTCATGCCAAAAGTGGTCTCCAATGTGGCCTTAAACCAAACTATTCATTTGCCTACTTTCTACCCAAATCCCCAGAATAAAGGGGAAAGACTTCTGCACTCTTTGGATATACACAGGCAGCTACGATTTTACTTGGACAAAACAAAAGCTTACAGAAAAACTGAGCAACTGTTTGTAGCATATGCTGCAGGATCACAAGGAAAACCTATTACAAAGCAGGCAATCTCCAAATGGATAGGACACTGCATCCGCTTCTGTTATGCACAACATGGCAAATCTGTGCCTAAGGGCATTAGGCCTCATTCTACCAGAGCAGCAGCCACTTCAGCAGCTTTCCTCAGAGGGGTACCAACCAAAGACATATTAGAAGCTGCAGCCTGGAGCTCAGTGCATACTTTTACCGAGCACTACCACCTACCCCTCTACTCCATATCCAGAGCAGGCTTTGCCCCTGCAGTTCTGCAGGGCTTGTTAGCCTCGCCAAATCCAATCTAGACCCAATCACCCTACCTCAGCTTTGGGATTCTACCCAAGTGTAATAACTGCAACAGTGAAACACGATGAACATAGTACAGTTGTGTACCTACCATAAATGTAGATGCTCGAGTGTATTCACTGTTGCAGTCCTGGTTACCCACCCACCATCCCCCTCTTTGCTGGGACTATTCTGTACTTCTCAACTCTATACAACCTATGTGGTGTATTTGTTTTTAGAAGAAGAAAATGTTTTTAGTGATATATGCATGGTTGTTTGGCATATTTTTTATCTTTACAGCCTTCATATCTGGGGGCACCTGACATCTGGGGCAAGAAAAACTGAAGAAAATGGCGTTGGTTGCAACTTTTATACCCCTGGCGCTCTGACGTCAGGGAAGAGACAACAGCAACCGACGCCGGACCAAGACTTTGGAACTCGGGCCGTCTACGGGTCGCCTGCCAGCAGGATAACCCAAGTGTAATGACTGCAACAGTGAATACACTCGAACATCTACATTTATGATAGGTACACAACTGTACTTTTTGGATGACAAGTTGCTTTACTTGATTACACAGTTGTTTGTATTGAGAGAAGTCTGCAGAGTTTCTACTTGTATGCTATAATTTCCAGGCCTAATCCCTAGCTTTCATTAGTTTGGTGGATTTGGTAAGCCAACTGTCCTGATTGGCTTTCACTCTCCTATGTTGGAAAGGGGTGAGGTTATCATAGTACATGAAGGAATGTTGAGTTAAAGAATTCAACAGCATCATTCAGTGGTAGGACTTTAAGTGGATGCCAGTTGATATTTCGTAGGGTATCAGTATCATTAAAGATAGTTGGGCAGAAGTGAGATAGGTCTCTGGTATGCTTATAGTGGTGTACATTAGGCACTGGAGTTAGTTTGCGAATTATATATGCTGGTAGGTGATCACTAATGCTCTTAGCTTGAGTGCCATTGGAGGAGATTTAACCAGGGTCAGAGACAAGGACTCAGTCTAATATTGAGCCTTTGTTTTTGTTGGGTCTGGTTATGGTAGAAATGAGTTGGTTGTACTTAAATAGGTTGATACTGTTTGTTGGGTGATGTTGTATAATGTCTAACCAGTTAATATTCACATCACCAAGTATGACTGTTTAATTCTCTCTATTTTTAGATGACCAGGCTAGTATTTTTTCAAGTATTGGGATATTGTTACCTGGGGGATATATGTGACTATGATGCACATGCTTTTGCTGCTATTCATTTTCAAGTAGGATATTAGTATTTCACCTGTAGGAAATGTGGGAGTGTGTTTGTTAAATGAGACTATATTAAAATTGTTATGGTATATGAGAGCAATGCCCCCACCTGTTTTTTTCTGGGCATATCTGTTCTCAGGCAGGAGAAGCCTGATGGGAAGTATTCAGTGTGTTTTAATATAAGGTTTTAGCCAAGTCTCAGTTGCTGCTACAATATCTAGCTTATAGTGTTCAGTCCAGGCATGGAAGTTTGTTTCTGATGCTTTGTAGTTTGATGGTAGTGAGGTTTAGGGTTTTGTGACAGTTTGTGTGATAAAGAGGGGAGTGAGGAGGTCCAGGATTGGGGTGAATGCTACAGCATAGTATTAGGTTGTGGTAAGTGTGTATGGGATTAGTGGTTAGCAGTTTTTTTGTGTTGTATTCATGTATGGAAGTTAGTTTTATTTTAGTTTTTACAGGTAAGGTTAATTTTTTTAGTCATTTAAAGAGGGGAGTATGTGTTGCATACAGAGAGAGTGCTATGTCAGAGACATGACTGAGTTTGGGCAGAAGAGTGGCAGTTGTGTGAGTGGGCTTGTAATATTCATGTATGGGTTTAGGAGAAGTAAGTAGTTGTAGAAAGGGGAAAGATAGAGAGAGAGAGAGAGAGTAAGCAGCACTTAGTTGTGATGAATGGCATGTTGTGATGGAGGAGTGTGTAGGGTAGTGATCAGTAAGATTTATTTGTAAGAAACTGGACTGTGAGGAAAGTGTGTAGTATAGTGGGGTGGGGTGTGAGATGGTCAATTATACAATTAGTGAAATGGGTGTAATGAATGATTTAGTAGAAGGTTATGATTGGGTGAGCAGTAGAGGTAGGTGGAGCTCTGAGTATGATGTGGGGATGGGTGGGAATGGTAGTGTAGGGTAGGGGAGCAGAGTGAACAAAGCAAGGGTGAACGGAACAAGCAGAGCCAGGAGCAGCAGATCGCTATGCTTCAAAAAGAAAAAACTATCACTGGGACTTGCACTCAAGTTTGTCAGTGAGTAGTACAGTGTTTAGAGTGGAAAGGCTAGGTGAGTAAGGACAAATGTTGATAATGTATGGAATTGAACCCTTGTTTTAGAAAAGAAGAGACGGGCAGGAAAGTCTTAGCCTTTAGCACACTTTCCTGACGTTAGTTAGATGCCAAAGTGATACAAAGACTAAGGAGAGAGATGCATACTCAGTGGCGGTAGAAGAAAGGTGGTGGTCGTGGTGGTGGGGGTTCATGAGCTGAGAAATCTATGTGCATGCCACAGCCTAGTTTAATTTGAAAAAAAGACAAAAAAATGCTTTTAACACAAGGTGAGGAAGAAGCAATTGAGACACATACGTATAGCTTGTGATGGTGTTTTTTTTTTTCCTCCCTTCCTTGGCTGCAGAGCAACAGTCCTTGTATCAGTTTTAGGGCCAGTAGATAGAATTTCAGCCAGGTGTGTTCAGGGGTGGAGGGGAGATTGAGGTCACTTTTCCATGTAAGTGACTACTGTAAAATAAAAGAGAAACGTAATGACAATAAAATAGTGAGCTTAGGGTGGTAAAAAATTCTCTAGAAGAGAGAAGGCAGTTAATGAAGGGATTGTGAATATTAGGGCAAGCATAAAGAGTGAAATAGAAGGTAGAGGCTTGAGAGAGAGAAAGATTGAAGGTTACGGGCTGGAGTGTGAGAGAGAGAAAAAAGGTAGAAGGCCCGGAGCGAGGACTTTCAAGTTTGCAAGGAGTAGTAGAAAGGGAAGAGAAGTCTAGAGAGGTATGAGGAGCTAAAAGGAGGGTAGCTTAGTATGCAGCACAGACTTGGAGAAAGGGGCCTTTAAGTAGGCACTGGGAGGGGAGAAAGCACACAGGTAATGGCAGAAAGTTCAAGGGATGTAAGCATTTACTCTAAAATTTGGAGTAGGAGTAGGCAAAAGGAAGAGAATACAGAAAGTAGTAAGATTAAGTGATGCTAGCATTTAGTAAAGCTGGAATATGCAGAAATTCTACAGTACAAACAAATGTGTCCTGTGTGTCATGTTATGCTTAGTAAAGTGGGAGTACATTGTCAAATTTAAATACTAAGTAGAGACAGTGGCCAAAGTGTGAATTAGCTTTAATGTCCCAGAGCATGTTTTGTAAAAATTTTAGTGGTGGGCTACAGTGGGAAAAAACACGTTTGATTTGGCATAGCAGCAGTCTATTATAATAGTGCATATGTATTCTATGACTGAGCTGTGGTCACAATCTTTTTAATAAAGTTACCGTTATGTCAGTAGTACCCGCGGTAGTGGTGCTGTGGTAGCTTTGTCGCCTCACAGCAAGATGTTGTCGCATTTGTTTCTCAGCTAGAGCGTCGTCTTTGTGGAGGCATGAGTGAATGGGCGTGCCTTCGTTGAAGGTTGTGCATCAGGGCTGGTAACTCGGCACATAAAAATCCACTACCAAACATTACCGGACCGGAGTTCCATGGTGGCGACCCCCTAACCGGGATAAGCGGAAAGACACAACAACAACCGTTATGTCAGTAGTAAGGCCATTACTAAACCAAGTATGTATAATTGCATTTGCATGACAGGTGATCAGCAATAAAAAAATATATTCTCTTGCTTTGAAGCCACACATTAGTTTATATATAAGCATCTAGTAGTAGTTAGGACAGCACGGAGAATAAAGCTTCCAGTGCCCACAAAGACACGAATTATATCTGTTATGATTAACAAGTTATGCAGTGCACTGTTACTTTTATTAACTCTTGTTGAGAGAAGCAATTTAATGCACATACCTCTCAACCTCTTACAGCAAGAAATTTGAACAAAGCCATAAGTAAAAGTGGAACAAAGGCCCCAAAATAGGGACAATTTTTAAATATTGCTCTTACAAACTTAGAAAGTTTATAGAATAAGAAGTTTTGCATTACCATGAATTTTCTGAATTGTCTCAAGTCTGAAACTCAAATGTATTTCATTATTTTCTAACTTCAGTCTTTAATGATTTGCCAATAATTTGACAGAAAACCACAATTTTATGGAAAGCAGACCAAAATATGAGTCAAAAATCTGGACATTCTACGTAAATATGTACAGTTGAAAGGAATGTCAGTAACGCATAAAGTACTTCTGTTGTTCTATAAATGTTTATTGCCAAATGTGTGGCTAGAAACATTATTTATGATTTTCCACAAATTGCAGCTTAGCTCCTGGTAGCATGCAAATTGTGTGTGTAATAGTCGAGTTTTAATGACTTTTCAAGTAACTCTTGGGCAGTGGCTCAGCATGCATATAATGTTTACACCCATAAAGCAGAGTATAACCATAAAGGTAGTGCATTTCTGTTGAACAATGTTGAGTCCCATTTACGTGTAGGTGTGTCATAACCAGTGATGTCATTATATGAACAGGCAGAGTTGTCATGTTGGCAACTATATCATTTTTTCCATCCTAACGTGTGGTCCCGCATTATCAGATAGGTAGATATCTAGATGGATAGCTAATGAAGTTAACACCATACAGAAACTTCTACTACTATTTCCGGTTTATGCTTAGATTTAGCTAGATAGATAATTTAGATGGTCAGATGTTTTAATGCCAATTCATTTTTGGTTCATAGTTTGGTACTAGGCTATCGGCCCTAGGGCCTATACAAGCCTAGCCATAACAATTCCCTGGATATTTCTTCCCACAATATTTACTTCCTTGGACCTCTGTCTAGCAGAGTGACTGACATGATCCCCGGGGTGAATTTCCTATCACCCATCCAATCGTCAAGGTTCCTTTTGAAGAGGGCCAAGGAGGCGCTCTGCTTCCCATGTATGGGCAGTCTATTCCAGCGTATGGGGAGTCTCTGGGTCAGGAACCTATCCCTCCAGCATGCTTTGTTCATTGTGATGACAAGGTTTAGATCCCTGGAGCATTTGGCTCTGAGGGATTGGGATTTCTTTAAATGGAACGTGTCCAACAGCTCAGGGTTTGACATGCCCTTGTATGTTAAGCAGAGATCACCTCTGAGTAGATGATATGCTACAGAGTATAGCTGGAGTTTTTTTTAGACGGTCAGCATAGGGCATCTGCTTTAGGCCTGTGATTCTTTTAGTGAGGTATTTCTGTGGCCTTTCCAGCTGTTGCAGATATCTTGTGAGGTACATACCAAATGGGGCATTGTACTGTATAATGGGTCTAATGAGGGATGAATACAGTGGGACAATGACCTCCTTTTTTCTGGATGAAAAGCCCATAGTGATGAGGTGCGCCACATAGAAGGATTTCCTGACTGTTGTGACGATGTGTTTATTGAAGATGAGACCACTGTCCACCTGTGTCCCTAAGTCTGTTATCACACTTTCGGTGTTTAGTGTACTGCCACCTATGTGGTAATTCATGGGTACATGTTTTTTCCCAAAAGGGATAACTATACATTTCTTGGCATTAAGCTTGAGCCCATGGCTCTGGCACCAAGCATCTGTTTCTGTAAGGCCCTTTTGTAGAATATCCACATCATTTGGGGATTCATTAATGGCTCCCAGTTTGCAGTCACCTGTGAACTTTGTTAGCCAAAGTCCCTTAGTGTTGGCCTGTACTTCACAGAAGTAGATGCCAAACAAGAGTGGTCCCTGGTCTGAACCCTGAGGTACTCCTCTTGTCACTTGTCTGGAGCTGGATTTGGAGTCGGCTACTTTTACAGTCTGAGTTCTGTCAGTAAGTCAGTTGGCAACCCATCAAGTGACGTAGGGATTTATGCCCAGCCTAGTAAGTTTATCTATGATTCCAGAGTGAAGGATGGTGTCAAAGGCCTTGGTGAGGTCCAGATAGGCTGTGTGGACCGCTTTACCCTCATCCACACCTCTGGAGACTGATTCGAAGAAGTCAGTCAGGTTCAGAAGACAAGATCGGCCCTTCACGAACCCAAACAGGGTGAGGTCCAGTGTTTGAAGGTAGCCAATGTCTTTGTTTGTAAGTTCCATGATAATGCGTTCCATGCCCTTGCAGATCAGGCTCATCAGACTGATGGGATGGACGTTCCCGGGATCCAAGGTGGCTCCCCCCTTGTGGAGTGGGATAACTGTAGCTGTGCACCACTCAGTGGGCACGAAACCTGAGGTGAGGCTATGATTAAACATGACACTTAGGTGAGGTGCCAGTTCATTTTGTAGTTCATGTAGTACACAGCCCGGGATGTCATCTGGTCCTATGGATGCTGTATTCTTAGCTTTGGAGAGTGCAGTTTCTACCTGTGTGACTGTGATTACTAGAATTTGGCAATCTTTTGGTACTAAGATGGGCCCTTTAGGGGGTGAGAGGGGGGTGAAGTTGGCACTAAATCGATCTGCCAAGATATTGGCAATATCCGTAGGATCAGTATATTTAATGCCATTCTGTTGTAGCTCAGAGCAGATCTGAGCATTGCCATTTACATTCTTGACATAACTATAGCATGCCTTGTGGCTGTCTTTGGAATCTTTGGCAATTTTATTTTCGTAACTAGCTTTGGAGGATTTTATGAGGGATCTCAGCTTCTTACTGGGGCTGGTAAGGGAGATTTTTGCATCCTGGGATTTTCTTCTTTTCTGCAACAGTTTCTTCCTTCTGTTGTATAGTTTATTTATGGCAGGGGATCACCAGATTGGCTTCCTTTTTTTGGAGGAGATTATCTTGGTTCTATTTGTTATGGCATGATTCATGCACGAGTGGATGTGCTCGTACAGTGCCTTAGTGTAGGATTCAGCAGTCGTACTTTCGGATCCCGTCTGCATGGGAGTCATGAAGTTGGTCACTTCTGACTTGAGTAGCATGAAGTTAGCTTTGGGGAAGTTTCCTTACTGGGGGGTGGGATGTGGATGTCAAGGGTGATTTGCTTATGGTCAGACCTGACCAATGAGGGGGTGACCACTGGTGTGGAGCATCTATCTCCCATGTTGGTAATGACCAGGTCTAGGAAATTGGAGCCCCTGGTAAGGCAATGGATTAGTTGATCCAGGGCGTTGGAATTTATGAATTCCAAGAACCGTTGGGAAAAGGTGTTGGTACCCGAGTAGTTTTCCCAGTTAATGGCAGGATAGTTGAAATCGCCCAGTATTAGGCTGTTTGGTTGTATCTTAATATTTTCCAGTATGTTTAGAAAGGTGTAGTGAGAATCTTGGGGCATTGTGGGGGATCTGTAGCAAGCTACAATTTGAATTGCAGTCTTACCTTATATTAGTTGCACTTGGAGAATTTCAAATGCATTGCGTTGGACAACTAGTCTGGAGGTGTGAATATCCTTGGTGAATATGGACACTCCTCCACCTTTAGAGTTTCGGTCTTGGTTTGGAGGCCGAAAGGTGTGGTAAGAGTTGTAGCCTGGTATTGCAGGGGTGCTCTCTGGAGCCTTGAACCAGGTCTCAGTTACTGCACAGATATTGATGTTCTCCATTTTTAGTAGTGCCTCGAGAGAGTGCATTTTGAGGTTTAGACTTTTAGCATTGAGTAGCATTACTTTCAGATTTTGCATGCTTGTATCTGTTATGGTGGTAGTTTTGTCCTTTGAACATTGCCTAAAAAAGGCACTATAGGGGTAGCAAGAGCTTTAGCCAGTAACCTGAATCCCAGGGGTGACAGGTGCAGACAATCTCAGGCAAAGCATCGTGGTTTGTCGATCATGTCTTCCCAGGCAGGCAGATACTGGATCCCTTTTGAATGACACCAGAAGCTTAGCCAATTGTTGAAGTTAATCATTTTGTCCTTGTACTGTGGTATCATTCTGGGCGAGGGCAGGATGCTACTCAGCGCTGTGGTCATACCTGCCTGGGCCACATGATCCAAGAGCTCTTCCAGGTCTCTCTTCATGTTGTCCAGGGAGGTACGTCTCAAGTCATTCACTCCAACATGGACAATGAGAGCATCGTATTTGTACTTGTTGTGGAGTGACTTGAGTGCATGCGTTATGGGGCGGATCCTGGCACCCGACAGGCAGCTGACTGTAATTTTCTCCTTGTTCAGCCTGGTGAGTGGGACATCAGTGTGCCTGACTGTGGAGTCAGCTATGACTAAAGTACTAAAGTGTTGGGTACATTTTCTTGCCTTAGGGGCTATTGTTGGGTGGCACACTGGTGTTGTGAGCTATGTATCACTTTGGTTGTGACTGGTGTTTGTTTGCGTTTCAGCTTCGGAGGTCCTTGTTGCTTGGGCAGGTTAATGTTAAGGTCTTTCACATATCTGGGTTTAGTGTTGCTATGTGTGGGTGTTGATGGTGTCGGTTTTGAAGGGCTATGTGTTGCTTGAGGTGTAGTGCAGTTGTTAACCTTCTCCTCTTGTATGTCTAGCACAATCTTGGCTTGAGAGACCTTTGCTTCCAATTTGGGTATGTAAGTGCATCTCTCACAGGTTGTAGTGTTGGGTGGTAGGAAGGGAGGGTTGTCTGTGTACATGAGGCAGTTGCTGCATTGCCCCAGTATGCCCAGATTCACCAGGTGGACAGGAGAAATCACCGGATGTTGACCCTTGGACATGCCTGTTTAGGTGCTTTTTTTGTAAAGTACAAGAGCTGTTTTCCCTTACCTTTGCAAGGTACTTTGCAATTATAGGCTTAGTGCCTACAATTAATTTCTCCTTATTGACAAGGAGAGTTGAGTGCTTGTATCAGTTTAAGGCTTTGTAGTGCTTTCCAGCAGGTTCTAGAGCAAGTGCTAATCACAGGGGTTCAGATTTTAGTGCTACTACTGTGAAACCAGCTAGTTCTAAGGGAAAATTTGAAGAGCAGACTTTCTGGTACCTGGAATAGTTTAACCGTAGCCCCGTGGCGCTGCACGATGTGAAAAATGCACAGACGCATGCATTTTTAAGCCAGAAAGTTGAAAGGTATAGAAATCAGCCCAAAAAAGGCTAATAAAGTTACAATTTCAGAGCTGGAATCCACTCCTCCATTGTTAGATAGGCAGTACAATGCTCACCACTCCCACTGGTAAGCAATAGGACTTCCCTCTACCACAGCAAGGTCTGGATAGCTCTGAACACAGAAAATAAAGTCCTGAGACCAGCAAAGCCTGGGGTCTGGACTGTACTAGCTAGGAAAGGCAGGAAACGTGCAAACAAGATAGTATTTTTTGTTTTTTTGTTTTTCGTTTTTGGTTAAAACAGGCTCAACAATGCAATAATACAGTAAATAAACACAGAAAAGGCTAACGCACTTAAGTATGTAGCCCTAAACAGTAAATGCAATTAAAACTGTACAAAATTAGCAATTTAAAACTTTTTAAATGAAGCAAGGCAAGTGCACATCTGAAAAACGATTTAAGAGGCAGTAAAACAGTAGAATAAGCAGCTAGTCTACATATACAGAGAAGTCTATATATGCAGAAAAGCAGCTAAAACACACTTAATTCAGATGCAGTACAGCCTAGAACACTTGAGTTGTAGCAATATTAAGGCAAATACAGTTTTAATAAATGCACTAAAATATACTATATATTTCCAAAATGTTTGAGAAGCACAGTCAGAACACAAGGAGATTCAGGCAATTTTTTTTTTTAAAGAAATGGAGAAAGGAGGAACAGAAGGAAAGAAACTAAGTGGGTTGGCCTTCTCTGATGTTCTCTCTGTATTAGGTAGAATGAGCTAATGACACTAGACTGGGAGGAGTGTCCCAGATCAAATTTAGAGTAGGGGCGGGCAACTGCAAAGCCACCAAGTATAACAACAAGACACCAACAGGGAGAGAGGGTGGGGAACAATACTAAAGCTATTAACCTACACTTTTTTAGACAGTAAACACTACAGAAATCTTTATCACAGTGAGCCACAAAATTAAAGTTTTTAAACAGATAAAGGAGCAAGGAGACTCTACAGAATGTTTTTAACTGCAAACAAATCAGTTACCCATGCAGATTAGTTAATCTTATTTTATAATAATTAATTTTCTAAATGGAGTGGCCACCCCTTTAACCCCTTTGCTCCCATTATGTTTTAAAAGCACAGTGTGGTGTTTAGGGGTGTCAGACCACTCACAAACAAAATTATCTGAGCTATTTACTAGACTCAAATATAAGAGGACATGTAAGAGAGAGCATAAGAAGCCTGAGTAATATTACATGACTACTGCAATTTTAACTTTATGTGACTCCAGTCATATGAACTGCATATCGGCATGTGCAGAGAAATCACTGATCATCCAGTAATCTAAAGCTGTCAGAATAGTTCTAGCACAACTTTTAAATGCTGACAATTGCACAAATAAATTATCAGAAACCTGTGTTCTCCATTATCACTGATTTTGCAGGGAATTTTTCATGTCTCTTACAATCTGCCATGCATCAAAGGTTAGAGTGTTTACGGTTAAACCGTTTTTTTGTTTTGTTTTTTTTTTTTGGAGAAGCAGCTGCTTTTGGAGTGGCAGTGAAAGGTATACCAGTGAGTGAATTTCTAGACAGCTGTTTGGCTTGTAGCTTATACTGGTAAGCATACGGTAGTATGAAACCCTCTGGGTCTCTCTCTGTTGTTTTTTCTGTCTCTTTCTACCTCTCTCTCTCTTTCCTAAGGCTGGCTGATAATTCTATTCCTTTATGAACAAACATGATAAGACTTAGAAGTGGGTATGACACCCCCTGTCTGGGCCAGTAATCAAGGAGTCTTAATCCTCACCACTGGCACTGGAGAGTGATGTTCACTTGGAACAGAAATGGATACACCCATTCTCTAGCGCCGTATCTGTGAAACCGGTGCTTCGTGATTTGATTTACACACACACACACACATACACACCTGGGAAAGGCTGTTATATGCCCCCTTCTGCCTAGACTATAAGGTAGTTACACCACCACCAGACACTGCAAAGCCAGCTGATCTAAGGCTCGTGCAAGGGTGCCCAATTATGCTGAGTGGAATTAATATTAATACAAATTGTAATTTGACCATCAGCAAGGCTTCCAGGAGCATCCAGAGCTGTCACCAAATGTATATTATTGCTCTTAGAGATTAAAATATTCTCTGAAACACCAGCCACAATGAAAAGTTTAAATATATTTAATAATAAATAAGAAAACATGAAAGTACTAAATAACTGTTTACAGTAAACCCAAGAGTTGGTCACAGGAAATATTAAAAATAACACAGATGAATAGATTCACACAGATACAGAAAACAGTAATTAACTAATCTCACTATATTGTACTGACTGAGCTAAAGAATTATTATTCCCTGGTCGCTTACTAGATCAAAGCAAGATGAAGTAGATGAGGGGTCCTTCTCTGTCAGGTTCCAAAAACAGACTGCAATGAGACTTTAGACTCATCTAGTATTAAAATATAATTTTTAGTGATGGATTACAGAATTACATCACATACATCTGGTCATCTGACATCTGGTTCCCATGCTACTCCCCCTTTGCTAGAAGCTGTCAAGATTTAGCGCACCCGTGTCAACTCACACACATACACACATACACACACACACACACTTACACACACACACACACACACACACTTGCTAAGATCTGCTGCAGCTCATGGAAGTCATAAAACAATTTCAAACCTCCACCCTTCCAGAGTAGCAATTAGTTCACCCCAAACACAATGCAGAAAGCTTCCTAGTACAGACTTTTTGTCTCTGGCTGCATTGAGAACTGTTAGTTACAGTCTTTATGGCCTAAGCCAGGTAACTTAATTTCAAACTATTTTCAAACTTTGGTGGATTGAAATTAACCTCTTCTCTTCCATTATCCTTTGTTAAAGCATGTACATTTAAACAGTTGTAATAATGCATGTATGTTTTTATTTCTGTCCAGCAAGGAGTACTGTTAGTGCATTTCTAACACAAGCAGGTTTACAAATACATTTTTCAAGACAAGCATCTGTACAAATTGGTTTGATATACAAATTACATAATTCTTTATAAAATTCCAGTTAGCTGTCCTGGTGTATGTTACACATCCACTGCCCTACTTCTCCTAGCATAGCTGGCAATAACTCACATCGCCACAGTGGGTTTGGGTCCTACAGCTGTAAAGTGATACAGGCTGAATTTCTCAAACTGAGTTCTTGGAGACTGTAACTTTCCTTTGATTGTTTATGAGAGTTTAAAGTATTTGAGGTAATGACTAGAGTCATGTCTTAGCCTAGGTAAATGAATACCATGTCTGGCACTTTGAATATTAGTTCCTGTGTTGTTCTGAGTAAATAAGGCTCATCCTTGACTGAACTGGGACAGGTAATACAAGATTATTTAAATCCTTGGTCCTAGTCCAACTGAGGGCAGCTGTTGTAATTTATGTTGTTTGCTATGCCAAGCAATAAGTTTTCAGGTTTATTTATAATTCCTCAAATGTAGTTTGTGCAAAGGGTGGCACCGTGGTTAGTGTTGTTGACTCACAGCAATAGGTTCTCTGGTTCAATTCTCAGCTGGGGTGCCTTCTGTGCACAGTCTGCATGTCATTCCTGTGTTCACATGAGTTTCCTCTGGGTGTTCCGGTTTCTTCCCACATTCCAAAGACATCCAGTAGGTGGATTGGACAGTCTAAATTAATCATAGGTGTGATGATTTTGTGTGTTTGTGTGTGTGTGTGTGTGTGTGTGTGTGTGTGTGTGTGTGTGTGTGTGTGTGTGTGAGAGAGAGTGTGTGGTGTGGAAGAATTACTGTGGCAGGGCTGGCCACCTGGCAGTGTAAATGTTGGCTGTAGATGATTGACATTGTTAAAGTGACACCCCAACCTGATATCCAGAAATGTGAAAAAGGGGTTGTAGGTGTGTGGATGGATATAAATGCAGTTTGTCCCAATGACAATACATTTGAAAAATTATCACTGAAAACCATTTTCAGCATTCGAATAATTTTTTTTTATACAAGGGCAAGTCTTCATGCACTTTGCATGTGAGTAAAAAATCCCCTTCCCCCAACTTATGTATACCAACTCCATGGTCGCACAGCAGTGGGGAAAATGCAAATGTTAATGGCTGGTATTCGGAAAGGGCTGCCGGAAATGGTAAGCCCTAATATGAGAAGGCTTTTACTGCCTTACACCCTTTCTTAATCAGAGACAGGTCCACCACAATAATTTTGCATGATCCGTATAGTAATAGTGGTGAGCCATCCCCCATGTCTGAGCTATGTGTTAATGAGTCAGTCCAGTGGAGCAGTATATGCTGTTTAGTCATGTGCTCCCCCCACCCCCAGAAATGCCAGTGCGAAAGACGTTTGTACTCAGGTGCGTGACTAAACACAGCCAGCCATGATAATTGACACTACCAAAATGCTGTATTCTCCCATTACTTCCAGTAGGAGAGACCATATTGCAGGTTAGTGTCCGAGATTTTAGCTGAGAAGTAATGATGATGGTGTGTGTGTGTGTCTGCAGGAGTATGAGTAGTCTCAGATGTGTGTCTGTGTGTGTGTGTGTGTGTGTGTGTGTGTGTGTGTGTGTGTGTGTGTGTGTGTGTGTGTGTGTGTGTGTGTGCGCTTCTGTGTACGTGTGTGTGTGTTTATGGCTAAAAGAGTGAGGGGTGCATGTGAATAATGTAGAGTGAGTTTCTGTGTGTGTCTGTATGAATGTCTGCATGTGTGAGGGAGAGTGACTGCTCCCCAACATATAGCTATCACCTTCCTTATTTAAGTATCAAGGACAAACCAAAAATAAAGGAGGAAAGCAAATCCAAAAGCAGGGGCAATTTTTGAATATTATGTTGTATTAATTCATTTTAAAAGTTAATACAATAACAGGTTTTGCATCACAGTGCATTTTCTGAACAATTAAAAGTATGACATTTTAATATATGCCATTATTGACAGACTGTCATCCTTAGTGAATAATTTTATGAAGGACAGGAGAAAAATAAGAGGCAAAATCATGGGCATTCTTTAAAAATATGGACAGCTAAGTGGTTTGGTTATGCATACTTGTTGTTGGGCATGTGTGTCCCTGTGTGGGATCAAATAGAGAGGCGTCATTTATAATGAGTGTCTGTGTGTGGGGAGGGGTGTCTGTAAGTGTGTGTGTGTCTCTATATGATTATCTGAGTGTGTGGGGGAGAATGAATGAGGGGAGTGCTTGTGCCAATCTGATAATATTTGTCACTTGTAGCAATTACCTTTGAAAAGTGCTTTTTATCCCTGGCTACACTCACACTCAGTACAGAGACATGCAAATAACCAGGTAGTGAGGTGTTCCTCATTGCAGCTAAACATTTCCTGTCATTTGTGTAAACTACTACTTTTGGGTACTGCAGAGTGAGCTCAGGATTTTTTTTTTCTGAATCCCAGCCACTGTTTGCTGAAAGTGCCTTTCAGCAGTATTCCCTTTGCAGTTGAAAACATGGCATGTTCCCAGTTTTCAGATGTAATGTATTTGCTTTGCAAATTATTGTTGAAAAATAAAGTTTTTCCTACACATTTGTAATTTGTGGTTGTAACATTTTTATTTGACTATTCTTTTTTTTTTTTGTAAATATTTTTATTCATTTCCAAAAAGAAGAAAACATGAATGCAGGTTATTTATGACAATGAAGTATTTACAAATTATTTAAAAAGGTAGGCTAAAACCTCTAAACAGATATCAAACATTAAAACCAAAATAAAGTATTTACAAGGGTGTCTATTGTTGACATATAACTGACTTTCTATACAATTGTTTCCTGATTATAATCTGCTGCAGTCATTGTTCTCCAGTATTTCAGTTACTTTTTGCCATGCTACGTATAATGATGTAGTTCTTTCAGTTCTTCCTTTAATAGTGTTCATTTCCAATTGTGATACTGCTGACACCATATTCATGAATTGCTTAAAAGTTGGAGAAGCTTTTATTTGACTATTCTTGAAGTATCAGCAAATAGTAAATTCCAATCTTTTTTTTTTTTTTTCTTCCCTGGGTATTTAGTGCATAACTACAATCGTATGTTAGCTGTCAAACATTGTTGTAACCTACTATGTACTATTGGAACTTTTTGTAACCTACTATGTACTATTGGAGCTTTTCTCCCCGGGCCTCCGCTGAAAATGGACATGTGTCCAGTCGGACTTTCCCGGTCAACAAATGTAAAATAAATAAATAAATAAATAAATAAATCTGCTGCACCCAGAGTAGTTGCATGACACTTCAGTGAGTTTGTGGACCAGAATTTGCCAGATCTCATGGGAAGCATCATTTTGTGTAGATGTCTTGCGCCCTCCCACTGTGGTAGTATGACAACAGGCATATAATGATCTCCACAAGCCATTAACCTTTGAAGATGTGAGTTATGGATTTGTGGTGTAAAGTGTGTTGCATATGTAATCTCATGCTAAAAAATGTTCTTGTCCCTTTTTGGGAAAGAAGAGCTATAGAACATTTCACCTGGCTGGCTTTTTTTGTCTTTGTAGTCTTTTTCGTATGTGGGGGTCAGCATTGTCTCATAAAGGTCTGTTTGCTTCCCTGATGAACAGTTAGTTGGAGTGATGTAGCTGATAAAATATCATGTTAGAACATTATAAAAGATAAGTTAACTGGTAACGAATGAAGCTGTATTACTACAGAGATCACAAAACTGAATTATTATTTAGCAAATATTAAACATTATCAGAATATTAGATAGCCAGTGCCAGAACCATTTGAGAACATCTAGAATTACAAACATTTGTCAGTTGCTATGCTTTGTTGCATTTTGGACTTTAATAACAAGTGTGTCATCTCTGTATTTCAGGCCGATCTCATTAATATATTGTATCAAGGAAAACTAAAAGACTATGTCCGTTGTCTAGACTGTGGCCACGAGAGCTGGAGAACTGACACTTACCTTGACATCCCCCTGGTTATAAGGCCATATGGGTCAAGTCAAGCATATGGTAGTGTGGTGAGTAGCATTTATTTTTCTTAAAACTAAATTAGTATAAGCCATTTTGTTACATGAATGTTATGGAATGAACTGTGTGCTTCCTTCCATAATGCCTTTGTTCCACACAGCCTTCCATTGTGTATTGTGTATTATATTATGAATGATCTGATCACTTAAACTCAGCTTCCACTGCTTCTAAATTACCATTATGTTTTGATTTCAGAGGACTGCTGCTTTTGTTTTCATGTATTGTAACCTGCAATTCAAATTGGCACTCATGTTTATTTCTCCCAAAGCAGTAACATTGATAATCAATTTTTCTTTGCTGATTAGCCCAGATACTGTAACAACTGGTCATGAGAAAGGCTTCAGCAAGATACTAGTCTTCAGAGTTCTTCGGTAGTTTATGATATATCATTGCAATTTGAATTCTGCGATGCTTTACGTTCCAGTTTAGATTATTTTTGTTTTCCCGCACAAGCATTGCCTGGTGAATTAGAATTGTATTTTTTACATTTATTTCCTGGTTGCTTTTTTCACAGCATTCATAGGAGTTTCAAAGTTATTTTAATCTAATGACCATCTGCACCTTGCCGTTGCTAATGCTTTAGTTTTATCTCCCTACCCTCACTCATTTGTATCCTTGCAGTTATCCAGATTTTGTTTGAAGTAAGATACCGAATCATGTTGCCTAACCTGCATGAGAAGTTTATTCCGGGGAGGGGGGTGCAGTGGGTGTTGAATCTCTTTCCACTGAGTTGTGTTTATTGGTTGGTAAAGTTTCACGTCTCTTCTTCCAGTGTTAGCTGTGTTGTTTGGCTTACTGAGATATAGGACATCAAAGACCACCACTCTAGTGACATGGTAAGTGAGACACAGATTGCAGCCAGGAATTAAAAAGACATGAGTACAGGGACAGAGCTTCCAGCCTCTTCTAGCCACTAAGATTCATATGTTCAGAAATCTTTTTAGTTATGAACTTGTGGATCTTTTCAAATTTGTTGATAATTTGAGTAAGGTACATCCAGAAGTATTCTATAATGGCCTGACCACTACTTGAATATAGGGGAATGAGAACATCTTTGGATGCAGGCAAAATACTTTTGGCTGTTAGTTGTGATAAATAGAAGGATTTCCTGACTACAGTTGCCACATGATGATCAAAGGAAAGGGAATTATAAGCCCAGGTGCCCAATTCCCTGCCTACCTTTTCATTTATTAAGGGAGCTTTATTTATGCTGTGTATACTGGATAATTGCTTTTTTTCTGAAAGAAACAGTACTCAATTTTTTAATGTTTATTTTTAACCTTAGTATCCGTGCACCAGCTATTAACTAGCTTTTTCTAGATAGTACAATCATCTGAGGTGATTTTGACTATTAAAAGTTGTCTATACATTTGGTTAAGCAGACGTTCTGGTTATCAGTTTTTTTTATCAGAGAAATAGATGATGAACAGGAGAGAACCCAGTATTGATCTCTGTGGGATTCTGCTGGTTACCACATTATTATATAAAGAGGTAACTGCCACATAAACTATGTGGATTTTGTCTTTTATCCAGTTGGTTTGTCTGCCTTACTACATAAGGAAGGATGTATGTATAATACAGATAGCATACCTCATGCCAGAATTGTAAGGAAGCTATCGACTGCTTTGGCCTCCTCAAGGTAAGCTGTGTGAACAGCATGACCACTGTTTATCAGCTTGCATGACCTTGTTTGATGAAGCCAGTTTTTTGTTGGTCAGTCCTGATGCAGTTCTTAATATTATGATTAATGATATTGGTTATGAAATGCTTCTTAGGTTTACAGATCAGACTCATGAGGCTGATTGGTCTATAATTTTCAGACTCCAGGGTAGGGACATCACCAAAGCAGTATGCTAGGATTCAGAAACAACATCTGTAGATAAGCTTAAACAGTTTAAAGCGAGGTTCATTGAGAACATGTGTGTAACTGTTTATTATGTACCCTGGTATGTTGGACCCATGGAGAAAGTGTTTTGGGGCTTTGATAACGCCTCAGGAACCTATTTCTTATTGATGATGGTGGTGTAGGAGATTCTAGGATGATTGGTGATTGATTAAAGGTTTGTTGGATGCACTTGTTTGGTAGTATATTTACAATTTCTTTGGGGTCTGAGTGGGGGAGCATTAAGGAAAAGTTCAGAACAATGTTAGGTTATGTTCCTTATGTTTTCCAATATAGCTAAAGAAGGAATTCGTATGTGCTTCAGAAGCTAATATCCATTCATAGTTTGCTTTGCTGATCTTTAAAGTGCCTTGCAGTTTCTTTTTTATTTATTTAATCAATCAATCAGTCAATCCTGTGTTGGCTAGGTTAGTCCCATTAGGCTAATGGCTTCTTTTCAGGGGAGACCAGAGGTAGTATTTCTACCGCTAGGGGAATTTTGGCTAAGCTATTGGGGAACTTCCCCTATTATTTTTTATATGTGCCACAGGATCTTTTCCATCCACTTATGTTACTACTAACTCAAGTCAGCCTCAGTTTAATGTCTCTTCTGAAAGACAACACACTCAGAAGTGCACTGCAATATCAGCAATACAGTCACCTTGCTTGGTAAGAGAACTTAGCAGCCTGGTGTTCCAGCATCAAAAGACATATGTGCAACCTGTTATGTCACTGACAGTGCTTAGTGATATTTTTATACTGTCCTCAGTCAGGTGTTCTAGCCTTACTGTCCAGTGAAGTTTTTTTCTTGTTATAAAGTTAATTTATGTTGGTCAACTACCATTGGGGAGTGTTTCTAAATTTCCCATTGTATTTGACTCTAGTTGGCATTGCTAGATTTGTGCATTGTCTAAGTGGCCACCATAAAACTCCTGAGTGAAATTGCTGGATGTGTATGGTCAATGGTGATGTCGTAGGTGAATTTAGAGATTTCATCAAATAACTATAAAAGGGTCACCCTTTCAGTCCTTGAATATGGAGACACTGGTTACAAACAGTATGGTTATTCTGAGAGTAAATGTCATGAGTTATGTTTCCACTTAACTGATAAAGGAGAAACTAGTGAAAGTGGAACAGGCAGAGGCAATATTTGTGATGACAACATGAAGAATGGTTTGGCCCTTTACTCATTTCCTGTTTGATGCAGATAATTCCTGTTTATCAAACCAAAAAATCTGTGGGCATGCTCTAGTTTATGGCTAGGTAAAAGTCACTTAGAATTATGGACTTGGTTATAGGAATTTCTTCTAAAACTCTAGGAGTCTAACATGATCATGATGGAACATGGAGGAGACTCTGTAGCATGTTATAAGTTGGAGGTTTGTTTTATCTATGGTAAACTGAAGTTCTAAGAGATGAATTTCTGGGTCTCAGCCCAGATGAGACTTGATCCCTGACAAACATCGAGACACCACCACAGTTTCCACCAGGTGTGAAGGGTATGGTGGACACAACCCCCAGGTGTGGAGATTGTGCTTTCTTTACATTTAAAGCGAGTTTCTGTTACTACACGCACATGGACAAGCTCCAGATGCAAGAGCTATGGGTAACGAAATTCTTGCTTTTTCTTAAACAGATTTTAAGTTTTACTTTTAGTTGTAAAATGTGCCATATTTTATCCCACTTTATCCTTTCTCAGGTATCCAGAAAATTAGACACTCATACTTTTTAGTTCTTTCCAAATCTGATGAAGATTGTCTCTATGTTGTTGTCCTTTCTTGACTTGTATCCTAGATACAAGTTCTTAAGGCTGTTTAGGACCTTGGTAGTCGCAAAGGTTAGAAATGTCTTACAAGAAGACAATTTAGCAATTTTTTTTAATCTCTTATTTAATTATTTAGTTAAAGTTACTTACTTGCCTACATATATACTTGTATATTTATAACCATCAAAATTTCATATACAACATATATTTGCAAACCTGTCTTACAAAGATTTTGTATCTTAGCACTTAACACACAATAAATGATTGACCAGTTCATCATCAAGATTTTTAAAGCATACATTTTATACCCAAATAGCGTAACAGTATAATTTATTGCATTTTCCTCCAAATACATTATCAATCTGTAATAATTAATTTACTTTATTAGATCACTGTTGCAGTAGCATAAGCTTATATGGGTTACATCCTGACCACGATGTGACAGCCCTTCAGTATCCAAAGCTTTAGGGCACATTCCACATGCCATAACTCCTGAAATGCACAAGGAGAGGCATATAAAATCAGTTGTTCTGGGTACCAAACCTTCAGAACTTTATTGCCTTTGAATTGCGCTTTCTATGCAGGCTTCAAGTAATTAGTTGGTTAGTGCTTCATAGAGCCTGGACAGATAAGTTTTCTTCTGAAGGAAAACCCTTCCACTTTACCTAATTTTATGAAGAAAATTGGACTTATTTTCTGCACAAAGTTTATATTTAATCTAGGAATTGTATTTTCAGTGGTTGTCAATAAAAAATGTACTTTGCAAAAGTTAATTTTTGTTAAGTGTTCCTTTTGGGTAAAACTGTTTTAAAATTGTATCGTATAGTTCTGTGTAAAATTAAAGAATAGGGATGTAGGCATATAGTTGTGGGGGTTGTCACACAAATTTTTACCTCAAAACTGCAAAATTCCTGTCAAGTGGTTACTGACTACAAGGCTTTTTCTACCTGCTTATCAGGCACTTTTTTAACTTGAACTTTGAGCAGGCTTCAGATTCTTATGTTCATCCCTCCACATCTGCAAAAAGAAGAAAGTTTTGGGGGAGTCTTCTGTACTCAGCCTGGCTTTCTCTCTGCTTTTCATATACAGCATTACGTACCTCGGGCCATTCATTCTCTTCTCTCAGTCCCGCTGGCATTAATCCATAGGAAACTGCTAATGACCAGAAGTTAGACATGTCCACTGCGGCTATGGAGTTGTCCTCTTCAGGCAAGGGAAAAGCATTTTTACCATTCTCTGAGAAGGGAGTGGATGATGCTTTACTGCAAAGCCGATCTAAGGTGCCTGGTTCATGTGAAAGAGACCCATGTTTGGGTCGGTCTTCTTCCAGGGCGTCTCTTAGGGAAAAAAAGCAGAAGGTAGGCATATGTTACTCCAATTTTATGTAGGATGGATAGAGGAGATTGACTGGGTTTTGCTTCTTTCAACCCTTTTTTTTTTTAATTTTGATTGTTCACTGAGTTTTAAAAAAAAAATATTTCCCTGTGTTTTAGGTACTGATTTCCAGTTAGAAGGATAGGAATTAGACTGAAGTTGTTTTTCTCCTGTGTCTGTAACACAGAAAGGGGAATTTGATTCTGAAGAAAGTTTTTTGCTTCAATTCACCTCCTGAACTGTTATATTTGATTTTGTCAATTTTCATTCATTCCTCAACCATTGGGTTCAGATCCGATCCTCAGCTCTGACTCTGCTGTTACTATAGCTTGTGGGCCAGCTGAAACTCTCGAGCTGCTCCCTACCCACAATGCACCAGCCCCTAAGATACCTCCAATTTCCTTTGCCACTTTCACATATAGACATGGTTAGCTTTGCTCTCGAGCATATCAAGAGATAAGTGAATTTTTCCTTAAAATTTTTTCTTACAAATTTCTTCTTTAAATACGTATACTTGAGCATTCTCTTTTACCATTGCGGTACTTTTTCTGTAAGACTTGTAGCCCTTTCTCTTTATATAACTTTACCTTTTACACATTCATGTATTCTTTAGTGCCATTGTTGGGACTTGTCTATCTTTTTTCCCTTTGTTCTTCCTCCTTATCATTAAAAATAATCTTTCTGTTTTTTTTCATTGTTACATTCACTTTTTGTTTAGGATGTCTGAAAAAGGTTTTAAAAAGTGTAAAACATGCGGCCATAAGATGCATGACCTTTGCGTCTACTGACAAAAAAAAAAAAGAAAAAAGTTAAAATTAAAAGGTCTTCTTCTAACTTTTTGTTCAGAAGCAATATCTTGGGCTCACCCCCCCCTAAAATAGTTTCCAAGGACGCTCCAAGAAAGTCCCCAAAAAAGTTGGGTTCTTCCACTCCATCTTATGTGGAGTCTCCTCTCAAAAAATCCAAATTGGATCCAAAGCCGTCCGGCTCCAAGATGTTTTCAACATCTCCTAAAACGCCTTCAGATCAGAGTACTTTGGCTCCCAAGATTCTTCTTCAGGTCTGATACTCCCTGTCTATAGATCCAGTTCCTTCTAGAGTCCAAGTTGCCATCTATTGCTTCATCTCTTTCTTCCAGGAGTCTTACTGAAGCCGACATGGATAGATTGATGATGAAGTTCCTCTCTGTGCTGATACAGATGGGTGTTCTCCCGACTCCAATCCCTTGAGGTTTGGAAGCTTTAGCTAGATCTACCCCTCCAGTACTGGCATTTCTCCAATCCAACACTTGTTTTCGGAGTCCTTGGATCCGTGTTTGCTGAAATCATCTGGTTCAGATCTGAGAGTACTGGTGTCCTCAGATCCAAAAGTTTCTTTGAGTACCCTGGCTCCGACAAGTTCAGAGCCATAGCGTTCTGGTCGGATCTGAGGTTATGGAGTCAACTCTGAAGTTTTCAGAGCTGCCTGCCCCTCGGAGCCTCAGCCCTGGCCTCTGTCATGGGTGGATTGCCTTTGGGACAAATGGAGCCAGTGGGCCAGAGGCATGGCTTCTCAGTTCCATCAGCTTCCTTCTCCCCAGGATAGTCTGCCTTTGAGGTATTGTAAATAGTTTTCTCTGCTTCAGGAGGACAGATGGTCTCTCCCCTTTGGATCTACCTTCTACGTCCCATGTGTATATGCACCAAGAGCCTCAACATTCGACTCCACAGGAACAGCCAGTCCAACCCCTCCAGTCTGCCCAGTAGGGTATTACCCTCTCTTCCAACACTTCTCTGGGACATCCCACCGAGGAAGTACCTCGGAAGAGAGAGTGTGCAAAAGGAGACACTTGGATTCCCTTAAGGAGAGTCTATCATGGAAGACACATTTCGACGAAGGGGAAGGATCTCCTAGATCACCACTCAAAGACATCTCATTTGGAGCCATTCTGGAGATCCTCAAGCAATGGAGTAGTTGGTCCTCCCAAAGTCCTTCCCCAGAGGAGTCCGTGTTTTTGGAGGTGATTTGATCTGGCCCATCTACCTCCTAGGTAACTCTGCCTGCTGCTGAACTCATTGATTTGATCTCTCAGTGGGTGTGGAAGGAACCTGATGTGGTTGAACCCATCCCCAAGAGACCAGACTGAATTTTGGCACCTCCGACAGGAAGGGAACACTGGAGCAAGGTAGTACCTGTAGATGCCATGGTCATAGCAGTGGCCACAAAGAAGGAACTTGCGGAACAAAGTTCCACTATCCATCCTCCCTAATAGAGAGTCCAGGGCTTTGGACAGGTTCAGGAAGCATGTCTGTACTTCAGTGATCTTTGCTCTCAAATCACTGAATTACCTGGCGCATTTCACAAAGTTACAAAGAGATTTGATTAAAGAATTGTCAAGTACTATTTCAGGGTCCCCTACTGCAGAGGCTCAAGCCATGGTACCCTCGCAGTTGGCAACCCTTCATTCCATCAAATTTGTTCATGAGGCTTATCTCTCATGCAGCTGAGAGTACCTCAGGGGTGGCAGGTTCAAGCATTTCAGTAAGGAGGCATGCATGGATGTGCCTGTGTGACTTTGCAGAGCCCTTCAAATCTTCTTTCATCAATGCTCCCTTTTACCGGATCTTCCTTGTTTGGCCTGAAAGTGAAGGACACACTCTCCAGGTATGAGAAGGATGGATAAGACTCCCTCTGCTTGTGGGAGTATGTTTTTCCACCCTCCCCTAGGACCATTTTTAGGAACCAATGAGGGAGGGCTGAAGATATGGTTAAAAAAATCTCAGGGTCCTTTCCAAGATCCACATGGAGATGGTTCCCGCAGAGGGAGAGGGGGGATCACTAATCGAAGGTGCTACCCAAGTGGCAGATATGGTCCACAAAACCAAGGGCCTAGAGATTCCTTCTCTGACAGACCCTATCAGCACTTCTGGAAGGAGGTCCGATCCTACCCCTGTGGAGGCAGTTGGGGGTTGTTTATTCCTACACCAGAGAGCCTGGCTAGATATTGCAAAAGACATATGGGTGCAGAGGATTATTTCCAGAGGTTATATAATTCCCTTTCCCCTTCCACTTTCATTCCCACAGATGTTTTCCAATGTTCCACCCAGTCAGTGGAAAGCAGCAGCACTAGTAATATATAAGCTGCTAGAAAAGGAGTCATCCAAGAAGTCACACCAGACCAGAATGGATCTGGAACTTATTCAAGATTTTTTTAGTGTCAAAGAAAACAGGGGGCTAAAGACCAGTTCTGGGTATCAGAAACCTGAACAAGTGAGTGTGACACTGAATGTTTGGATGGTCACGGTTCAGTCTGTCCTGCCTTTTCTAGGCAAGGACAATTGGATGTACTCGAAAGACTTTCAAGATGCGTACTATCACATAAAAATGAGCAGGCAGTGCAGAAGGTTCTTATGCTTCTGGCTGGGAGCCAGTCATTTCCAGTTCAGAGCTCTGCCCTTTGGTTTCACCACAGCCCCCAGGGTGTTCACCAAATGCATGGCAGTGGTGGTGTCTCACTTGAGACTTCAGGGATTCCAATTGTTTCCATATTTAGACAACTGTTTCATAATTGCTCTGACCAGGCATCTACTCATAATAGCAAGAGACCAGGTACACCAAACTTGCTCCCTAATGGGAATCAAAGTAAGCTACAACAAATCTCAGTTACATCCATCTCAAACATTGGAATTCATAGGAGCATGTTTCAATACACTATCTGTGATAGCCTCACTTCCCCTAAACAGAGTAGAAACTCTAAGATTCCAGGTCTCAAAAATTATTCACACCAGGATTTCAGCCCAATTAATTCTTAAAAAGCCTTGGGGTCAATGTCAGCGGCTGTAATTCTTGTTCCCTGGCAAGATATATGAAATTTCTTCAGTTGATGCTACTCATTATCAGAAGTAGTAGTTCAGAAAGGATCACACAGACATGCAAGAAGTACCTTTGGTGGTGGATAAGGTCAGACCAGCTTTTACAAGGCTGTCTATTCATTCTCTCTCAACCCAAAGCCATAGTGACCACGGACACATCCCAGATTGGTGAGGGTGGGGGGCACTTCATGGAGAAAACAGTCCAAGGCACTAGGTCTCCCGAAGAGGCCAGTTTGCATGTAAATGTTCTGGAGATGAGAGCAGTGCTTTTAGTGTTGGAAGACTTTCAGAATGCTCTACCTCTGCCAACAGCTATGATCCAAATGGGCAATATTTCAGTAGTTTGGTACATCGGCAAAGAAGGAGGAACCAGGTCTTATATCCCTTGGTCAAGAAGCACTCAGAATGTGGCAGTGGGTGATCTTATCCAACCGCTTTCTGATAGCAATGCACATTCCAGGAACGTCCATTGTGATAGCAGACAAATTGAGCAGGTCCATTCTTCTACCTCATGAGTGGTCTCTCAACACAAAAAAGTGATGGAAACAATTTTAATGAATGGATCTAGTCTTGCTGTGATCTTTTTACATCTCCCCTAAACAACAAGCGCAGCATCTTCTTTGTTCTAATCCCACATTGGGGAAATCACTGAGGAACGCTTTGCTCCAAGATTGGCCCTCCAGTCTTCTTTATGCTTATCCACCAACCCCATTGATTCACAAATTCCTACGGAAAGCTGCAAGGTTGAAGAGCAAAGTCATCCTCATTGCATCCTACTGGCCTTTGACAGGTTTGGTTCCCCTTGCTTTGGCCATATTTTCTTTATTTTTTACCCACCTTGGATTCTGGATCCGATTTTAGACCCACTGTCACACCTAACAGGCATGATTCACCCTGACATCTGAAACCTCAAGCTAATAGCAAGGTTTCTCCAATTCCACTAATAGCCAGATAGCGTATATTCTCATTCCCTGTCCATCATATAATTTGTCTTCCCATAAAGCTTCCACTAGGAAAATGTACAGGAGTAAGTGGAAGAGGTTTGTTTGTTGGGCACATCACAAACATATCTGTCCCTTTTCAGCCCCTACACAGAGTGTGCAAGAGTTTTGGGCACAAACTTTTAATGAGGGAGCTAGCTTCTCTACTACTAAAGTTCATTTGGCAGCAAACTCTGGCTTTCATATAGGAGCTGACAATTTTTCCTTAGCTTCTGCTAAGATATGCAAAGCCTTTTAAGAGGTACTTCTTGCATGTCTGTGTGATCCTTTTTGAGTTGCTACTTCTGACAGAGATCCTGGACCTCCATGGGATATTAACCTTGTTCTGCAGCCCTTAATCTATTCCCCCTTCGAACCAGCTGCAAAATGTGATCTTAAATTTTTGACTTGGAAGACCTTATTTCTAGTGGCTATTACCTCTGCCAAGAGAGTTTCTGCACTTCAAGCATTATCCTTTAAACCTCCTTACTTGATTTTCCATAAGGCTAGGGTGACATAAAGAACCAACCATCCTTTCCTTCCTTCCTAAGGTGGTGCCAGAATTCAGTGTCAGTCTATTAACTTGCCCATTTTCTTCCCAGAATTTGAAAACAAAGGTAAATACATGATCTGAAGTAGTTTACTTAATTTGGTCTTCAACCTTTGGGTATTCGGATCCGGATCCGAGACGGCCGCATCACTAGCATCTGATCTGACCTCCAAGCTCCTTATCTTACCCATAATGTCCCTCTATCGCCTTCCATCCCTCAGATCTCATTTGTTGCTTTCGAGTTCGCATCGTGGTCTCTGAGCTCCAGGCTTATCTTTGGGTAAGTGTTAGTTTCCTAGTTAGGTGTTAGTGTAGGTGTTCCCTACTCACCTTTTTCTACCTCCCCTGCCTTGCATCTTGTCGGTTAAAAAAAAAAAAAGTTTTAGTGTAGTAGTTCCCTCTTCACCTCCCCACTACTCCTCCTTGATTGTGACCGAGTCTGTGATTGTGCTGTCGGTGTGGGACTTTACTTCCCTGGCATGGCTGATACCCCGAAGCCTGTCTTTCGGAAGTGCACAGAGTGTGGCCATAAGCTTTCTTCAGCTGATGGCCACACTCTATGCGTGGTGTGTTTAGGCACGGCCCATCTCCTCACGGCCTGCTCCATCTGCGCGGGCTTTAACCCTAGGGGCCCTTAAGGATATAAGGGCTAAACTGGTCTTCATAGGCCTTCTTCCCTCCTCAGGGATGGCTGTCCCCGTTACCTCTAGCCCAGCCACGGCGGTGGTCACTTCTACATCTTTCCCTTCCCAGGCCACTAGGACTCAGCCTCCTGCCTTGAAGCCTGCGGATGGGGACAAAGCTAAGAATAAAACTAAACAGGACAGACCCAGGAAGCGATCCCCTGACCGTTCAGTTCCGTCAGGTCATCCACCCAAGGCTATTATTTCATCTAGGCCTGGTACCCCCCGGTTCCGCTCACCCAGGTTTTCCCCAGATCTGGAGGTGTCCAAACCACCTTTTAGAGCCTCTCCTCGCTGGCACTCCAGGCTGGGGTCTGTGGCTTCATCGTACTCTACTCGTATTTGAGCGAGGCAGAGATGGACAGAATGATGCGGAAATTCATCCGTGCCCAGATACAGTTAGGAGTCTTGCCAGCCCTCTCTCCTTCCAGAGTGGGGAGCTCACAAGCCTTTTTCACCCCATAACTCCTATTTTGATCCGACCATTAGTTTTGGAGTCTTTGGATCCAAGAAGTCTTGGGGTCGGCGCCTGCAATTCTTTGTACCTTGACACCGGCCATTGCCTTGAGTGTGTCGGATCCGACCTCTCGGAGCTTTAGCCTCGGCATTGGATCTGAGGGGTTTCTGTCTGCTCCAAGTTTGTCAGATCTCAATCTTCCCCTTGGCATCTCGGCTCCTGAAGGCTCAGCTTAGTCTCCCCTGCTGGACTCGAGGAGAGTGGCTCCCTTGCTTCTTTCCCAGGATGTCTGCTCTCCTTCAGCAATCAACGTGGTGGAGAAGATCCACTCAAGTGGGTCGAGACCCCTGACCATTTCCTCCACGGCTTCCACCCCGACTCCCACGGTTCTGAGAATGGCTGTGACTCTTCTGTCATTTCAGGGACAGCCTGTGCTTGCTATGCTTCAGGAGATTCCCACTCGGGAACAGCAGGAAGTTTGCGAGTCCTTCCCAGAGAGTCCCACTGAGGGGGTGCCTCGCAAGGGTACGTGCAAAAGGAAGCAGCTGGACTCCTCTCCAGAGTCCCTCACAGATGACACTGACTTGGAGGAAGGGGAAGGTTCCCCCAGATCACCCCCCGAGGATGTTTCTTTTGGCAACATCATGGAACTCCTGCACCAGAGAGGTGGGTGGTCTGCCCAAAAACCAACCCCAGACTAGTCAGTGTTCCTGAAGGCATTTGCCACTGGCCCATCTACCTCCTGGGTGTGTGTGTCCCCCCCTGCGGATCCACCTGTCACCCCTGGGATTCCGGATATTGGCAAAGGCTCTTGCCACCCCCATAGTGCCTTTTTTAGGCAAGGCTCAAATTCTAAACCTACCACCCTAGAACACAAAAAGGAAAAACTAAGGGTAATGCTGCTCAATGCCAGAAGTCTAAATCTCAAAATGCACGCACTCGAGGCCCTTCTCAGTATGGAGAACATCGATGTCTGTGCTGTGACAGAAACCTGGTTCAAGGCTCCTGAGAGCACCCCAGCGCTATCAGGTTTTACCTCATATCATGCGTTCCGGCCCCAAAATCCGGACAATACCAAGAAAGGGGGGGGGTATCCATATTCATCAAGGACACCCACACCTCAAGACTGGTGGCAATGCACGATGCATCGGAGACCATCCAGGTGCAATTAACCAAGACTGCTCTGCAAATTGTAGCATGTTATAGGCCACCCTCACAAACTCAGGAACCTCACATGGCCTTCCTGAAAACACTAGAGGGGATAAATGTATCACCAAACACCATCATACTAGGTGACTTCAATTACCCTAATATAGACTGGGAACACTACTCAAGCCCAAACACCTTAGCCCAAAAGTTCCTGGAATTCATAAACTCAAATGCCATGGAACAACTAGTCACCATCCCACAAGAGGAGATAACATACTTGATCTCATCATCACGAACATGGGAGCACAATGTTCAACACCGGAAGTATACCCCTTACTGGTGAGATCAGATCACAAACTAATCTCGCTGGAGGTCCTCATCCCACCCCCACCTGAAATAAAAAAGACCACAGTAAAGAACTTCTCGAAAGCCGACTTCACACTTCTAAAGACTAGTGTGGTCTCCTTTAAGGCCCCCGAGCCGGCGGAAAACAGTACTCAAGCCGCTAAATCACTTACAAACACCTTCTACCAGCACCTGCAGGACTGCATGGATAAGGCAATCCCAAACAAAACAAAGACTCTTAGTACCAAAGGCAAGCGTCCAGTCTGGTGGACCCCAGCCATAAACAAACTCTACAATAAAAGGAGGAAGCTACTACAAGATAGAGCAAAATCCTTAAAAGGTAAGACACCCTTGATCACTATAAGTAAAAACTAAGAGCTCTCATAAAATCATCCAAAGCAAATTTCGAGAGAAAATAGCTAAAGACTCAAAAGACAATCATAAGGCCTTCTTTAGCTATGTTAGAAACCTAGGAGGAAACTCCCAGATTTGCTCAGAACTAGTTCAAAATGATGTGAAGATTACTGATCCTACAGACATTGCCAACATACTGGCTGACAGGTTCAGTGCAAACTCCCCCCCCCCAAAAGGGGAGATATCTATACCAAATGATTGCAGCCCCCAAACATCTCCAGCCCAAGTGAGAACTGCTCTCTCCAAAGCAAAAAACACAGCATCCATGGGACCTGATGGTGTCCCCGGCTGTGTGCTCCACGAACTCAATGAGGAATTAAACCCACAGCTAGGACAGCTATTTAATCAAAGTCTTACCTCTGGATACATTACCCAGGAGTGGCGCACTGCAACTGTGGTCCCACTTCACAAAGGCGGTGCCTCCACCGACCCTGGAAATTACCGGCCCATTAGCTTGACAAGCCTTATCTGCAAAGCCATGGAGAGGATCATAATGGACCTCATAAATAAAGACATAGGGAATTTGCAGACTTTGGATCCAACCCAGTTTGGCTTTGTCAAAGGCAGATCATGCCTTTTAAACTTGGTTGACTTCTTCGAAACAGTCACCAAAGCCATTGACAAGGGAAAGGCAGTCCATACAGCCTACCTCGATCTGGCTAAGGCCTTCGATACAATACCCCACTCGGGTATCATTGAAAAACTCATCAGCTTAAATGTTAACCCATACATCACAAGATGGGTTGCAAACTGGCTGAGTGACAGAACCCACAGGGTCAGAGTTGCTGGCGCCATGTCAGACTCAAAGCCTGTCACAAGTGGTGTCCCACAGGGCTCAGTCCTGGGCCCACTCTTGTTTGGCATCTACTTTTCCAAAGTACAAGCAAACACAGGAGGGTTATGGCTGACAAAGTTTGCAGATGACTGCAAACTGGGCCATAGTAGAAAACACATCTGACACAGATATCCTTCAGAAGGGTCTCACAGAAACGGATAACTGGTGCCAGAGCCACGGCCTGAAGTTAAATGCCACAAAATGCATAGTCATACCCTTTGGGAAAAACAAGGTTACCCCTAGCTACCAAATAGGTGGCAATCCACTGAGCACAGAAGAAGTTATCAGGGACCTGGGGACCCAGGTTGATAGTAGTCTGTCATTCGACACCCATGTAGCTAAAGTAGTTAGGAAGACCTTCTACATTGCCCACCTTATCATGAAGGGATTCTCATCTAGATCAAGGGAGGTCATAGTCTCCCTTTACTCATCACTCATCAGACCAATGATTGAGTACAATGCCCCATTCGGGATGTATCTGACCCGACACTTGCAGCAGCTGGAGAGGCCACAAAAGTTCCTCACCAAAAGGATAAAGGGTCTCAAAAATCTGTCCTATGCTGCCCGACTGAAAGAACTCCAGCTCTATTCAGTCGCACGCTTGCTCAGAGGTGACCTTTGCCTAACATACAAGGCCATGTCAAACCCAGATTTGATGAATATGCTTCACCTCAAAAATCTAGATCCATCAGAGCCACAAGGGCGGGAGACTTAAACCTCGACACGGCTATTAATAGGACGTGCTGGAGGGATAGATTCATCACCCAAAGACTCCCTATGCTGTGGAACAAAATCCCGGTACATGTGAGGCAGAGCACCTCGCTGGCCTTGTTCAAGAGAAATCTTGACCAATGGATGGGAGATCGCAGATATACCCCAGGGATTACCTCAGTGTCACTGCTCAACAGAGGCACAGCAAAAATAATGGGTATAGTTCCCCATACTAAAGGGGTGGCGTAAGCCACAAAACGATGGGCTAGGCTTGTAAATGCCCTCGGGCAGATAGCCTAGTATGAACCTATGAACCTATGAACTTGTGGACCTGATCACCACCAGGATATGGAAGGAACAGGACACCGTGGAATCTATTCCAAGAAGACCAAATAAAGTATTCAGGGGGCTGGAGTAAGGGGTTCCCAGTAGACGCTATGGTGGTGGCAGCTGCCACCAAGAAGGAGCTCACGCAGGAGACATTCCACAGTCCATCCTCCTGATAGGGAGTCAAGGACTATGGGTTGTTTGGTGAAGCGGGTTTATACTTTAGCAACCTTCTCCATAAGGGCGCTGAACTGTATGGCGCATGTCATCCGATTACAGCATGACTTGGTCAAGGAAGTCGCTGAATTGTCCTTAGAGTCCATTTTGGCAGAGGGCAAGAAAGTGTTCTCTGCATGCATGGCCACTCTGAAAGCAGTCGCAAATGTGTCCATGCATCTCCTTTCCCATGCGATGGAAGGAGCTGCTAGGGCTGCTGGATCCGGCATTTTCATGAGGTGGCATGCCTGGCTTCTGGCTATGCCAATTCTCGGAACCCTTCAGTGCATCTATTGCCCATGCCTCCTGCGATGGTTCTTCCCTGTTCGGCACGTCCGTAAGCAAGACCCTGGTCCAAAGTGAGAAGGACGGAAAGACACTGTCTGCCTTCAGAATCTGCTTCTCCACCTCTCAAAGGCCCTTTTTCAGGAACTAGCGAGTGGCAAAGAAGATGTGGTTCCAGAAATCTCAGTTCTCCCAGCACACTCGGGACTCATCTTCCCCCAGAGGCAGAGGGGGATATGATAGACACTGGCC
The DNA here is from genome assembly GCF_019279795.1 of Protopterus annectens. Classification (NCBI taxonomy): domain Eukaryota; kingdom Metazoa; phylum Chordata; order Ceratodontiformes; family Protopteridae; genus Protopterus; species Protopterus annectens. The sequence goes on from NC_056743.1 coordinate 192,872,354, forward strand.
CAGAGCCAGAGGGGGTCCGAGGAATGTCAGGTCTCAAGAACCATTCTCAGACAGACCCGCACAGCAGCCTTGAGGGGCTGCCCGACTGCTCAATTCTGGAGGCAATCTGGGGACATCTTGCCTTATATCCAGTGGAGTGGGAGTCCTTAACAACTGACCGTTGTTGTTACAGATCATATCCAGAGGCTATACCATCCCATTTATGGATACACCTCCCCCACCAAAACACCTCCCAGACATTCCCCCCATGCAAAGGGGGGGTAGTAGCACTAGAAATTATATAGCTGCTAAGAAAGTGAGTCATCCAACCCGTCCCCCTAGACCAATCTGGATCGGGCTTCTATTCCAGGATCTTTTTGGTGCCAAAGACAACGGGGGACCTAAGACCAATACTGGACCTTGTACTGGTTTGTACCCAAGGAAACATTCTGGATCGTCACCCTTCAGTCTATTCTGCCCTATCTGCAGGCAAGAGGATTGAATGTGCTCAATATACCTCAAGGGCACGTACTATCACATCAAAATGAACAGTCGCTCCCGCAGGTTTCTCCTCTTCACCTGGGGTCCAATCACTGTCATTTCAGGACCCTACCCTTTAGTCTCACTACAGCCCCCAGGGTGTTTACCAAAGTAATTGCGGTGGTAGCGGCTCACCTGAGGCATCAGGGGATTCGGGTCCATCCCTACCTGGGCAATTGGCTCCTTGCTCCCCCTACCAAGTGTCTACTTTGCAAAACCAGAGACTGTTTCCTTGTGTTAGCACACAGTCTGGGCATCACCATCAACCTCAGCAAATTGTCTCTGACTCCAGTATAGAGTCTAGACTTCATTGGAGCCTGGCTGGATACAGTTCAAATGTAAGTTTATCTCAACTCGGAAAGGGTGCACTATCTAAGACTTCATGTATCTTACATTCTTCAGACTTCTCTTCCATCTGCAGCAACAGTGCTGCGGGCTCTAGGTTCTATGGCAGCCACAATCAATCTTTTACCTCTGGTGTGGCTTCACATGCGAGTCCTTCAGTGGACTTTAGCGGTCCAGTGGTCTCTTCTGGACTTCCCTCTATCCCGTCCGATTCATATATCTAGGACGTGCAGGGAATCTCTCCTTTGGTGGATCCTCTCCCCGGATCTTCTTGAAGGACGTCCATTTCTCTCAACCTTTCCTACCACCACAGTGACCACGGACAGTTCCCAGCTAGTGTGGGGGGCATTGTTCAGGGAGAACATTCCAAGGCACATGGTCCCCCTCCGAGACCAACTTGCATCTCAGTGTCCTGGAGATGAGGGTGGTTCTTCTAGTGTTGCATGCCCATCTTCCTCGGGGGGGGGGCAATTGATATCCAGTCAGACAACATGTGCGTAGTCTGGTATATAAACAAACAGGGTGGAACCAGATCTTACCTCCTTTGTCGCGAAACCATGAGAATGTGGGAATGGGCAATTTCCACCAGCCACTTTCTAGTGGTAGCACACATTCCGGGATGGTCCAACATTCTAGCGGACAGGCTCAGCAGAACTATCCTGATGCTCTACGAGTGGTCTCTGAATCTTTTAGTAGCGAAACAGAGCTTCCACAAGTGGGGTCAGCTTTGCTGCGATCTCTTCACATCTCCTTCCAATGCAAAATGCAATGAGTTCTTTGCTCTGAATCCCCCTTAGGTGGAAGCCCCCAGAGATGCACTAGTTCATGCTTGGCCTCCTGGTCTTCTCTGTGCTTATCCTCCCCAATACCTCTCTTCCCGAAGTTTCTTCAGAAAGCTCACAGGTCAGGGAGGTCAGTAATCCTCATTGCCCCACTCTGGGTTTTCCAAGTCTGGTTCCCCTCCCTTTGGTCTCACCTATTAGTTCCACCATGGATCTTGGATCTGGTTCCAGATCTCATTTCTCACCATTCGGGGATTCCTCACCCAGACCTGGACAGCCTGAAGCTCACTGCTTGGTTGCTTCGGTTCCAGTGATAATTAGTACTGCTAGTTTATCATCTCCGGTCAAGACTATACAGGTGGCAGCTCACAAATCTTCCACCAGGAAAATATATCGTAGCAAGTGGAAACATTTTTCTTCATGGGCCTCTCAGTGGGAGTTAGATCCTTTTATGGCTCCGGTCCCAGATGTTCTAGAATTTCTAGATGATATTTTTCACCAAGGTGCTAGCTCTTCTACTGTTCAAGACCAATTGGCTGCCGTCTCTAATTTTCATGTGGGGGAACATATGGGATCTGATATTGTTAATCCTCGTTCATTCCTTACACATGGGTATCGGTTCTGAGCTTGGAACTGAGCCAGCCATTTTCCAAGCTCGCATCAACTTCAAACTCTCGAGCTAAACTCTTACTCACAATTACCCTGTTACCTCAGATTTCATTTGCTGCGTTGCCATCCGGTCGTGTCAAGCTACTTCTCTTGAGCTAAGTACAGTCAATTGTTAATTGCTTTACAAATTACTTTTCTGTCAGAAAAGTTCATATTTTATTGTCTCTTACCCTATCGCATTTAGCGTTCATAATTTCTTCAGGTTTTTCTGCTTTTTCCTTACTACTTTTACTGCGAGGTATTCTCTCTTTACCATCATTGGTAATCTTTTTTTTCCTTTTCTCTCTCATACCTTCGGGTACTCTCTTGTACAATTGTTGGTACTTTTCTATTAATTTATTTTGCTATCATGGCAGATAAAAAAGGTAGTCCGGGGTTTAAGCTGGGTTCTGATTGTGGACACAAACTGCCTACTTCTTATGCACACTCTTTGTGTGTTTATTGTTTGGGAGCTTCCCATTTGTCTGTTGAACCACCCTATACTATTTGTGAGAACTTTTCTAATAGAACATTGTTGGAAAGGAAAAACAAGCTGATAGTAAAGGGACTTCTAAAATCTTCCTTTTCAGAGGCTATTTCTGGGTCGGAGGTCTCAACACCTCCTAGAGCCCATAAGAAAATGGATGTTACTACTAAGGCTAAATCTTTGCCTTTGTCCCCGGCTGGGGACTCCTGCCAACCAAAACCTAAAAAGGCTAAAGTTTCGTCACCGGAGCTCTCTGTCAGCCCCAGTGCTTTCCGTGCCTAGACCTTCGGCACCGAGGCTTTTGGCTCAATTAATGATTTCGGCTCCGTCTTCTCCTGCAGCCTTCTATATATTGGCACTGAGGGGCTCCTCGGTTCAGACCATTACCACTGTATCGGCACCGACCGTTCAGTCGGCGCAGACCTTGACCGTGTCGGCTCCGAGATCTTTCTCGGGACCGACACCATTATTGTTGACTCCAGATGTTCTTCATTCCACATTGCTGCAGTCCTAACTATTGGGTAGTCCGCTGTCCAGTCGGCCCGAATACCAAAGTATATGGCTGACGTCGGTCAGGGCGCATTAGACTGACGTCAGTACGTCAGGGTACTAATGCGCATGACCGACGTCATATCCTCAGTCTTTTTTGCCGCATGGTCCGATGCAGAAGCAATTTTGCGAGTGCAGGTTGGCGTTCTGAAAGTTTCTGAAGTCAGAGTTTCAGACCGAATCAAAGTTGGCTAAGTACCCGTTGGAATATTTTGGTTTTTTCTTGCCTCAGTATTTAACCGGATGTCAGAAAAAGTGAATAACTGTATTTCTTGTGGGAAACAGATACCTCATAGGGATTACCATACTTTGTGTATACCTTGTTTAGGGCCTGAGCACGACGTTGTTGGCTGCCGCTCTTGTGCTAGATTTAACAAACGCACTATTAAGAGAAGGTTAGACTGTGCCAGGTTAGTTTTTGGGAAGCGTTGTAATTATAAAATGCCGTCGGAGGCTCCGACGCCCGCTTCGGCCAAAAAGCGCAAGGACAAAGCAGCAAAGCCTAGAGTGGAAGAACCGACAGTCCCTGACGTCGGATCTTTAGAAGGCTCAGTGGAGCCGGAGGTTTTGCCAGGTGTTTCTTTGGAGTCTCAGGGAGAGACTTTACTGTTACAGGATGTATCCTCGCAGGAAGTAGGCCAGGCTGAGGGGGCTTCTCAGGTGGCTGTTCTTCCCTCTCTTCCTAAGGTGGTTAGGGCCTCCCCTTCTGTTTCCAAGGCTTCTTTGAGAGGCAGGCCAAGTTTAACTTCAGTGGGGGTTTCTCCTAGTGCTTCAGGGTCTTTGCCTAAGAAACATATGCTTAAAATGGCAGAGGATTTGATTACTATGATTAGAGGTTCTATGCCCCCTCCTGATAAGAGGCCTAGGGTAGAACCTGAGTTTGAGAGTTTTGAGCAATGTTCGGAGGCTTCTGAGTCTTCGGCTGAAGACTTGCAGGAGTATCCTCCTTATTCTGATTCTGATGTGGATGATTCTACTCCTTCAGCTTCTCCTCCTGAGGATTTTTCATTTTCAGAGACTCTGCATTCCACGAGGGAGCATTTTAAATGGGAAGGTCAAGATTTCTCTGATTCCAGGAAGAGGCTTAGGGAATTCTTGTTTTTACCCCAGCATAGGCCTTTAGCTATACCTCCTGTTCTGAATGTGGTGGAAGATGTTTTGCAGAGGCTTCCCTCAATCCTGATTCTTTGCCTCCTGCCCCAGTTAAACCGGATAGGTACTATAGGGTGCCTGAAGCTCATAAGTATCTTTTTAAGAGTCCTAGGGCAGACCCAGAAACTGTCTCTCAGGGGCCTAAAGGTGTGAAGGCCTCTGTTGTTAAAAATCCTGTTCCTCCTGATAAAGAGGCAAGGGCTTTGGATAGATGGGGAAAGAAAGTGTATACTTCTTCCACTTTAGCCATGAGGGCATTGAATTGTCAGTTTCACATGTTAAAATATCAGAATTATCTCCTTTCACAATTGAAATCTAAGGTAGATGCTCTGGCAGAAGGTATTGAGTGTAAAGAGTTGCAGGATTTGGACACTGTCATTCAAATAATACCTTGCATTCAAAAGGAATTTCTGTGGTGGGCTCAGGAATGTCACCTAAACAAGGGACTCTCTGTGACCCGGCCAGAGGCGAGTCAGATTCTAACGACAGATGCCTCAGACATTGCTTGGGGAGCTCATCTAAATGGAAAGTGGATACAAGACAAGTGGCCTGCCAGACTACAGCATCTACATATCAACATGAAAGAGATGTTAGCAATCCAGTTTGCATTAATGGCTTTCAAGGAGTTACTTCTTCCAGGGCAGGTGTTGATTCTAACAGACAACACAACTGTCATGTGGTACATCAACAAACAAGGGGAACACATTCTTACCCATTGTGCAGGCAAGCAATGATTTTATGGGAGACTGCGCTCAGCTTGCAACTAACTCTTCAGGCAAGGTTTCTGCCGGAGCACAGAACTCCTTAGCAGATGTGTTAAGCAGACAAATCATGGATCCCCACGAGTGGAAACTGGATCTTCATGTATTTCAAAAATTGACAGTGTCATGGGGAACTCCAGACATAGATCTGTTCGCTTCTCCACTAAACCACCAGCTGCCAAAGTTTTGCTCAAAGAGGTTTCATCACACAGCTTGGAAAGTGGATGCTCTTTCTTTCAGTTGGAAAAATCTTCATGTGTATGCTTTTCCACCTCTGTCTCTTCTCCCAAAGGTGCTTCTAAAGGTCAGACAAGACAAGCCAAGGATGATTTTAATAGCTCCAGATTGGCCTCGGCAGCACTGGTACCCATTACTGAGGAGTCTGGTAAGGAAGCCTCCATGGCCTTTACCTTTGATTCCACACCTGTTGTCTCAGAGGGACGGTCACCTGCTCAATGTCAAGCTTCAATCTCTTCATCTAACAGCCTGGCATATTCTGTTTTGAAAGACAGCAGGTCTCAACTTCCTCAACAAGTTTTAAATGTGATTATGGAAGCCAGAAGACCTAGTACAAGGAAAGTGTACGCAGAAAAATGGAAGAGATTTTTATTTTGGAGTGCAGCAAACAATTTGGAGATTTCTGAGCATAATTTGAGTGTGGCTCTTCAATATCTTACTGAGTTATTGGACAAAGGTTTGTCTTTCTCTTCCATTAAGATTCATGCTGCAGCAATTTCAGCTCACTATGATTGTGACCCACCATTGTTTTCGCATCCTTTGTTCAAGCAATTTCTTAGAGGGGCAAAGAATATAAGACCCCCACGTAGAGCTCCTACTCCTGCTTGGGATCTCAATTTTGTGTTGGAGAAACTTACTCTACAACCTTTTGAGCCTGCGGCTACTGCTGAATTGAAATATTTGTCATGGAAGACTGCTTTTTTGTTGGCCATTACTTCTGCAAGAAGGGTTTCTGAGTTGCAGGCCCTTATGGCGGTAGAGCCTTTTTGATTTTCCATAAGGATAGGGTATCATTACGTACTAATCCTTCCTTTATGCCTAAGGTGGTTTCTAGTGTGGCTTTAAACCAAACTATTCATTTGCCTACTTTTATGCAGATCCCCAAAATAAAGGGAAAAGATTTTGCACTCTTTAGATGTACACAGGCAATTGCGTTATTATTTGAGCAGGACTAAGGATTTTAGGCAGTCTCAGCAGTTGTTTGTTTCTTTTGCTTTGGGTTCAGAGGGCAAGCCTGTGTCAAAACAAACTATTTCTAGGTGGATTGGGTTTTGCATTGCATTTTGTTATTCCCATCATGGCAAGGAGATTCCAGCTGGAATTAGGCCTCATTCCACTAGGGCTACTGCCACTTCTACAGCATTTCTAAGGGGTGGCCACTAAGGATATTTTGGAGGCAGCTACTTGGAGTTCAGTGCATACTTTCTCTAAGCATTATCACCTTCCTCTCTACTCTAAGTCTAGGGCTGGTTTTGCCACAGCTATTTTGCAAGGCATGTTGTCAGTTCCTGCTTCCTTGTGATTTGCCAGCCTCCCTTACCTCTGCTTTGGGATTCTACCCAATAGTTAGGACTGCAGCAATGTGGAATGAAGAACATAGTACAGTTTTGTACCTACCATAAATGTAGATGTTCGAGGATCCACATTGCTGCAGTCCAATTTACCCTCCCTCCTTACCCTCTGTGTTTAAGGGTGGTTGTGTAGGTGAGGTTATATTCTGGTAATTTTGTATATATTGTACATATTTTTGGTGCAGGTATGTTTGGAATTTTTGGTTTTGGCCTTAGCTTTTCAGGGTCTTCTGACATCTGGGGCAAGAAAAGACTGAGGATATGACGTCGGTCATGCGCATTAGTACCCTGACGTACTGACGTCAGTCTAATGCGCCCTGACCGACGTCAGCCATATACTTTGGTATTCGGGCCGACTGGACAGCGGACTACCCAATAGTTAGGACTGCAGCAATGTGGATCCTCGAACATCTACATTTATGGTAGGTACAAAACTGTACTTTTTGTCGGTTCCAGCTTCGGCACCGATCCTTGTGTCGGTTTTGGCTTCGGCACCAATCCCTGTATCAGTGCAGATAACCACTTCGGCACCGGTGACTTCTTTGGTGCAGTCAACAGTAGTCCAGTCTCTCTCAGCACTGTTGTCCTCGGTGTAGTCAGATGAGATGGGCACCGAGTCTGCCTCTTCTGTGGACAGACCTGTTTCTCCCTCATTCTCCATGAGGTCCACTAGAAGCCTTTCCGAACATGATGTGTTGCGTTTTGTGGACCAGGAACTCTTTTCCAAAGGTATCCCACCACTCAGGAACTATCCTTCCATGGGAGGTGATCACCCATCTCCAAAGACCCCTTCTTATTCTCCTCCTTCATTGCCTTTGAAGTCCATGGATATAGCACAGTCTGCCCCTTCTGTGGTTCCCTTTATGGATCTCACTAAGGAACCGCAGTTGCCTTCATGGCAGGAAAGTTTTGCTATGACCCAGGATGTCAGCTGTGACACGCATAGCTTGCTGCTCCACAGCCATCCAGGGACTCCGGGTCGGCAGGCTGAGCCATTTAGTGGAGGAGTGACCCCTGTCCTAGACATACACTCCTCTTTGGGTGGACCAGCCTTCCAGCTGATGGAGAAGGCTTTTGCTGCTGCTGGCGATACCTGACTGTCTATACCTCCGCCCTCCTCTGGTACACTGGTTTCACAAGTCTCATCTAGCAGACACTGGGTGCAAAGGCCGCAGGACATATTCCGTCAGGAATCCCTCTTTCCGTTGTCTTCTCCAGCTTCTCCCGCTGAGGAGGTCCATCAGAAAAGTTCATGTAAGAGGAAGCACATGGACTCCACAGAGGAGTCCCTCACCGAAGAGACAGATTTCGATGAGGGGAAGGATCCTGTCGGTCACCCTCTGAGGTATCCTTTGGTGATATCCTTGAAATCCTGAAACAGAGAGGTGACTAGCAGTCCTCTAATCCAACCTCTGAGGAATCTGTGTTCCTGCAGGCCTTTCGTGCCCAGACCCCTATCTCCTGGGTTACTCCACCTGCCGATGAACTTGTCTGGCTCATTGTGCAGTGTGCTTGGAAGGCTCCTGATACCAACAAAGCTATTCCCTGGAGGCCAGATAAGATCTTGTCCCCGCATGCTTCGGATCCCCATTGGTCCAAAGGTCTCCCTGTAGATGCTTTGGTGGTGGCGGCCACAACAAAAAAGGATCTGGCAGAAGAAGAAAGCCAGATTGTCCATCCACCTAACAGAGTGTCCCGGGCCCTGGACAGGATAGGGAAATGCACCTTTACTTCAGCGACCTTTGCTATCAGGTCCTTGAATTATATGGCACATTTTACCAGGCTTCAAAGGGATCTGGTTTCTGAGCTCTCTGAAACCTTGGCTGGTGCCATGTCTGATGAGGTCCGTGACAAAGTGGCCTCTCAGCTGGCCACCATTGAGTCTGTATGTAACTCCTCTGTGCGACTGATATCTCATGCATCCGAAGGAGCAGCGGGTTCAGCTGCGGTCTTGAGACGACAAGCCTGGATGTGCTTGTGCAACTTTGCGGAACCCTTTAAGTCTTCTTTTCTTAATGCCCCAATGGAGGCCTCCTCGTTGTTTGGCCTCAAAGTTAAAAGCACACTGGCCAGATGTGAACAGGACGGTAAGACCCTTTCTGCCGTAGGTGTCCATTATTCTTCCCCTCAACGTGCTTTCTCCCGAAATCAAAAGAGTGGGAAGATATGGTTCAAGAAAACTCGGGGTCCTTTACGTGACACTCAGGCCGAGTTCTCCCCCAGAGGCAGAGGGGGAAACTGACAGGGAAGACGCTTCTTTCGGGGCAGAGGGGGGTCCGCGTAACCAGGGCTCCAGGGATTCTTTCCCTGGTCAGTCCTACCAGTGCTTCTGAAGAGCGGCCCAACTCCTTTCCTCTGGAGGTGGTTGGGGGATGTTTCTCCTTGTACCCTTCTGCCTGGCTAACCATCACCACTGATTCCTGGGTACAAAGGATTATAACCAGAGGTTATCATATCCCCTTCGATCTTTGTCCCATCCCTTCAAAAAATCTTCCCAATGTTCCACCCAGTCAAAGGGAAGCAGTAGCATTAGAGATAGAAAAGCTGCTAAGAAAGAGAGTCATCCACATAGTCCCTCCAGACCAGATAGGATCCGGATTCTACTCAGGACTATTTTTGGTGCCAAAGAAAACTGGGGACTGGAGACCAATTTTGGATCTCACTGTATTGAACAAGTTTGTGAGAGTACAAAAATTCCAGATGGTCACAATACAGTCTATCCTCCCTCTTTTGGAAAAAGACGATTGGATGAGCTCTGTAGATCTTCAAGATGCGTACTACCACATAAGGGTGGACAAGCCATCAAGAAGATTTTTGCTCTTCAGTGTGGGAGACAGTCACTACCAATTCAGAGTACTGCCATTCGGAGTCTCTACAGCCCCCAGAGTGTTCACAAAGTGCATGGCAATTGTCACAGCTCACTTGCGACTTCAAGGATTCCAGGTGTTTCCATACCTAGACGACTGGCTCATTTCCCCACCAGACATCTACTGGAAAAAGCCGTGGCATACTCTCTCCTCACTGCTCAAAGGCTAGGCATAACCATAAACTGGCAGAAATCCAATCTCACCCCATCTCAGTCGACAGAATTCATAGGGGTTATCTTGGATGCAAAAAAACTGTAGAGCCGCTATCCCAGATCACAGAATTCTAAGGATAGAGCAACAACTAATTCCAATCCTTTCAAAGGAAAAATCCTCGGCTTACTCAGTTCTACAGCTGTTGGGTTCCATGGCAGCCTCCATCACCATTGTTCCCCTGGCCAGGTTTCACATGAGGCTTCTACAATGGCTACTGCTCACCCAATGGTATCCTTTTCAGCATCCTCTTTCAGCCAATATTTCGAGTAACCCACAGGTGCAAACAGGATTTAAATTGGTGGATGACACACAATCTCTCACAATGGTCTCGCCCCTTCTCCCCCCAGCAACCAAAGGCCACAGTGACCATGGACGCCTCCCTGATGGGGTGGGGGAGGGGCTATGTCAGGGACAGACAGTCCAAGGCACTTGGTCTGAACTGGAGGCCATCTGCATATAAATGTTCTAGAGCTGAGGGTCTGAACTGGAGGCCCATCTGCATATAAATGTTCTAGAGCTGAGGGCGGTGCTTCTGGCGTTGCAAGCATTCCATCCCCTGCTGCCGTCTGGGACAATTGCAATTCAATCAGACAACATGGCGTTGGTTTGGTACATCAGCAAGCAAGGTGGAACCAAGTCTTACCCCGTTTGTCGAGAATCCATGAGGATATGGCAATGGGCGATGGCTACCAACCATTTTCTTCTAGCAACGCACATTCCCGGGAGTTCCAATGTGATAGTAAATAGACTCAGCAGGTGCATTCTTCAACCTAAGAAGTAGTCCCTGAATCTCTTGATACCGGCAGAGATCCTGGGGCCGTCCTTGCTGCGATCTCTTAGCATCCCCGACCAACTACAAATGCAGCAACTACTTCACCCCGATTCCCCCTCCGGGACAGTCACCCAGGGACGCTCTAGTCCACGATTGGCCCTCTGGTCTTCTTTACGCATTTCCACCCTTTCCCCTCATTCCCCAGTTTCTGAAGAAAGCCCGTCTGTTGAAGAGCAAGGTGATCCTCATAGTACCATATTGGCCTCAACAGATTTGGTTCCCCTTCCTTTGGCCTCACCTACTAGATCGACCATGGATTCTCCATCCAACCCCGGAGTTGATCTCACACCCACACAGTACCTGATTCATCCCAGCTTGAACAGCCTGAAGCTAATGGCTTGGCTGCTCCAATTCCCTTGATTGCCAGGCAGAATGATCTTTCTTTACCAGTACGTGATATTCTCATTACTTCTCATAAGTCTTCCACTAGAATTACTCATCTGAGCAAGTGGAAAAGATTTACCTGTTGGCTGAAAGATAAACAAGTGGACCCCTTTTCAGCACCAGTGTCGATAATACTAGACTATCTGGCCAACCTGTTTCAATCAGGTCTATTGGCCTCTACCATTAGAGTTCATTTGGCTGCAGTTTCTAATTTTCATGAGGGTGTCCAAGATTCCTCTCTTATGTCCCATAAATTGTGCAAGACCTTCATAAAAGGTGTGAATCATCTGAAGCCACCTTTTAGAGAACCTATTCAACCATGGGACTTATCATTAGTTCTACAAGCTCTGACAATGTCACCTTTCGAACCAGCCTCTTCTTGCGACCTCAAGTATTTGCCATGGAAAACCTTGTTTTTGGTCGCTATTACTTCTGCCAGGCATATTTCTGAACTTCAAGCTTTATATATCAAGAGTCCATACTTTATTTTTCATAGTGATAGAGTGTCTCTGAGAACAAATCCGTCATTTTTGCCTAAAGTGATCTCTGAAATGTCCATTAATCAAGCCATTGAATTGCCAGTTTTCTTTCCCAGTCATTCAAGCAGAGGAGAGTATTACCTACATACCCTAGATATACACAGGCAAATCCGTTTTTACTTAAACAGGACTAAACCCTTTCGTAAATCTGACCTGTTATTTTTGGCCTTTTCTGGACCTAAATTAGGATCTGCTGTTGCTAAGGTCACATTAGCTAGATGGTTGAAGGACTGTGTGACCTTTATTTACACACAACGTAATATTTCGTTGCCTACTACCATGAAAGCTCATTCAACAAGGTCGGTGGCGACTTCTGCTGCCTTCCATGCCAGAGCTTCTTTACATGACATCTGTGCAGCTGCAACTTGGGCTACGCCTCATACCTTCATCAATCATTACAAATTGGATTTGGCCTCCAAGGGAAGAGCATCTTTTGGTTCTATGGTGCTCAAGAATGTCCTTCCTTGAGAGCCTCCCAGAAATAGAGGTAGCTGGGGACTCTGTCTCATGGGTAAGGAATGAACGAGGATTAACAGTATCAAATAAAGAAGTTATGTCTTACCATAACGTTCCATCTGTATTGTTGATCCTCGTTCAGTCATTATGACCCTCCTTCCCCCTCCTGTGGTTTCTAGTGGATCTCACCATCCGGTTCTCTTAGGTTATTTGACCAAAGGTAGCCTCTGTCTTCTTTGACTTGCAAACTCAGTCTGAGTTAACAGAGAGAGTGGGATTGTGGGTAAGAGTTTAGCTCGAGAGTTTGAAGCTGATGCAAGCTTGGAAAATGGCCGGCTCTGTTCTGAGCTCAGAAACGATACCCATGCGTAATGACTGAACGAGGATCAACAATACAGATGCAACATTATGGTAAGACATAACTTCTTTTTCTCTAGCTTCCTCTAGGCTCTATAAAGCCTTCCTTAAATGTACCTTTCTATTACGGCTCCGATGAAAGATCCTACACCTCCTTGGGACCTTACCTTTGTTTTTCAGGCTCTTGTCTCTCCTCCCTCTGAGCCCGTGGCATCAGCAGATTTACAGCTTCTTTCCTAGAAGACAGCCTTCTTAGTGGCCATCACTTCGGCTAGGAGAGTGTCGGAACTTCAAGCATTGTCCATCAAAGTTCCATGTATGATTTTTCATAAAGACAGGGTTTCTCTGGGAACTAATCCTTCTTTTCTCCCTAAAGTGGCCTCAGAAGCAAATATCAGTCAAACTGTCAGTTTTCCTGTCTTCTTTCCTGACTTCCAAAACAGAGGTGAATACAAGTTACATTTATGGGATGTACACAGACAACTGAGGTTTTATTTACATAGAACAAAATCTTTTCGTAAATTTAACCAGTTGTTCATCTCTTACCACAAACCCTTTCTAGGCAAACCAATTTCCAAAGTTACCATCGCTCATTGGATCTCACAATGCATCATTCAACCATACTGTTATAGAGGTATTTCCTGTCCGGGTCAGGTTAAAGCCCATTCAGCTGGATCTATGGCAACATCAGTGGCCTTTTGGTATAGGGTTTCACTGGATGATGTCTGTGCTGCAGCTACTTGGTCCTCATCTCACACCTTTATAACCCATTACAATTTGGACATTGTGTCTAGGAGCAGGGCATCCTTTGGTTCTGCAGTGCTCTGGAATATCCTTCCATGAGGGCCACGTGGTGTTGATAGCTGGGGACTCTGTCCCAAAGGTTGAAGACGAAATGAAATAGACTACTTCAGATAAAGAAGTTGTGTACTCACCATAACATTCCATTTGAATAGTTGTACTTCATTTGTCTTCAACCGTCCCCCCTCCTTTCCCCTGACCTTATCTCTATTTTCCTATCGTGGTATATAGGCTCTCCTGGTCATGTCTGGCCTAGGTTTTGTGAAAACCCTTTAGTGATAAAGTCTAATTGGTTCGGACTTATGTTCTCTTGTATAGCAAACTTGATATGAGGGAAGGAAGGAGATAGAGGGGCATTATGGGTAAAGAGGGAAGCTTGGAGCTCAGATTGGCTGCCTCGGATCAGATTCGGATCCGAATACCCAAAGGTTGAAGACAAATGAAGTACAGCTACTCAGATGGAATATTATGATGCGTACATAACTTCTTTTTATGTTTACTTGATGTTTTTAGAAAGCTGTCTCTCTGCTTACACAGAACAAAAGACATTAAAAGATCAATTATTTATATCCTTTGCAGATAAATTGGGCAAATCTGTAACTAAGGTCACATTGACAAGATGGATTATGGATTGCATAATAGCCTTTATAATAAATCGGATATTTCATTACTGAAACCTTTAAGAGCTCATGCTATGAGATCTGTGGCAACCTCATCATCAGTATTTTTGTCCAGCCATTCCATGGATGATATATGTGCAGTACTTGGGCTAATCCTCATACTTTTATTATTCATTACAAATTTGATCTAGTCTCGAGGAGAAGAGCAACCCTTGGTTCAACCGTGCTCAGGAACATCCTTCCTTAGAGTCCATCCAGGATATCAGGTAGCTGGGGACTCTGTCCCAGTGGTTGAGGAATGAATGAAAATTGACAACATCAAATAAAGCTGTTATGTACTTACCATAACATTCCATTTGTGTTGTCCATTTTCATTCTTCCTCAACTTCCCACCCACCAACCCCCCAACCTTTGTCATCGTGGACTACTGGAAGAATGAGATCCTATTAAGACACCACTTTGTCTTGTATGGAGCTCCATATACTGTTTTTCTTTGTTAGAAACATTATTCAAATATTTAGTATTTATGTCTTCTAGCAAACAAGATCTGAGGTATGTTAGAGGTTGTAGGAGCTCGAGAGTTTCACAAGCAGTATTAATGGTCGATTAGGATCTGAAGATCGGATCTGAACTCAGTGGTTGAGGAAGAATGAAAATGGACAACACAGATGGAACGTTATGGTAAGTACATAACTTCTTTTTTTCTGAGACTATAGCCAGAATGAAATAATATATTCAGTGGGAGCAAAGTAAAAAGATTATGACTTTTTACAATTCTGCAGCTGTTCGTTTTACCAGCATTAGAGGATGTTTTCTTGACAGCCTACAGCATACCTAACAATAAGCATTCTGTCCCTAAAAAGCAATACCATTCAGCAGAATATTGTGGAATGTCCATATTTTTTGCCTCATATTTTTAGTTTGTTCCCAATAAACATCTGTGGCTTCTGGCAAATCATTGAGGACTGAAATCACTAAATCATTGCAGACATTTGAATTTCATATTTCATATCCCTCAGAAAATATAAATTAAAGCAAATCCTTTGTTCTAGCAACATTGTAAGTTTACAAGCGCAGTATTTAAAATCTGTACTTGAATCTGTTCAGAGAGAGGGTTCACTAAAATGATTATGTTGTTGTTTTCTGCACAAAATGCAGGCAGAGTAGAAAAACTTGTTTCTGCCATTATTTTTGGCATTGTCTAAAATTCTTGCACCAGGAGTTTGAGAGATATGCTTAGAAGTCTGATAGATTATTTAAGGTCTCTCTGAACAAAAAAATAACTATTTTCTATTCCCTTAAAAAGACCTTGCAGCTATTTAACCATCTGTTGCCAAACAACTTGCGAATGCAAACCCTATTTCTCCGATGAAGATGGGAAACTTTTGCTAGACTTGGGAGGAAAGTATATTCTTCTACTTTAGTCTTCAGAATTCTAAATTGTCAGGCTCATATGTCAGTATATCTGCTTGCTTCCTTCCTTTATGTATTTCTTTATTTATTTATTGCCTTTTGCTTCCGGGATGGTCCAACTCAGTTCCATTTTCAGTAGAAGCTTGGGGAGAAAAGCTCCACTAAATCTCCATTAAAAAATTTAAAAAAAAATGAAGAGAGAAAAGCATTCCAGTTTCCTAATAGTAAAAAAAGCAGTATATAGTTATAAATGTAGCTAGGATTTATTTACAGGATAAGATAGGAGAGCTGAAAAATTAGAGGTAGGTTATAGTGTAGAGATCAGAGAGAGAGAGAAAGTTAGGGTGTGAAAAAGAACAGTCAGGAGGAGTTTAGATGCTGTTTTAGGTTGTGCTTAAACATAGATGCACAGCTGTCCTGTTTTAGTGGGTTAGGCAGGGAATTCCACTGGCTGATAACATACGACAAGTGTAGCGAGTCTCCAGCTGTATTACGGGATTTGAATGTTAATAGGCTCTGATTACCTGAGACAAGGCAACGTGGCGGAGAGTAGTGTTTGAGAATGTTTTGTAGAGAAAAATATGTTTGTGGTTTGTGTATTATTTTGTGGGCAATTTGAAGATGAGTGAATGTAATTGAAGAGGTAGTGCTAGCCACTTGAGCTTCTTTAGTGTTAATGTTAAGCAGTGATACATATGGTAGGATGCATTAGCTGCAAATTCAGCTGTTTTGTTAAAGCTTGCATGTAATTTATTTAGTAGGGTGGCTTGAATGTTGGTGAATATAGCTGATGTGTAGAGAAGGTAGAATGATGCTAAGGATTTTCTTGAGGAGTCTGTGAGGCTGGGTTTATTGTAGTAGAGGAAGCCCAGTTTTTGATGATTTTTCTTGATGGCCTTGGCAATATGCAGGTCAAATTTTAGGTGATTGTGTATTATGACTCCTAGTAGTTTGGTGTTTGTTACAGTTTCAGTGGTGGTGGTGTTTTTTTTTGAGGTAATATTAAAAGGGTGTGTACTGGTTGTTGAAAGAGATCTGGGCATGAAATGCATTAATTTTGTTTTTTTTTTATATTTAAGATTAGCTGACAAGCCTTTAGCTATGATTCTATGAAGTGAAAAAGTCTTGAGTCATTTGCTGAAGTAATGGAAGGGTTGAGGCTGAGCAGATGAAGGTGGCATCATTTGCATATTGCACTAAGGTGGCAGATTTGCTAATGCTGTGCATGTTGATTGTGAAAGGGCCTAGAATTGACCTTTGTGGTACGACAGAATGGCCTGTTGTCTGTTGGAGAGATTGCTACAGAACCAAGTAAGAGCTGGATGAGATGGTGATGGGGAAGATAGTTCATTGATTAGGGGTTGTTGGGATACTGTGTCAAATGCTTTTGACAGATCCAGGAACAGAGAGGATGTTAGGTTACCATTGTTTCTGTTGCTATTTATGTATGCCCTTCCATATCACTGCTGCAGTATTCCTTATGTACGGGATCTCCTGCCAAGGATAGCCCAATGTCTGGCCAGTATACCAAAGCCTTTAGTATTTACAAGCATTGTATATCACACACATGCACCTTGCACAAGGCGTAGAGCATAAAGGTGACATACAGATGCACACAATTCAGAACTACTTTGCCGCTAGCCCAAACACCATAATTTAACGTCAGTCTGAATGCCTTTCTTCTGCGCTGGTTACTGAGCTGATGTTTTTCATGTTTCACTGTTGCAGTCATTACATTTGGGTAATCGTGCTGGCAGGTTGCCCTCAGTCGGCCTGAATTCCAAAGTCCTGGGTCCTGCGTTGGCTGCTGTCGCTTCTTCCCTGACATCAGGTCGTCAGGGGTATAAAAGATGCGGCCGATGCCATTTTCTTTAGTCTTTCTTGCCGCGTGGTGTCCAAAGCAGAAGCAGTTCGCAAGTACCGGTCGGCCGACTCCTGAGAATTTTGTGTCCGAGTTTCAGATCCGAAGTCTTCAATAAAGCTAAGTACCCCGTTGGGGAAACTTTTTTTCTTGCTCCAGACCGATGTCAGAAAAAGTTAATAATTGTATTTCTTGTGGAAAACAAATACCTCATAAGGACTTTCATTCTTACAGTATTCCTTGCCTAGGCCCTGATCACAACGTTGCTGGTTGTTGGTTTTGTGCTAGATTTAACCAACACACTATAAAGCATCTGTATGATTTTGCTTTAAGCTATTTTGGATGCCGGTTTAATTATCCAGAAATGTCGTCGGATAGCCATCCAACTACTGGAGTTTACAAAAAACACAAAGAAAAGGAGAAAGATAGACAACCGAGGCCCAAAACCGACGACGAAGCTTCTCCTAAGCCAGTCGCTGGTTCTCAGTGAGGCACTTTCGCAGCCCCTGACACCTGCTACTTTAGAGTCGCAGGCCGCTACCGACTCCCACGTGGAGTCGGCCATGCCACTGGAAACTCGAGGTATTGGAACCTCGGATACTATTCCTTCAGATGGGTCCGGAGCCGCTGTGCAGGCACCGGCTTCTGAGGGTGTATTCAGACCAAAACATTTTTACATTAAACCAACCTCAGCTTCAAAGGCAAAGACTAAAGCACCTTCTAAAGCAAAGAAACAAACTCAAGAGCCACGTGGACAGGCCTCTATGCCCAAAAATCAGATGCTCAAAATGGCCGAAGATTTAATTACCTTGATCAGGGGGTTCCCTTCCCCCTCCTGATAAGAGGCCTAGGCAAGAGACTGACTATGAATCTTCAGATCAGGTTTCTATTTCTTCTGATTCTTCTTCTGATCAGGAATATTCTCTTCTCCCCTATGAGGATTCTGATGCTGAAGAATCAATTCCTTCAGCTTCTCCTCCAGAGGACTATTCTTTTGGGGAAACCTTGCATACCATGAGGGAGCATTTCCACTGGGAGAGCCAAGATTTTTCAGAATCTAAAAAGAGGCTCAGGGATTTCCTTTTACTACCTCAACACAGGCCACTAGCTATTCCACCTGTGTTGGATATTGTAGATGATGTGTTTTCGGAGTCTAGTCTTACCCCTGACTCCTTACCTCCAGCTCCTGTTAAGCCTGACAGATACTACGGGGTTCCTGACTCTCATAAATTCCTTTTTAAAAACCCTGCTGCAGACCCAGAAACTATTTCACAGGGTCCCAAAGGAGTTAAGGCTTCCGCTGCAAAAAACCCTACCCCCTCTGACAGAGATTCTAGGGCACTGGATAGATGGGGAAAAAAGGTATACACATCTGCTACCTTGGCTATAAGGGCCTTAAACTGTCAGTTTCATATGCTCAAATATCCGCAACATGTCATGGCATTGCTAAAACAGAAAATGTTATTAAACTCTGATTGTGCAGAAAACAAGGAAATGCAGGATTTATTGCATGCAGCTGAGCAAGTTGGAAAGCATACTTTGCAATGTGGGTTTGATTCTTTGGAGGCCTCCTGCAGGGCCGCAGTTACGGGTTCTGTAATTAGGAGGCATGCTTGGTTAAAGGAACAAAATCTTCCTGATCATGTCAAAGTTAAATTATTAGATGCACCTTTACAGCATGATACTTTGTTTGGTGTTAAGGCAGATGAGGTGTTAAAGAAAATGGAGGACAAAGCTAAATCTATGCAAACTGTCAAAGATTTTTTACAAGTACAACCACCAAGGTGTAGTAGGCACTGGCCTACAAAGAATTGGTCCTTTCCTGTGTCAGACAGACCTCAAAGGGGCAGATCCAGATGCCCTAGAGGCAGATCCCAGGCGCAAGGTTCCTACAGGTCAAAGCAATGGGGTGCTTCTACCTCCAAAGTTGGAGAAGACAAATCACAACCATACAGGAAGCAATCCCAATGACTTCCCCCTGCCTGCACCAAGCACTTATCTCCTGGCAGCACCCTTAGGGGGAAAATTAGCACTTTTTTCTCAAAATTGGCACATTATAAAACAGAACAAGTGGGTTCTAAATATCGTGTCACAAGGGTGCAAATTCCATTTCCATACCCTGCCAAAGGCAGACGGCTGGCCAGATCTGCCAAAAAATCAATGGGCAGAGGCACAAAAACAAGTCTCATCCCTCATGGACATGGGGGCCATTCAACAAGTACCAGAGTAAGAGCGCAGGGACAAGTATTTTGCTCAAGACTATTCTTGGTACCCAGAAAGGCCAAGACCTGGAGACCAATACTGGGCCTATCTATTCTGAACACATTCCTGGAGATACCAAAATTCAAGATGATGACTTTGCAGCAGCTTCTGTCCATGCTGGGCAAGAACGCTTGGCTGGTGACTCTAGACCTAAAAGAGGCATACCTTCATGTCCCAATCAGACAATTATGTACAAGATACCTCAGATTCAAGGCTGGCTCAATGCAGTACCAATTCTCTGCACTGCCCTTTGGCTTATCTACTGCGCCCAGGGTCTTTACAAAGTGCCTGGCACCAGTAATTGCAGTCTGCAGACAAAGAGGAATACAAATATATCCTTACCTGGACGACTGCCTAATTCAAGCAGAGAACAGGGACATTCTTCTACAGCATCTGGCGTTTGTGAAAAGACTTCTAACATGCCTAGGGTACACAGTCAGCGAAAGGAAATCAAGTCTAGTACCCACTCAAGAGATAATATTCCTGGGTGCAAGCTTAAATAAAACTGCCCAGATGGCTTATCTCACACCAGACAGAGGCAACTGACTACCTATTTTAAAGTGTTGGCAACAAACGCCCAGTTATCTGCAAGAAAAATTCTGCAGGCTTTGGGCTTCGTGGCATCCTGCATCCTACTAATTCCATATGCAAGACTGCATATGAGGAAACTACAATGGTACCTAAAAAGTGTTTGGACTCAACATTGCTACAGCCTGGAAACAATGACTACTATCATTCCCTGCCTGCAACAGGAGTTTCGATGGTGGGCAAAGGCTTGTCACCAAAACAAGGGACAGCCATTCACATTACTCCCAGCCAGGCATACACTAGCAACGGATGCATCAGATTATGCCTGGGGGCCTACATGGCAGGAAGATGCATTCAGGGCACATGATCCTCAACCCAAATGCATCCACATATCAATAAAAAAGAGATGCTAGCTGTTCAGAATGCCCTGACAGCCTTCAAGGACCTACTTCATCCAGGACAACTACTAATAAAGACGGGCAACACCACGGTTATGTGGTATATAAACAAGCAGGGGGGAACTCATTCTTGCCCCCTTTGCAGACTAGCCATGACTTTGTGGGACACAGCATTAACTTACCATGTACATCTGCAGGCTCAGTTCTTGCCAGGATGGAAAAATACTCTGGCAGACGAACTAAGCAGAAACCTCATGGATCCCCAAGAGTGGCAGCTGGATCCACAAGTCTTCAGCATGATAACAAGGAAATGGGGATGCCCGGACATAGATCTATTTGCCTCCCCTCACAACTACCAACTAAAAAGATTCTGCACAAGGACTTATCGCAGACAAGCATGGAAAGTGGATGCCCTATCCTTCAGCTGGAAAAACCTATCAGTATATGCCTTTCCCCCCACTGCCTCTCCTCCCCAAGGTACTCCTAAAGGTCAGACAGGAGAAGCCAAAAATGATATTGATTGCCCCAGACTGGCCCCGCCAGTACTGGTTTCCAATCTTAAAGAACCTGTCTCATTGCCCAACTTGGACCTTACCTCAAATACCTCATCTACTGTCCCAGCAAAACAATCAGATCTTGCACAGTCAACTCAGGACTTTAAACCTGGCATCATGGCGAATAATGTAGTCATACAAAACACACCTCTCGGTAATGCTGTGATGGATGTCATTTTGGTGGCCAGAAGGCCTAGTACTAGAAAATCTTATGCTGGAAAAATGGAAGAGATTCTGTGCATGGAACCAGGCACAAGGAACTGACACAGCTGTGCCAAATATTCCTCAGATTTTGCAATACTTAACTGAGATGCTGGACAAAGGACTATCTTTTTCATCTATTAAAATTCATGCCTCTGCCATTTCGGTCCATTGCAGTACAGAGCCACCAATCTTTTCTCATCCCTTATTAAAACAGTACCTCAGAGGAGCCAAAAATTTAAGGCCTCCAAGGAGATCACCAGTGCCTGCATGGGACCTCAACTGTGTCTTGGAAAAACTCACCCTGCCTCCGTTTGAGGCAGCTGCTACTGCTGATATAAAGTTTCTATCTTGGAAAACAGCTCTGCTCCTAGCAATAACTTTTGCAAGACTAGTTTCAGAGCTACAGGCACTCATGGCTGTGGAACCTTTTATCATTTTCTATCCAGACAGGGTCTCTCTGAGGACAAACCCAACATTTATGCCTAAGGTGGTGTCCAGTGTGGCTCTTAACCAAACTGTTAATCTGCCAACTTTTTATCCAAATCCACAGAACATGGGGAGAATATTCTGCATTCTTTGGACGTACACAGGCAGCTTAGATTCTACTTGGACAGAACCAAAGTCTTCAGAATAACAGAGCAATTACTAGTGGCATATGCTGCAGCATCACAAGGAAAGGCTTATCTCAAAGCAGACTATTTCAAAGTGGATAGGCCACTGCATTCGTTTCTGCTACTTACACAATGGCAAGCCAGTGCCTAAGGGCATTAGGCTACATTCTACCAGAGCTGCAGCCACTTCAGCAACCTTTCTCAGGGGAGTACCAACCAAGGACATTTTAGAGGCTGCTACGTGGAGTTCAGTGCACACCTTTACAAAGCACTATCATCTCCCTCTCTACTCTAAATCCAGGGCAGGCTTTGCCACTGCAGTTCTGCAGGACCTCATAGTCACTCCTAATGCTGTTTAGCTCCAGCCTCCTATCCATAGCTTTGGGACTCTACCCAAATGTAATGACTGCAACAGTGAAACACGAAGAACATAGTACAGTTGTGTACACTTACCATAAATGTAGATGTTCAAGTATATTCACTGTTGCAGTCCAGGTTACCCACCCGCCTTCCCCCTTTTCTTCTGATGGAACCTCTCTTTCCTTCTCTGATTTATACAACCTATGTGGTGTATTTGCTTGTAGATGAAGGTAAAGTTTATATTGGTGCATGTATTTATATATATATATATATATATATATATATATATATATATATATATATATATATATAAATTTTGGCTACCCTTTTAGGGAGCACCTGACATCTGGGGCAAGACAAACTAAAGAAAATGGCGTCGGCCGCATCTTTTATACCCCTGATGACTTGACGTCAGGAAAGAGCAGCCAATGCAGGACCTAGGACTTTGGAATTCAGGCTGACTGAGGGCAACCTGCCAGCAGGATTACCCAAATGTAATGACTGCAACAGTGAATACACTCGAACATCTACATTTATGGCAAGTGTACACAACTGTACTTTTTTCATATAAGTGCCTCATTGGGGTTCTTCATCTTTTACTTTTATTTTTAGTATTGTTGGTTTCATGTTATCTAGAAAGGGAAAATGTCAGTATGGGAGGCAGATTCCCCATGAAGACCATCATAACTGGTGTCTTAGTTGTCTAAGTGCTTCCCATGACCATACGCAGTGTTCTGTCTTCTAAGCATTTGTTCCCAAGACCCTACATAGTTGCCTGTTCTCCTTGACTATTTCCCTTGAAAACCAATGCCTTAAGCTGTTGGCTTATGGTGCTGCGGTGGAGTCTTTCTGTCACAAGGGTCAGCCGTCAGCCAAGAAAAAGACCAAAAATCTAAGATCTGATATGGCTGCTGTCCAACCTCCTCCAGACTGTCACTCTCTCTTGAGGCTAGTTAAAGCCCAGAGGACCGTCTGGTCATTGCCTTGGATTTCTCTGCTGTGACCCCATCAGAGGCTGACATGGATCCGATTTCTTGCATGTCCTCAGAGGGTTTCCAAATGTCTGTTCTAGACATTGAGGGGGGACCTCAGATGATTATATCTCAGGGACCAAGGGGAAGTCCACAGATCTTAGTGAGGGAGGAGATTTTCAACCCTCTCAGAGTTTTCATGCAGACATCCCGCAGAAAAAGAAACAGAAAACCAAGCATATTTCCACTGCAGTTAAGGATCAACAATGAGAATGGCAGGGTTTTACTCAGTGGTTGTTTAATGCTTTAATGGCTTTAACGCCCCCTCAAAGGGTTTCTGTGTCTTCCCCTCTCTGGTCTTCCATTCCTCTTTAGAGACCTAGGGAGCAGGATTCCTCTGATGGTCAGGATTTGGAGGAAGTATAATTAGCCTGCTTTTCTCAGATCCCTCCCCCTTGGACTGTGGTTTAGAAGAAGAGGATTCTGTCAGTCCAGATTCCCCTTTAGAGGAATTCTTCTTTGGGGACACTATTTCCTGTATGATGGAATTCATTGTGTGATTTTTCTCAGGTTTCTAATATTCTGAAGTGGTATTATCAGCTGCTCCAGGTGGAGTCTACCATGCCTTCAACTTTTCCTCTAGATGTTCTTCATCTCACATTGCTGCAGTCCTTACACTTGGGTAGTCCGCTGTCCTCGGTCGGCCCGAATATCAAAGTATAAGGCTGACGTCGGTCAAGGTGCATTTGACTGACATCAGGACGTCAGGGTACAAATGCGCATGACCGACGTCATATCCTCAGTCTTTTTTGCCGCATGGTCCGATGCAGAAGCAGCGTTGCAAGTGTCGGTTGGCGTTCTGAAATTGTTCGATTTCGGAGTTTCAGACCGAGTCAAAGTTGGCTAAGTACCCCGTTGGGGAATATTTTAGTTTTTTCTTGCCTCAGTGGTTTACCGGATGTCAGAAAAAGTGAATAATTGTATTTCTTGTGGGAAACAGATACCGCATAGAGACTACCATACTTTGTGTATTCCTTGTTTAGGGCCTGAGCACGACGTTGTTGGGTGTCGCTCTTGTGCTAGATTCAATAAGCGCACTATTAAGAGAAGATTAGATTGTGCCAGGTTAGTCTTCGGGAAGCGGTGCAATTATAAAATGCCGTCGGATGCTCCGACGCCCGCTTCTTCGAAGAAGCGCAAGGACAAAGCAGTTAAACCTAGGCTAGAAGAACCGTCAGTACCGGACGCCGGTTCTTTAGAGGTGTCGGTGGAGCCGGTGGTTCCACCGGAGGTTTCTTTGGGATCCCATGGAGAGGCTTTGTTATTGCAGGATGTGGCCTCTCAGGAGGCAGGCCAGGCTGATGGGGCTTCTCAGGTTACTATACTCCCCTCCCTGCCTAGGGTGGTTAGGCCCTCTCCTTCTGTTTCCAAGGCTTCTCCCAGGGGCAGGCCAGGTTTAGCTTCAGTTGGTGTTACCCCTAGCTCTTCAGGAACTGTGCCCAAGAAGCATATGCTTAAAATGGCAGAAGATTTGATTACTTTGATCAGGGGTTCTATGCCCCCTCCTGATAAGAGACCTAGGGTGGAGCCTGAGCTAGGGAGTTTTGAGCAGGCTTCAGATATTTCAGAGTCTTCGGCTGAAGACTTGCAGGAGTACTCTCCTTATTCTGATTCTGATGTGGATGATTCTACTCCTTCTGCTTCTCCTCCTGAGGATTTTTCTTTTCAGAAACTCTTCATTCCATGAGGGAGCATTTTAAGTGGGAAGGTCAGGACTTCCCTGATTCCAGGAAAAGGCTTAGGGAATTTTTGTTTTACCCCAGCATAGGCCTTTGGCTATACCTCCTGTTTTGGATGTAGTGGAAGATGTTTTTACAGAGGCTTCTCTTAATCCTGATTCTTTGCTTCCTGCTCCTGTTAAACCGGATAGGTATTACAGGGTGCCTGAAGCTCATAAGTATTTTTTTAAGAGTCCTAGGGCAGACCCAGAAACTGTTAGCCAGGGGCCTAAAGGTGTTAAGGCTTCTGTTGTAAAGAATCCGGTTCCTGCAGACAAAGAGGCCAGGGCCTTGGATAGATGGGGAAAGAAAGTTTATACTTCTTCCACTCTTGCTATGAGGGCTTTGAATTGCCAGTTTCATATGTTGAAATACCAAAACTATCTCCTTTCACAATTGAAGTCTAAGGTTGATGCTCTGGCAGAAGGTATTGATTGTAAAGAGTTGCAAGATTTAGTACATGTTTCTGAACAGGTGGGTAAGCATTCTTTGCAATGTGGTTTTGATGCTGTACAGGCCTCGTCTAGGGTGGCTGCCACTGGGTCAGTTCTTCGCAGGCACGCCTGGCTGAGGGATCAAAATTTATCTGAACATGTTAAAACAAGGATTTTAGATGCTCCTTTACAATCTGACGTGTTGTTTGGTCCTCCTGTTGAGGCAGTTTTAAAGAAAATGGAAGACAAGGCTAAGTCTATGCAGACTGTTAAAGATTTTTTGCAGGTCCAGCCTCCAAAGTTTAGTAGAAATTGGCCTACTAAGGGGTGGACGTATCCTACTTATGATTCCCAGTCTAGGGGTAGATCTAGACGTGGTAGGGGTAGAGCTCAGGGTTCTTTCAGGCCTAGAACAGGGAGTTCTCCTGCACAGTCTTCGGGTGAGGGCAGGGGTCAGTCCTTTCGTAAACAGACCCAATGACCTACCTTTTCAGCTGCCAGAGCCTTCTCGTCTGGCAGCACCTTTGGGAGGAAGGTTGGCACTTTTCAAAGAAAATTGGAGTTTAATTACCCAAGACAGATGGGTATTGGATATCATTCACCACGGTTACAGGTTTTATTTCCATACCTTGCCTCCTTTCAAAGGCATGCCAGACGTTCCTCCTCAACAAAGAATAGAGGTTCACAAGCAAGTTTCTCTGTTACTCCAAATAGGGGCCATACAGCCGGTCCCTATGCCAGAAGTGGGCCTAGGATTTTATTCTTGCCTGTTCCTAGTACCAAAGAAGGGGAACACGTGGAGACCAATTGTGGATTTATCTACCCTCAACACTTATCTGGACATTCCCAAGTTCAAAATGTTGACGTTACAGCAGCTTTTACCTCTGCTGGGCAAAGATCATTGGATGGTAACTTTGGATCTCAAGGAGGCTTACCTTCATGTTCCTATCAGACTAAGTTGCAGGAAGTATCTGCGTTTTCGAGCTGGGACTTCTCACTGTCAGTTCTCTGCATTGCCCTTTGGCTTATCTACTGCGCCCAGAGTGTTCACGAAAGTTCTGGCTCCAGTGATAGCTTTCTTCAGGCTAAAAGGAATACAGATCTATCCTTATTTGGACGACTGCCTGATTCTGGCTCAAGGAAGGGAAGAGCTTCTTCATCATTTGGAATATGTGATAGCAGTGCTAAGATGCCTGGGGTATTCTGTGAACGAAATAAAGTCCAGTCTAGTACCCTCTCAGGACATGTGCTTTCTGGGTGTGAGACTGAATACAGCATCCCAGATGGCCTTTTTAACCCCGGACAAACAAAAGAGTCTATCCCTTTACTTCCATCAACTATGTCATCAGTCCGGGCTGACTGCAAGGACAGTCCTTCAAGCCTTAGGGTTCATGGCATCTTGTATTCTGGTGCTTCCCAATGCCAAACTGCATATGAGGAAGCTGCAATGGTATCTCAAAAATGTATGGACACAGCACTGCCAGGATCTGGACACTGTCATTCAAATAATACCTTGCATTCAAAAGGAATTTTTGTGGTGGGCTCAAGAATGTCACCTAAACAAGGGACTCTCTGTGACCCGGCCAGAGGCGAGTCAGATTTTAACGACAGATGCCTCAGACAAAGCTTGGGGAGCTCATCTAAATGGAAAGTGGATACAAGACAAGTGGCCTGCCAGACTACAACATCTACATATCAACCTGAAGGAGATGTTAGCAGTCCAGTTTGCATTAATAGCTTTCAAGGATTTACTTCTTCCAGGGCAGGTGTTGATTCTAACAGACAACACAACTGTCATGTGGTACATCAACAAGCAAGGGGAACATTCTTATCCTCCATGCAGGCAAGCAATGATTTTGTGGGAGACTGCTCTCAGTTTACAGCTCAATCTTCAGGCAAGGTTTCTGCCAGGAGCACAGAACTCCTTAGCAGATGTGTTAAGCAGACAAATCATGGATCCCCACGAGTGGAAACTGGATCTTCATGTATTTCAGAAATTGACAGTGTCATGGGGAACTCCAGACATAGATCTGTTCGCTTCTCCACTAAACCATCAGCTGCCAAAGTTTTGCACAAAAAGGTTTCATCCCACAGCTTGGAAAGTAGATGCTCTTTCTTTCAATTGGAGCAATCTTCATGTGTATGCCTTTCCACCTTTGCCTCTCCTCCCAAAGGTACTTCTAAAGGTCAGACAGGACAAGCCAAGGATGATTTTAATAGCTCCAGATTGGCCTCGACAGCACTGGTACCCATTACTGAGAAGTCTGGTACGGAAGCCTCCATGGCCTTTGCCTTCGATTCCACACCTGTTGTCACAGGAGGACAGCCATTTGCTCAATGTCAAACTTCACTCTCTTCACCTAACAGCCTGGCATATTCTGTTTTGAACCATAGAGGGTCTCAACTTCCACAACAAGTTTTGAATGTGATTTTGGAAGCTAGAAGGCCTAGTACAAGGAAAGTGTACGCAGATAAATGGAAGAGATTTTTATTTTGGAGTGCAGCAAAAGATTTTGATGTTTCTGAGCCTAATTTGAGTGTGACTCTTCAATATCTTACTGAGTTACTGGACAAAGGTTTGTCTTTCTCTTCTATTAAGGTTCATGCTGCAGCAATTTCGGCTCACTATGATTGTGACCCACCATTGTTTTCTCATCCTTTGTTCAAGCAATTTCTTAGAGGGGCAAAGAATATAAGACCCCCACGAAGAGCTCCTACTCCTGCTTGGGATCTCAATTTTGTGTTGGAGAAACTCACTCTACAACCTTTTGAGCCTGCAGCTACTTCTGAGTTGAAATATTTATCATGGAAGACTGCTTTTTTGTTGGCAATTACCTCTGCAAGAAGGGTTTCTGAATTGCAGGCCCTTATGGCGGTTGAGCCTTTCTTAATTTTCCATAAGGATAGGGTATCTTTACGTACTATTCCTTCCTTTATGCCTAAAGTGGTTTCTAGTGTGGCTTTAAACCAAACTATTCATTTGCCTACTTTTATGCAAATCCCCAAAATAAAGGGGAAAAGATTTTGCACACTTTAGATGTACACAGGCAGTTGCGATATTATTTGGACAGAACTAAAGGGTTCAGGCAGTCTCAGCAGTTATTTGTTTCTTTTTTGCTTTGAGTTCTCAGGGCAAGCCTGTGTCAAAACAAACTATTTCTAAGTGGATTGGGTTTTGCATTGCTTTCTGTTATTCCCATCATGGCAAGGAGATTCCAGCCGGGATTAGGCCTCATTCCACTAGAGCTACTGCCACTTCGACAGCTTTTTTGAGGGGGGTGGCAACCAAGGATATTTTGGAGGCTGCTACTTGGAGTTCAGTGCATACTTTCTCTAGGCATTATCACCTGCCACTTTACTCTAAATCCAGGGCTGGTTTTGCCACTGCTGTTTTGCAGGGCATTTTGGCAGCTCCTGCTTCCTTATAGATTGGCCATCCTCCCATACCTCTGCTTTGGGATTCTACCCAAGTGTAAGGACTGCAGCAATGTGAGATGAACATAGTACAGTTTTGTACCTACCATAAATGTAGATGTTCGAAGATCCACATTGCTGCAGTCCAATTTACCCTCCCTCCTCTGCGTCTGTAGTTAGAGGTGGTTGTGTGGGTTGAGTTGTACATATTGTGTATATAGTGTATATTTTGTACATATAATTAGGGCAAGGATGCTTGGATGTTTGTTTGCTGTCTTTTGGTTTTGACCTTTATTTTTAGGGTCTTATGACATCTGGGGCAAGAAAAGACTGAGGATATGACGTCGGTCATGCGCATTTGTACCCTGACGTCCTGATGTCAGTCAAATGCGCCTTGACCGACGTCAGCCTTATACTTTGATATTCGGGCCGACCGAGAACAGCGGACTACCCAAGTGTAAGGACTGCAGCAATGTGGATCTTCGAACATCTACATTTATGGTAGGTACAAAACTGTACTTTTTGGCTGCCCTCCTGGAAACCTTTTCAGCAGCTTCTCTAGCACCTGATTCTCAGCCTGCAGCTCCTAAGAAACCTGACAGATTTTACAAGGTGCCTGATGATTGTAAATTTCTGTGTAAGTGTCCTTCTGTTGATCCTTCGGTGGTGTTTCTCTCCTCTGACAAGCCTTTCGAACTGCTACCCTGTACCAAACTGCTTCTCTCAGATAAGGATAGTAGGGCCATGGAGTGTCTGGGCAGAGAGGTCTATAATGCTGCTAACCTGTCTTTTAGAGCTATTAATTACCCGACTCGTGACCAGGCATGTTTTAGCCCTCCTCTCTCAAGGTTCTGAAGTGAATTTTGATCTTCCTGATTCTGAGGGGAAGGCTTTGGTTCTTTCCCTGTGTTCTGCCTCTCAAGGTGCCTTACACTATGTTAAATGCAGTTGTGATGTAGCTGCTGCATTTGATTCTGTTATGAGGCATAATTCTTGGCTTCATTTTCATGCTTTGCCTGATGAAATTTGGGCCAAATTATTGGATGCTCCTTTTGATAATAATCTTTTTTTTTTTGAATCTCTCCAAGATAAGGACAAAGCCTTGCCTACAGGAATTGAAACCTATTTTTGTTTCTCCTGTTGCAAAGTTTCAGAGGACTTTCCTCCTAAATCTGCTTTTGTTCACAGACTGTCTCACCCTCCTCCCAAGGTTAAAAAGGGTTAGACATATACCTCCTGATAAATCCACACATACCCCTATTTCCCAGAAACCTTATTTTCAGGACTATCCATGTTCTGCCTGACAATTTGCTTCTCTTTTCCCTTGGTCAGTTTCCCTTGTCCCTCTGTCTTTCCCTGTCCCTTCCAAATTGGTTATGGATCACAACAGACTCTTGATTTTCTGTTCATTATCTGCACAAGGGGTATTTCCTTCTTTTCTGAGAACCCCTCAAACTCCTTTAGAAAAGCTTCCTCTCTTCCCAAAGGTGTTTCATTCTCTGTTGACCTAGAGCACTATTCAGGCTGTGCCCCTTGCCCAGGAAAGGAGTTTTTTTTTATTCCAGAATGTTTCTGTTTCCTAGGAAGAAGGGCAACTGGAGAACAATTCTGGACATTTCTCTGCTCAACACCTTTCTTAAGGACCCCTCCTTTTGGATGTTGTCTCTTCAAACTGTATTTCCTTTTCTTCTTCCCCTAGGCCTTTCTGGTCTCACTGGATCTCAAGGATGTCTACTTTCATATCCCCATCCATCCCCTTTTCTGGACATTTTTGCATTTTTTTATTTTATTTATTTTTATTTTATTTTACATTTGTTAACCGGGATTAGTCTGACTGGTCATGGTCCATTTACAATGGAAGCCCAGGGAGAAAAGCTCCACAAATGAAGTAGACAAATACATAATACAGTTTTGCAATGAACCCATACATAAGACAGTTTTGCAGAAAAACATTAAAGTAACATAGCTATATAAAAAAAGTAGTTCTTCAGCATAATGAGATGCCAGACATCAAAAAGATCATTTTTTATAAAGGCAGACATTAAAAGGAATCAAGACTGAGGTTTTATGCTTACTACATGTGGCTGTCACATAGGTAGGAATAGTAAGAGAGCCAAGAGAGTAAGGGAGAAACAGGGATATTTAAGTAATACAAGGGCATATCCAGTTCTTAGTGAGGTATGTTTTAAGTAAGTTTTTAAACTGTTCGGTGTTTGTAGTAGACGTAATGAAGGAAGGAAGATTGTTCCAGGTTTTAGCAGTGGTGTGAGAGAAAAGGGCTTTCCCAGCAGTATTATTAGCTGAAGAGGTAGTGAGAAGAGCTTTGTTGGCCGAGCGTAGGGGACAATTGGTAGAGCAGTAGGAGAGTAGTTGATTTAGTGCAGGAGTTTTATTGGGGTATTTCAGGATATTGAAAGCAATGACAAGCTGATGGTAGCTGAGTAATTGGAGTTCTAACCATTGCAAGTCTTTTAGTGCCTGACAGTGATGTGTTCTAAAAGTGGAGTTATTTGCAAACTTTGCAATTTTATTGTAGCATGACTCAAGTTTATCAAAGTCAGTTTTTCTAGTGTGTTTCAGAACTAGAGCTGCATACATAAGGGTAGATAGGTGAGTTTTGGCAAGCGAAATCCGTGCCTTATCAGTATGGATTTTTTTATGCTTATAGAGAGTTCCCATTTTTTTGTTTACCTTTTTAATGGTTTGAGCTATATGTACATCAAAGAAGAGATTTTTGTCTTATTTCTACACCGAGAAGTTTAGTATGGGAAGTTGGAGAGATGACCGTGCCATTTTTAGAATTAATGGAGAAGGAGAGGGGGGAAGGTTTACATTTATTAGGGATGAACAGGAGCAGTTTAGTCTTATTGGGGTTTAGTATTAGTTGGATGATGGTTATCCAACTTTCAACAGAGGTAAAGGATTCTTAGGTGAGTTTTTGTAAGGTGGTAAGAGATGAGGCTGAGCAGATAAGTCTTGAGTTATTTGCGTACTGTATAAGTGAGGCGTACAGGGTGGAAGTGTGCAGATTGTTTGTAAAAACAGAGAAAAGAAGTGGGCCCAAGATTAAGCCCTGTGGTACACCTATGGTAGTAGAGAGTAGGGGAGATAGCTTACCTTGCCATTGGACAGATTGTTGTCCATTTGACAAGTAGTTTTTGAACCAGGAGATAGTAGTTGGTGCAAAGGAGAGGTAGGCCAGAGATTCTAGTAGTATTGGGTGGAGACCATATCAAAAGCTTTGGACAGGTCTAAAAAGATTGCAGATAAATAATTGTTCTCATTTCTGTATTGGTTCACCAGATTAGTAAAGCAGAGGAGAGCAGTGGTAGTGCTATGGTGTGGGCGAAAGCCATGTTGAGTGGGGGAGAGAAGGTTATTTGTGGTCAGGAATTGTATTACTTGGGAGTGTATACACTTCTCAAGTAGTTTAGATAAGGGGACAGGATGGCTATGGGGCGATAGCTAGAGAAGTCATAGGAATTGCCGCCTTTGTGGAGGGGAATGACATAAGAGATTTTCCAGAGTACCGGGACATGTGCTTCCTGGATAGATCGGTTAATCAGGATTGAAACAGGGTAGGATATGGAATCTGCTGCCATTTTTAGAAAGCTGACGGGTAGATTATCAGCTGCAAGGGTTGTAGGTTTAAGTCTTAGGAGTAGTTTTTTGATTGTGGAGGTGGGGACTGGTGAGAGAATAAGAGAGGGTAGGTTATTTGAACTATTGGTAGTGGTGGTTGAGGGATTGTTTCTTTGTAATTGTGTGGATAAGGACTTGATAGAGTCTATAAAGTGATGACTTAATTGGGAGGCAATGTCATTATTATTATTGGTGAAGGTGGGAATGGGAGTTGTTGTTTTGCCTGGTTTTAGTAGGGAGTTGATGGCTTGCCAAAATTTTGGGGGGTCTTTTGTGTATTTGTTTTGCTTACCTATGAAGTAATTTTGCTTGTCAAGAATTGTTTGCTTTTTGGCCTGATTCCTGAGTTGTTGGTAGGTTTTCCTGGTTTGGATAGAGTTTTCCTTTTCCCATTGTTTCCAGGCTTTGTCCCTAGACTTTAACAGGGCTTTAGTATCCCTAGTCAGCCATGGCACATAGTTTGCTTTAGCTCTAATTTTTCTGATGAGAGCAACGGTGTTGAGAACACTGGTAAAAATGTACTGTTAAAGTAATCTACTGACTGATCTAGTCCTAGTCCTAGAGTTAGTAATGGTTGCCAGTCACATTTTTTTAGTATAGTGTTTAGTTCATGTGCATTTAGTTTGCGGGTGTCTCTGACTTGTCTTTATACTATGGGTTTGGGGTTGTTGCTACGTTTACTTAGGAGAAAGGTAGGGTGGTGGTCACTAAGGCATTTTTGATAGACAACCTGCTTTATAATTTTGTATGGGGTAATTCACTAGTGTCCAGTCAAGAATAGATTGTGAGATTTTTTGTCTACTCTAGTAGGTTCTTTGATAAGTTGAGAAAAAATGAATAGGTTGATGTGGTTGGTAGGTTTTTTTGCATTACAGACTAACCAGTCAGTATTTAGGTCTTCTAGCAAGATGGTTTCTTGTGGGAGGTTATCCCTAGCCCACTGAAGGGTTTCCTCAATTGTGGGGCCATTATTTCCTGGAGGGATGTAGCTACAGAGAATGTTAATGTTTTTGTATTGTTTATGTCCAGTACTGAACCTAGGATTTCGGCGTTATGAAGTTTTGGTAGGGAGGTTTGTAAAGGTAAGAAGTTAAGTGCATTTTTAAAAAGAATTGCAACTCCACCTCCCTTCCTCCCTGTTCTATCTAATCTTAGGATGTTATGTCCGGGAGTGAGAAGCTCTTCATTTTGGATACTGGGTTTCAACCAGGTTTCAGTTATGGCGAGGAAGTCTGGGGAGTATTGGGTTATGAGAGCATGAAAATCAGAGAGTTTATTGGAGATACTCCTGATATTTAGGTTAATAATTAGTAGGTCAGATTTCTGCCTGTTAGGAAGTATAGTGGTCCTGGGTTTGGATGCATGTCCCCTGAAGTAAGTAGCCTTTTGCTATGAGTTATGATTTGTTTGCTATTTCATTGTGGGATTTACATGGTATTTTTGTAGTATAAGTTCCTGTTTGGCAGGTCTTATATGTGTTGTTGTTGTTGTTGTGTCTTTCGGCTTTTCCCGGTTAGGGTTCGCCACAGTGGAACTCCGGTCCGCTAATGATTGGTAGTTGATTTTTACGTGCAGGTCTTATATGTGTATAGTATGGAATTGTCTTTAAATAGTGTGGAACAGATGTGGAAGTGTATGTTAGACTGCAATGTTGAAGTAGTATCTGTTGTGTGGTAGGAAGTGTTGTGGATTGATATATTGGTATGAATTGATGTGAGGAAGGTGAGGGAAGCAAGAGCTGTTAAGAGTGAGGGGAGTGTGATTTGCATTGTATGTTGGAGTTATACTAGGTTGTTTGTGGCCTCAGCTGTAAGAAATAGGAGCAGGCGAGGAGGTGTGCCCATTTAATGCTGTCTGTACTAATGCTGTGTACTAATTTGGTATGGAGTTAGGGGATGTGGTGGGGCAGTTAGTAGCAAGAAACTGATAGATATGATAGGTAGGGTTTGGATCAGGTGGCTGATAGGTGCAAGTAGGTTATCAGGTGACCTACTGTTTACAATAAGTGTAGGTGTGGTGAGGGTGAGTGGGAATTGGGGGTAGGGTAGGGGAGTGGAGTGAGCCGAGCAGAGCTGGGCTACACCAGACCATAAGATTACAGAGACAATCTGTATTTGCTGTTCAGGACAGATCAGATATACAACACTAATTGGAGTAAGCGTGCAAATAAAGGTTTCCTTACACTATCCCTGAGTATTAGTCTGTACTTAGTTGTGACTACTAATCTACTAATTACATGGGTAAAGAGAAGGCCTAATAGATTACTGCCAGTGCTGCTGATTCCCGAGCGGGACAGTACCTTAGTTTCAGTTAAATTAAGCAGAAAAATATTAAAAGTAACAACCTTGTTTCCTTTTTTAAAAATTATTAGAAGACTGCTGGTGGTCTCAGTATGTTTTATGGAGCAGTCGTGAAGCAATGCGAGCCTTTCTGTGGTGTCGGGCAGAGCAGGGTGACAGAGAAATTGGTATTGATGTCCTGGGACAAGCGAGAAGAGAGATATAGATATAAATTAGAACAGTGTAGTAAGCAAATTCAGTCACTTATCAAGTTCGCTATAGCTTAGATAATAAAGCACACATAGGTTTTCAATGACTACAATATAATATAACAGTATATACAGAGGTCATATGTATTGGTAGACTTAGTACCGGTGCTAAACTCACAACAAGAACATTCTCCTGTCTGTCATCCTTATTAAGGTTACAGATAAGTTACACATTTCCCTTGCAAATATGATAGAGGAAGCAGCATGCAGCCTTAAAGCAAGTCTATGATATCCTTCGACCTTCTTATAACAGCTAGAAGAAGAATGCTAGTAACTAATATATCTAACTGCATAACATTCCTTATGATAGGTCTATAAAAAACATCTGCCTTTTCTAACACATAAACACTTGTAGCTGATATAGCTGACTGCTTAACAAACCTTATGTGCCGTTTTCAGTTCTCTGCTTTGTCTTTGGCCTCTCTACTGCCTCAAGGGTATTCACTAAATGCTTATCTCCTGTCATTGCTTTTTGCAGGGTGAGAAGGTTTCAGATCTTTGCTTATCTGGATGATCTGCTCATTCAAACTTTGTCCCCACCTGAGGCTCTGCTTCAGGATCTTCATCATACTACTTTCCTGCTGCAGAGACTGGGGTTCACTATAAGTCCCTGTAAACTTTCAAAAATCAGTCTTGACGTCTTCTTAGGATCACTTTTTCCTTGGTTGCAAGATCCAGACCATCCCCGTGCTG
The DNA here is from genome assembly GCF_019279795.1 of Protopterus annectens. Taxonomy (NCBI): domain Eukaryota; kingdom Metazoa; phylum Chordata; order Ceratodontiformes; family Protopteridae; genus Protopterus; species Protopterus annectens. The sequence goes on from NC_056743.1 coordinate 192,907,926, forward strand.
ACATCTCTGACTGCTGCACCCAAGGCCCAGCGTCTGATTGCCTTTTTACAGTTTCATCTTGTTATGGATTCAGTCATGGCCAGTGACTTTGTCAGGGTCCATGGGTTTATGGCTTCCACCATTCTCATGCTGCCTCTGGCCAGGCTGCATATGAGAAAGCTTCAGTCCTACCCGAAGTCCTTGTGGCTTCAACATTCTCACCCCCTGGACTACTTAGTTCCCTTCCTTCCTTGTGTCAAACTGGAGCTTCAGTGGAGGATCCATCAACTTTCTTTCAACCCAGGGCTTCCTTTCCAGTCACCAGTCCTGTCTCGAGAGCTCTTTACAGATGCCTCAGACAGGTAGTGTGGAGCTCCCTTCAGCTCTCTCAAGGTTCTGGGACTCTGGCCTTTTCTTCAAAGGTTGGCCCACATCAACATCAAGCAAATGAGGGCTCTGCTTCTAACTCTTCAGGCTTTTCATACCTTTTTATCATCCCAGGCCTCTCAAAGTTTTCACAGGCAATACCACAGTTATGTGTTATGTCAACAAGCAAGGGGGTACCAGGTCCTACCTCCTTTGCAGGCTGGCTGTTCAGCTCTGGGATCTAGCTATCCAGTATCAAGTGACTGTTCAGGCTGTCTACATTCCCTCAGAGAACAGTCTTGTGGCAGACTCTCTGAGCAGGTCCAGCACATAAGCTCACAAATGGATGCTTCACTGAGATGTCTTCCTGTACGTAGTCAATCGATGGGGTACTCATCAGATAGATCTTTTTGCTTCCCCTCTGAACAGACAATTTCCTCTCTTCTGTTCCAGAGTCCCAAACTTTCTGGCTTGGAAAGTAGATGCCCTGTCTTCCTTGGAAGGGGATGTTTTCTGGATGCATTATTTCCCCTTCCCCTGCTTCTGAGAACCTTGCAAAAGATCAAACAGGACTCTGCCAGAGTCTTGTTGGTGAATCCCTTTTGTCCCAGACAACATTGGTTGTTCCTCCTTTCTCACTTGGCCAGGGGCAGTTACCACAAGTTACCTCACCAGGTGGGACCGTCTTACACAACAAGGGGTCTCTTATCCATCCTCACTTGTCCACTCTTCAACTGATGCTGTGGGTGATAGGGTTTTGGTTCCATTTAGGCACCTTTTTTTCTGAGGACATGCTTTGGGTCCTGCAGGACGCCAGGAACCCACTACCAGGAAATCATAGTTGTCCAGATGGAAGAGATTTTCTATTTGGCGCTTCTCTCACCATCAGGATCCCTTATCTGTGGAGGTTCATCTCGTACCCTCTTATTTGTGTGCTCTGATCCATGCTTGATTGGCATGTTAAAGCTCACCTGTCAGCAATTTCGGCTAGTCTTTTCTTGACTCCTCTGGCTTCCAGATTTGAGGTCAACAATTTCTCAAAGGAGTCCTTTATTTCAGGCATCCCAGGAAGCCTGCCCTGCCTTCCTAGGATCTCAGTTTTGTTCTTGAAAAATTGACTCAAGCACCTTTTGAGCCTGTTGTCTTCAACCTCCTTACAACATTGTACTTGGAAGACTGTTGTTTTGCCTCTTAATTCAGCCAAGAGAGTTTCTGAACTTCAGGCTGTCATGCCTGTCCCTCCTTTCTTAGTTTTCACAGGGACAGGGTGTCTCTTTGTAGAAATCCTTATTTTATGCCCAGGGTGGTCAGTGAGTTGTCCCTTAATCAGTCTGTTCATCTTCCTTCCTTTTTTTCCTTCTCCGCAGTCTGCCAGTGAGAAAGGTCCTTCACAACTTGAACCTTGCATAAACAGCTCAGATGTTATTTGTATAAAACTAAAGTTATTTGTAAATCAGAGCAAATTTATTTCTTTTCATCCCAGGTCTTTGGGTTTAGCTTGCTAGTAAGCTGATTATCTTTCCTTAGATTTCTAAAACCATTTCTTATTATTATTATTTTCATGGCATATGACTTTCCTGTTCAGTAAAGGCTCACTTTATCAGAGCTCTTGCTTCCTCTGGTGCTTTTTTCAAATGGCTGGATACCAATTCCATCCTTAAGGCTGCTACTTGGTCTTCTCTTAATACCTTCATTAAGCATTATAAGTAGGATGTTATTTTCAGGGCTAGAGCTGGCTTTTCCGGGGTTGTCCTGCATGGGTTTCTTGAGGGCTCTTGGTACCATCCTTCTCCCAGGTTTCCTCTGGAGCTTTTGTACTCTCCCTTAGATGACGAATACTGCAACAGTGATATGGAGGGACATAATACAGGTGTGTAAAATCTTACCCTAACAGTAGATGTATTTCTCTTCACTGTTGCATTATTCTCTCCCACCTTCTTCACTCTATGCACCCTATGCTCTAACCTGTTCTCCTTGCCCCCCTGGCTGGGGGGTTCTTCTCTCTGTTCTCCTTCTGGAGACGCATGTTCCTCCTGGTCCCTAGGGAGATTCTGTTCTTCCTGGAGCTTTTCATTTCTAAAGTGTGTGCTTCCATGCGTCACCTTTATGCCCTACACTTTGTGTGGGGAGCAGACGTGTGACATATGTTGCCTGTAAATACTAAAGGCTTTGTTATACTGGCTGGACATTGGGCTATCCTTGGCAGGAGATTCCTAACGTAAGGAATATTGCAAAAGTGAAGGGAAGGACATCAGTTATGGTAAGATTTTACACAACTTTATTTTTTTTTTTTAGAAACTAAGCAGAGTTGTTTCTTTTGAAAATCTGAAAAAGTTAATTGCTAACCTTCCTTCCTTCAGAGATTAAAGCATCTCTGAATTTTTAAATAGCTTCTTTGTCAAGTAACCAAACACTCCATGAAGTATTTTTATGACTCTGGCAATGCTGTAGCCAGAGCAGCTGCTACTGGGTCAGGTCTTCATTTTCCTTAGTGGCTTCAGATAACCTCAAGACAAATGGGTTCCAAGAATCATTCAAAAATGTTGCAGTTGACAGTGGCCATCCCTTCCTCCTTTTCAGGCCATTACTCCTTATCCCTTAAACCAAAACTTTGTTTCCTCTAGTCCTGGATCAAATGGCAATTACTAGGGGTCATAGAATTTCTTCCCTCAAAATAAACTTGGAAAATATTTTATTAAAGAATCTTACTGATACTAAAGAAAGAAGGAATTTGGAGAGCAGTCCTAGACCTTTCTTTTTTAAACCTTCACATCAAAGTCCGAAAAGTTCTATGCTTTTCTTCAGTCTGTTTTACTCCACATCCCACAGTCAGATTGTTTTTATTAACTCTAGACTTAAAGGTTGATTATCATGTGGTTTAGGCTTGGAAGCTCTACTACTGTAAACCCTGAAACTCTCCGCTGAAACAGAATACAGAAGATACACCATGTCGACTGCTACCTCGAATCCCAAAGGCACCCTACCATTCCAGACCCATGAAGAAATGCTTGCTAACATGGGTCTGGAAGGGGGGAGGGCAAAGTAGGTCTTCGATATTGCATATCTTTTTTGTCCACAGTGCTGACATGTTTAGGTCGAGCTTACAAGCCTCAACCACATGATAAAAAACAGACTTAAAAGAGGCTTATCATCACGTCCCAATTTTCTCAGACTTCAAGACTTTTTTAAAGATTGTGTCTGGCTGACATTTTTAGTTCTTGGTCTTACACTTTGGTCTATCTGTGGATCTGAGGGTGTTTACAAAATGTCTGACACCAGTAATAGCTCATTACAGGTTCCAAGGCAGTCACATATTTCCATATTTAGTCTTACATTTGCACAATATTTTCCAAAACATCAAGAATCTGAGGCATGAATAAAGGACTTTCTTCTCAGTCTGAGGTTCAGTTTGAAAGTGCATACATTTCTCATTCCTTCTCCCAGAATAATGTTTCTGTGATGCTTTCTTGATGCATCCCTCACAAAGGCTTTCCTTCCTCTGGGCAAAGTAGACCTTTACAAAGAACATTTTCAGATCACACTACAGTGGGGAAAAGGGCATATACATTTGTTATTTGCCCAACAGTACTTACATTTGTTATTTGCCCAACAGTGCGTACATTCACTGAAATGTGATTCAGTGAAATGAGTTTTCAGTGATTTGAACTTTCAGCAATTTGGTGCGAGTGTTTTGAAATTCAGTGAAATTTGTTTTCAGTGAATCAAAATAGACCTCTATATATATATATATATATATATATATATATATATATATATATATATATATATATATATATATATATATACATATATATATATGTATATATATATATATATATATATATATATATATATATATATATATATATATATATATATATATATATATATATATATATAGATACATATATATATATATATATATATATATATATATATATACATATATATATATATATATATATATATATATACATATACATATACATACATTTGTTTTCAGTGAGTCAGAGTAGACCCATATATATATATATATATATATATATATATATATATATAAATATAGTCACAGTTTACTATTACAATTTGGAAATGTACTTCGTCGATTAGCGTTACAGTGAATGCATGGTGGATTCAAAGTGTTTAATTAACGAAAGCAAACTTGCTGAACCTGTAATAATGACATCCAGATGGCAGGTGTAGTTCAGTGGCTACATTTTCATAACATCGAATACCGAACCATTGGTATTAACATGGTTTGACATTGGGACGCAAAATCGTTATTTTTGGCAGTATATTTCAGCAACATAATGAAACACACAAGTGCATTTCCGAATTGTAATAGTAAATATATGTATATATATATATATATGTATATATATATATATATATATATATATATATATATATATATATAGATCTACTTCAGATGATCAAAGTTTTAAAACTTCGAATTTCATATGGCCGAGACCATATGACTGATGTTTCAAAACTTCGAACACCTGAAAGAAAAACAAAACAAATTTTCCTGGATGTCTTTGCAGGGAGCAAGCCCTCCCTGCACCCCACCCCCTGCTATTCAAATATACCAACTCTGAGATTGCACTACAGTGAGGAAAAGGTAAAAATATTCCGTTCAGCCCTGTATGGAGATCTCTTTTCAGAATGTTCAAAGTTTTAAAACTTCGATCATATGGTCTCGGCCATATGAAACTCGAAGTTTTAAAACTTCGATCATCCGAAGGGAACCCATATATATAGACATACATGCATGCTATTTAATTTTCATACCTTTAAAATTGATATATCTAAATAGATGAACCCAAATTTCAGTATGCCTCACCAAATATTACGCATCATCTGCAAATAAAGGTTCATAGCTGTGTACTAGGCTAATTGCCCTGGAGCCTTTACAAGCCTAGCCCAAAAAATTGCCCTGGCATCGTGACACCCGATGTTACTTCACAATGCCTCTATCCAGTAGGGCAACTGGAGTGAACTTTCTATTACCCATCCACTCGTTAAGATTTCTCTTGAAGAGGCCCATTGAGGTGTTTTGCTTGACATGAATGGGAAGCTTATTCCAGAGTATGGGCAGTCTTTGGGAGATGAACCTGCCCCTCGAGCATGTTCTCTTGATTGTGGTAATGAGGTTGTGATCTCTGGAGCTGGTGGCATGGGGAAGATTGAGATTTCTTTAGATGTAGCATTTCAAGTAGGGCTGAGTCGGACATGACTTTGTAAGTCAAGCAGAGATCACCTCTAAGTAGATGATAAGCGACTGAGAACACTTGAAGTTTCTTTACTCTGTCCATGTAGGACATGTGTTTAAGACCTAGGATGGTTTTGTGAGGTACTTTTGTGGCCTCTCCAGCTGTTTCAGGTGTCATGTCAGGTACATGCCAGATGAGGCGTTATATTTGATGATTGGTCTAATGAGGGATAATGACCTCTTTCTTCCTGGATACGAAACCTTTGGTTATAAGATATGCCACGTAGAAGGACTTTCTGACCACAGTGGCAATGTGGTAGTTGAAGGTGAGGTGGCTGTCAACTTGCATGAGCAGATCTCTTATGGCCCCATCAGTGTTTAGTGGGCTCCCATCGATGTGATAATTCGTGGGAAATTAGTTTTTTCCAAAGGGAATGATGATGCATTTTTTGGCGTTAAGCTTAAGGCCATGGTTCCAACACCAGTCATTGGTCACAGAGAGGCCCTTTTGTAGGATGTCTCCATTACTTGGGGAGTTGATGATGACTCCTAGCTTGCAGTCATCAGTGAACCTGGTCAGCCAGAGTCCCTCTGTGTTGGCCTCGACTTCTGAGAAGTAGATGCCAAACAGGAGAGGGCCCAGGACCGTGGTCAACAGTCTGACTTGGAATCCGCAAATTCCACTCTGGTGGGTCCTGTCTGTGAGCCAGTTAGCAAACCACCTAGTGATATAAGGATTGATGCCTAGTTTGGTGAGTTTATCAGTGATACCAGAGTGGGGAACGGTATCAAAGGCCTTGGCCAGGTCGAAGTAGGCTGTATGCACTGCCTTACTCTCATCCACAGCATTGGTAACAGCCTTGAATAAGTCTACCAGTTTCAGCAGGCAGGATCTCCCCTTGACAAAGCTAAACTGTGTGGGGTCAAGAGTTTGGAGATTGCCTACATTTTTGTCAAGCAGGTCCCTGATGATGTGTTTCATAGCTTTGCATGCCAGATTCGTCAGACTAATGGGGCGATAGTTCCCGGGGTCTGTAGTTGCTCCCCCTTTATGGAGAGGAATGCCTGTAGCAGTGCACCATTCATTAGGGACAAAGCCTGAGGTAAGGCTGTAATTGAACAGGGCACACAGGTGTGGTTCCATTTGGTTTTGTAGCTCATGTAGGATGCAGCCAGGGATATTATCAGGTCCCATGGATGCTGTATTCTTGGCTTTGGACAATGCAGCTTTTACCTGTACCGCAGAAATGGTGGGTACCAGGCTTTCTTCCGATATTGTGATAGGGTTTTTTTTTGGGGGGGGGATAAAGATGGCACTGAATCTGTCGGTCAGTTGTTTTGTCTTTTCGGCTTTTCCCGGTTAGGGGTCGCCACAGTGGAACTCCAGTCTGCTAATGATTGGCAGTTGATGGTGCCGAGTTGCCAGCCTGACGCCCAACCTTCAGTGAAGGTATGCCCATTCACGCATGTCTTTCGGGGGCCACTCAACCGTGGGGAGGACATGCAGACTCCACACAGTAGGCACTCCAGCCGAGAATCGAACAGGAGAACCACTTGCTGTGAGGTAACAACGCTACCACTGTACCACCGCGGATTATGTTGGCTATATCTTTTGCCTCAGTATAGGAGGTACAATTGTGCAATAACTCAGAGCAAATCTGGGTGTTTCCTTGGAGGCTCTTGATATAGCTATATATATATATATATATATATATATATCTACAACAACTGGAAAGGCTGCAATAATACCTCACAAAAAGGATTACTGGCCTCAAACAGATGCATTACGCAGACCGTCTCAAAAACTCCAGCTTTACTCCGTCGCATATCGCCTACTCAGAGGCGATCTCTGCCTAACATACAAAGCTATGTCAAACCCAGAATCGTTGGACATGCTTCACTTAAAGAAATCCCAATCCCTCCGAGCTACACACTGTAGGGACCTAAAACTTGTCACCACAATAAACAGAACAAGCTGGAAGGATAGATTCCTGTCCCAGAGACTTCCCATACTCTGGACCAGGCTATCTATGTCTAACAGAGCTCCTCATTAGCACTCTTCAAGAAAAATCTTGATGATTGGATGGGTAATAGGAAATTCACCCCGGGGATCACTTCTGTGGTTCTGCTTGACAGGGGCACATGAAAATAATTTTCTTGGGTGGCGAATGCCAGGGTACCTTTTTGGCTAGACTTGTATAGGCCCCAGGTCCAATAGCCTAGTACCTACCTATGAACCTATAGAAGGCTTTGTGGTGGTTTTCGGTGTCAGCTGCAACTCTGCCTTCTTAGCTGGCTTTAGAGGATTTGTTGAGTCTGGTAAGGGAATTTTTCTAGTCTTGTGACTTCATTTTTTTCTGCAACAGTTTCTTCCTTCTGTTTTAGACTTTATTGATGGCTGGGGACTATCAGATTGGCTTCCTTTTTTTGGAGGAGAGCGTTTTGGTTCTATTTGGTGTGGCAAGATGTATGCAAAAATGTACATGCTCGTACAGTGCATTGGTGTATGATTTGGCAGTCATGGGCTATTTTCCATTGGTATGGGTGCCAAGACGTTAGCCACGTCTGTTTTTAGTAGCCCAAAGTCAGCTTTGGAGAAGTTTTTCAGGGTGGTCACCTTAGCGGGAGGTGTAGGTGAGATGGAGATTTCCATGGTGATCAGTTTGTGGTCTGTAGGCATGGAGCAATGGTCTCCCATGTTGGTGATAGCCAGGTCATCGATGTTGTTTCCCCTAGTGGGGGTCAGAATGAGCTGGTCCAGGGCATTGGATTGAAAAATTCCAGGAAGCATTGGACCTGTACATTGATACTTGAATAGTTTTCCCAGTTGATGATGGAAGGGTAGTTGAAGTCACCCATTATGAGAGTTTGAGACCTTGATAGATTCCAGGGTGCTTAGAAAGTTGGAGTGAGAGTCTGGGGACATGGTTGGAGTTCTGTAGCAGGCTATGACTTGTATCGCCGTCTTACACTTATACAGTGTTAGTTGTTCCTGATGTGTCTCAGATGCATTATGCTGGGCTACCAGTCTAGAGGTGTGTTTATCCTTTATGAATATGGAGACACCACTGCCTTTGGAGCTTCCAGAAGTATTCTGGGGCAGAAAGGTATGGAATGAGTTGTAGCCTGGGAGCACAGGGATGCTTTCTGCTTCTTTATACCAGTTCTCCGTTACAAGACAGATGTCGACATTCTCCATTTTGAGGAGAGCTTCAATCGAGTGCATCTTGAGATTTAGACTTCTAGCATTGAGCAGCATGACCTTCCCATTGCATTTGTTTGTAGCTGTTATGGTGGAATTTTGGTCTTTGAAACATTGCCTAAAAAGGCACTATAGGGGTGGCAAGAGCCCTAGCTACTAGGCAGAATCCCAGGGGTGACAGATGCACACAGTCTCTGTCAGAGCATCCAGGTCTGTCGATCATGTCGTCCCAGGCAGACAGATACTGGATCCCCTTAGATTAACAACAGAAACTTAACCAGTTGTTGAAGTCAATCATTTTTCTGCTCATACTGTGGTATCATTCTGGGTGACGGTAGGATACTGCTCAGGGCTAGGGTCATACCTGACTGGGCCACATAATCCGAGAGTTCCATCACATTACTTTTCATGTAGTCCAGGGAGGTACATCCCAGGTCATTCACACTCACATGGACAATGACCGAGTCATATTTGTACTTGTGGAGTGACCTGAGTGCATGTGTTATGTGGCGGATCCTGCCACCTGATAGACAAGTGACTGTCACTTTCTCCTTGTTCAGCCTAGTGAGTGGGACATCAGTGTGCCTCACAATTGAGTCTCCTATGATTAGAACATTGGGCAAAGTATTTTGCCTTAAGGGCTTAGCTTGAAGTGCACACTGTGGTGGTAATCTCTGTGTTCTGAGGTTGGTGTTGTGACGGTCGAGTGCGTTTCTGTCTCGGGGGAGGTCTGTGTTGTTTGGGTAAATTTTTATTGAGAGCCTCAATGAAGGTGGGTGTATGGTTTGTGTTTCAGTGTGTGAGTTGTGATGGTCGGTGTTTTGGAGGGTGTGTGTTCCATGTAGTGAGTTGCAAGTGTTGACCTTATCCTCTTAACCAGCTAGCCCGGTCTTGGGTGGAGAGTGCACTGCCTCCAGTTTGATTTAAGTCCATCTCTCACACGTATGAGTGTTGGGAGGTGTGAAGACTGGTAGAGAAGGGTGAAGGCTGCCAGCCTACCCAAATAGAATTTGATACATAATTCTGGCATTTGTAAATATAAATGTGAGGTACAGGCTTGTTTCTGAAATGAAAGAAAATACTAAAATGTTGAACATTGCCATCTGCTGTAAGAAAACTAAGTCAAGCATTTCAAATCTTTCTTTTCAAGTTAAAATTATTTCAAATATATCCTTTGATCTGTAGAGTTCGGAGTCCACCTTTCTGAGCTAGCACATTCTTTCTATTGCTTTAACTTAAGGAATAATTACTAGAGTGCACATGTGAAATGTCTCTTATTGTTGTAGCTTCCTGAGCAGGTGTTAGCTTGCTAAATGATGTAGCCTGCTGGCCTGGGAACTCCAAGCTAAGTGTCAAAGAAATGATGTAATGGGAACTAAATGAGAAATATGTAATCTGGGAGGGCCCAACAGAAATGTTTGTTAGTGATTTTAAAAACTATTGCTCAGAGAGAGACTGTAAGCATTTTGATCTTGACTATCCAACTCAGCTCTACCTTATACTCTCTTTATGTGAGTAGTATGTTAGAACTGTGTTTTCTCCTAGAAGTAGCCAGGAATTATAAAGATTAGACTAAGTATTTTTCTGTATTCAGATCAGAACTTTCCTACTGTATTGTTTTAAGTTTCTGTGTGATCTCTGAACTTTTGAATGGCACTATGGTGTAGTAGTATTGTCTTGTGTTTTTAGTATTTATTATTAATATTTTTAAACCCTTTTAATTTGTGGCTGGTTTATGTAGAGATAATTTAAGCTCTAGAGTACATTGCATATTTATAGAAAGTAATTTACTGTCTAAGCCCTTCCAATAAGTCTTGATTGCTTAGTTACACTACTATTGGATAATAATATTGCCAGTAATAATTGGGCACCCTTTTAAGGGTCTTTGGGTAGCTGATAATTATTAGCTGGTGGTGGTAGTAATTACTACCGTCTAGTCTGGGTAAAGGGGCACCGCTGAAGAATCTGTGTCAGCCTTTCCCAGGAGTGTCTGTGAAGTTGTATAAATTCTTATCTCAGAGTGTGTGTGTCAGCTATTTGGGCAGGGACACGAAGCACTGCTTGGACAGCAAGGAGTACTGGAGGTTAGCTTGCCAGCTAGGCTGAGATCTGTACCCTATAGCTGTGCCAGTGGGGAGTCTTATTGGGGACCTGGAGAGCAAGGGAGCAACCAGCCCCAGACTGACCGTAATCTCTGTGTGCTTCTAAAGGGAAATTGCACTTTACTGTGTGTATTTGTTATCCTTTCCTCTCATATGAGATGCCCTCTCTGGTGTTAGTGGTGAGGGTTGAGGCTCCCTGATTGCTGGGCCAGGGCACAGGAGTCACAGGAGGTAAGAGGAGAGGGTTGTCTGTGTATATGAGACAGTTGCCGGATTGTCTCAGAATGCCCAAGTGCACCAGGTTAGCAGGAGAAAGCACATAAAATTGCCCTACAATCATATCAGGAGGGGTGGTCATAACTAATAAGTATTGATGCTGTTACTGTGTAGGAACAGTTAGTGCTGATAGCACCTAAGTGTGCTACAATACATGCTACTAAAGCCTGTTAAAGTGCTAGTTGATTAAGCTAATTGAAGTGCAAGAAGTAAAAAACCAAGCATGTTCTAATGGAACAATTGAAGAGCAGACTTTTTGGCACACTTATTAGTTAACCCATGCAAACACAGGCTTTTAAACCAGAAAGTTGAAAGGGATAGAAGAACTGCCCAAACTACCAATAAACTACAATTTCTGGGCCAGAAACCACTCCTCTTGTGGTAGATAGGCTACCTAGTGCTTACCACTCCCACTGATAAGCTAGAAGGATTCCCTCCAACACAGAAAGATCTGAGGGACTCAGAAACTTACAGATTTGCTGAATCCAGGACTGTTTTGTATCTGAACTAGACTAGTTACAGGAAAGGCAGGAAACAAGCTTAGAACATTTTTTTTTTTTTGCAGAAAAGCAGCTTAAACAGTAGTAAAACACTTTAAATGCAATGTAAGCTAGCACACTTGAGTGTGTAGCAATATTAAAGCAAATACAGTTTAAATAAATGCAGTTAAATTAAAAAAAAATACTAAAAACAAGTGCAGAAAGCAGTAAATTCTGAAAGAAATAAAAATGACTTCATCAGAATCACTTTATCTCGTCCCACTTTAAACCCTGTCGTCCCACTTTAAACCCTCTCTTCTGATCAAACTACCCACACTCAAACATGAGTTGTTGTGAAAATAAGTTGCAATCATGATTCAGAAAAATATGTTCCTGAGCAAGGAAGGCAAAATACGGCTCTTTACCCTTCAAAGGTAATATCACCACCATCACCACCACCTCCTCCTGTGCTCAGGAGAGAGGGATCTCTCTACTTTCTATCACTTGATTAAACAGTTTAACCAAGTGTGGAGCTACTGCTCTTTGATACTTCCCAGAGCTCTACTTTTGTTAGCTCTTTAGGTATACTATCTCTATTTGGATTTTTCCCCAGTAGTCTCTTGCAGATCCTTCAAAGTTGAATTTTGTGTCACAGGATTCGTCAAGGCAACTTGTCTGCTCCATTTTAACTGTTGTTAATTACAGGCCCCATAAATCGTGAATCTCATTCTCGTATACAACCCATTTGACAGTAAACACCAAATGGCAACTATTGCCCTCATTTCCCTTTAAAGAAATACATCCTTGCTCCTAGAGCTGCTGTAATCCTGTGTGACCTCTTTTGTTTTAACCTGACAACTAGGGAGTTCTGCTTTTGAAGAGGGTTATAACAATAAGCATCATTAAGTTAGTCATGTAAAAACTTAAAACTCTCTGTCCAGTATGACCCCAATTTTGTTGTTTCACCCCTTTTTTTCTCTTTCAATACACCTTATAGGTTCATAGTAAGTACTAGGCTAGACACCCTTGTGGAATATTTTAAAACTTGCTAATTTGCCATTTGGTGTTAGATTGACCTTAAAAATTCTATGGTCGATTAATTATACATTACCCCTATTGAGAATAACTGTGATCATACCATAGACTATTTGAGGGGGCACTTGCATGGGATAAAGAGTATAGGAGCTGCTTCTGCCCATTAGTAGTACAGGCGATAGTCTTGGAGTACATTTTTTGTTTCCAATCCATGGATCCAAGTTGTTCTTGAATATGGGCAAGAATGAGCTTTGCTTTATGTGGTTGGGGAGTCTGCTGCAGAGCAGCAGTATTCTCTGAGAGAGATGCACACCCCTCCAAACTGTTCTTTTAATGCTGTAGAAGTGGTTTAAATCCCTGAAAGAATATTTTTTGATGCCGTTGTACTTGTGATCTGCAGTAAGTTCATCAGTACTGGGTCATAGGATGCCTTGCATGCCAGACAAAGGTCACCTCTTAGCAGTCTGCATTATACCGAGTATAGTGACAGGGTTTTGAGTCAGTCCATTTAGATCATATTGTTTAGACCTTGTATTCTTTTAGTAAGGTATCTGTGTAGGAGTTCTAGTTGTTGCATAAGGCTGGACAAGAACATGCCAAGGGGGCATTGTATTCAATGATTGACCTAATGAGGACTAAGTAAGGGGGACAATGATGTGCTTAGACTTAGACACAGCCCTTTTGTTTTTAAGCTGTGCAATATGGAAAGACTTTCTTATGACAATGGACATTAAGTCGCTGTCCACATGAGTTCCCAAATCCAAAATAACTGGGTCAAATCTTGGGGGCATTTTGTCAATGTAGTAGTTCCGTGAGGCAGATTAATTCCCAAAGGGTACAATAGTTCGTATTTTGGCATTTAGTTTCAGTCCATGGCTTTGGCACCAGTTGTTTATTTGATGCAAGTCTTCCTGCAGGATGGCAAAGTCATTTGAGGATTTAATGACTGCCCATCGCTTGCAGTCATCTGCATATTTAATCAATCAGAGCCCTTTGGTATTTATTTATTTATTTTTTTACTTCAGAGATGTATATGCCAAACAGGGGAGATCTGAACACATCCCTGGGGAACTGTATTGATGACTGGTCTCCTTGTGGAGGTAACTTCCCTTATTTTGATTTTCTGCTTATCTGTGAGCCAGCTGGCAATGCAGCATGTGCTACTGTTTTTTTTTTCCTAGTTTATTTAGCTTTTCTACTATGGGTGAATGGAGAATTCTGCCAAAAGCTTTGGCCAGGTGGAGGTTTGCAGAGTGTATTGTTTTACCTAATCCATTGCTTTGTTGACCTTTACAAAAAAGTCCACCAGGTTCAGTAAGCATGACCTGCCCTTGCTGAATCCAAACTGAGACAGGTCTGGTGTTTGGAGGTTCCGTATGTCCTTATTGTTTAGTTCTGTGATATGTTTTCCCTTCGCTTTGCATATAAGGCTGGTTAGACTTATGGGTCTGTGGAAGGTCCTACCCTATGCAGGGGAATGATTGTAGCTATTCTTTGTTCAATTGGCACAAATCCTGTATGGCAGTTGAGATTGAACAGTGCTGTTAGGGGAGTGTGTAAATCGTGTTTCGTGCTATTGAAAATGCATCCAAGAATATTGATAGGACTCACTAAGGCAAAATTTGTGGCTTTTGATATAACACATTTAAGACAAGTTCTTGTGTAATAGCTGGAGGGGAAATTTTCAGATTTATCATGAGGGACAGACAGAGGTGAAAAGAGAGGTAAAGTTAGAGCTGAATTTATTGTCCAGTAGGTTTACTACATCTTCAATCGCAGTGTAGATAACATTATTCACAATCAGCTCAGAGCATTGCTGCAGTGTACTTTTGAGGTTACACACACAACTAAAAAAGCCTTGTGATCTAAGTTCCTGGCTTCAGTGAAAAGCAGTGTCACCACCACAGAGTCCCATAGTATGGTGCTGGATGTTGGGACAGAGTTGGACAGATCCCTGAGAGTTTCAACAGCTGATGCCCTGGATATGTAGTCCTAATTCATAGTATCCATAACTGCAGCTTCTCATTAGCATGTAGTCAGTGTAATGTTCATTGCATCTGTCTTTCGTATGGTGTACAGGCATGTCATGGATACAATTGCTACACCCATCTGCACAAGGTATGGTTAAGAATATTGTTTTTAACATAATTTATAGTTGTAAGCTTATCAGTTGCATATTTAGTTGTAATGCTTGGTCATTCTTACGCTAGATGTTTTTTTACTTTGGCATATTCACAAGTGAATCATTATCTGACGTCAGCACTGTGGAACTTCCTCTTGTCTGATGTTGGAGGATCTGTAGCCTCTGATAATAATAGCAAGTCTGAATTGTGATACAGTCAGAGGGTGCAGGATGTATTTTTGATGGGTCTACTTCAGAATGTCAACTTTCATATGGCCAACACCATATGATCGACATTCCGAAAGACTGACATCCTGAAATAGCACCATTTATCTACCTGTAATCACAGTAAAACTGTGTTATGCAGGGGGGCAAGCCCCCCTGCACCCCCCACACCCCCTGCTACTTAAATATTCTCACTCCGAGATCGCACTACAGTGCAGGAAAGGGGAATCTCCCAGTCCCGCACTGTAGCGGGATCTCCGCTATCATTTGCCGGCCTTTCAAACATTCGCTCATATGGTGTCGGCCATATGCGTTTCGAACATTTGAAAGTTTGAACAAATGAAGGGCTCCCATTTTTGACATATGGATTGTGACCACCACATCCTCTACGCAGCCATGGACCCAGCCTCACTGTCTGTAGATACCTGTGATACACAAACATCTGATCAAGAACAGGTTGATGGGGGCACTGTAGATCAGAGAAGTGTAGTGGCCCCCAGTAGACAAATGTCAGAATCTGGATTGTAGCATTTGTGGGCAGGGAAGTCCACACAGGAGTATGGTAATGGTGCTTACTGGAGATATGTTTTTTCCTTCCACCTGAGGTCAGTGTGTCAGTGGCTGCAACTCACCATATGTGTTGGACCGTTGTAGAGACCCTAGCTAGTTCCACCACAGCCATGGCAGAGATAGTGAGGAAGATCCAGGATGTACACTCTGGCCCACGGCAGTGCATGTCCAGTGTGTCTGCTTCCCTGGACAGACTAAGAAATACAGTGAATTGTACAGAGTCTTTATTAGGTCAACTGGCAAGGGAAGGTGGCAGTGCTCATGGCTGATCATTTGCAACATCCACATATATGTTGGCCAGCATGGCAATGGATGAGCAACGTCATGCTCACACAGTGCTAGCACCTCCACCGCAGCATTGGTTGTGGTGGTGTTTACATCCAGGCGAGAGTGTCCCCATGGTCATGGTCATCATCAAATTGTCACATCCTTCAGCAGATGTAGGTCAAGGTCAGGTAGCACATATACATGCTACCACAGCCACCAGCACATCCTGCACAACCACTAACCCTGGTCTTACTCCGCATTAATTACCCCTCAGTCTAGTTATCCCAGTACCCATAAAAGCACCTTTTTCTTTTGCTACACCTTGGCACTTGCACTCACTTTCCTGTGAAAGATGCGTACCCCTGTACTTCCTTGTCCACCTGTGCAAATGATTATAACTGTGCCCTGCCTTTGTACATTGGTACTTGAATTGCCTATGTCTGATGCACTGTGTGGCCAGCCCACATATGTGTAGGCACAGTCTGGTATTTTCTAAGCTTTACTTGTACTGCAGTGTATCTGCTTAACTGTTGTATAGGTGTGTTGAAAGGCTATGTGCAATCTGCTGCTTCTTTGCTAGTACCATGGCACACTACACTTGCTAATGTCTGGCATGGTCATCCCCTGCTGCTGGCTTCTCCTCTGACTTATCTGTCTCAGTTGCTGCTGCCTGTGTTTCTGGGAGTTGCTGGCCCTGCAAGAAGTTACCATTATTTAACTGCTTCCTAATATAATATGATGTAATATAACACACACAGTCAGTATCTTGGCCCAAGTGATAAGGTCATACTGCAGGGCACTACTGGATGTATCCAATAAGTGCAAGTGTGACTTAAGCAGCCAAGACACATGTTCTGTAATGTTTCTAGTTTGTGAGGGTGCATAGTTGTACCCCTAGTCAGTTTAGTTGTATTTATGATGAACGCAAGTCAGGGTTCTAGGGCATATCCAACATCACCCACAAGATGTCTCTGTGGGAACTCACCCCTTGCAGACTTTTGATAAAGGTCACATCTGTGCAATATGTGAGAGTTGTGAAAACTGCCTGTGTGACATGCACACATATTTTAGATTATACTCTGTGCATTACAGACCACTTGCCAGTTGAAGGAGTGATTCCATTTGTGGTTCATGTACCTCCTTTCCAGTTCACAAGGTAGGGCCTTTATTTCAGTGTTGGTACAGTCTGTGATCTGCATTACGTCAGGGAAATGGGCTGTATCATATTTCTCCTGCAGTGTGTTTGCTTTAATCCTGTAGGATATGCGAGAGCCACATATGCTCCCTCACATGATGAAGCATGACATTGAGGAACTGATGAGTATTCTCAAGGCAGATGCCTGCGATACCTACACAATATCCCCAGTATGTCACTGAAGTGCTCCTTCAGCCAATATATGTAGAGACACACACACACACACGCACACACACACACACACACACACACACACACACCTTGGTATCCACTGGGATAACTACTGCATAACTGCCATGGGGCTGCAGATGAAACTTCACACATTTTCACAATTTCTTGCTTGATATCCCTGTCCACAGAGGTACAGGTCCACTATATTTGTTTAGAGGAAGGCATGAAATGTTAAGTGTAGTCAGATTGTCGTCCTGTGCTTCTGGGGGCAATGTTGTGCACCTTTAGGCAAAACAGCTGCAATAAGAGCTTCCAGCAGACACATATTTAAGGTGCCTGTGACAAACCCAAGCATATTTGCACAATGTACTCTGCCTGAACATCGGTATATGGCTGAGTTCAAATCAAAGGTGATCCCAGTATTGCTGCATGGAATGTAAACATTTCTGAAGTACTCCACCATCTTGTTTTGCTTAATTTTCATACAAGCTTTATTATACAGTCATCAACATTTAACATGACTGACCACATTGTTTAGCCTAACCTCATTGCTTTTTCTTGATTCCCATCTACTTTGCATGCGGTCACTTGTCATTCATATTTAAGTAGTATAATTTGGCAAAGGTTTGTGAATCCAGCCCATTGTGTCAGATGGGCTGATAGATTACAGACAGACTTGCACTAACGGAGGTTAACCAGGAAATTATTTTGGATCTGATCAAATGTTTGGGTGTGCCAGAAGTAGACCATTTGGTTCACTACAGATCAGACAGCTGAGAAAGTTGCAGGACGACAACTCCAGCTGCTGGAAGATAGATGTCATCTCCCTCTAATGGACTAGTGTGTTTCTGTGCTCATTACCTGTCATACTGTGAATCCCAATGGCATTACAGAGATCAAGGAGGACAGACCAGAAGCTATCTTGATAGCTCTCTTTTGGTCTTGAAAGCACTGGTTCTCCCTTCTGCAAAGCTTAGAAAGGAAAAGACCAAGGGTGCTGCCTCAGTATATGGACATCACTCAGATCACGTGGTCTCTTTTGCATCTCAGTCTTACCATAATACTGCTTAAAGCTTGGGTGATTTGACCTTAATCCTTGCCAGGTATATGTATACAGAGAATGTACTCAGAGGATTGTAAAAGAGGCTGGGAAACCAAACACAAGAAAATCTTAGCTAGAAAAGTGGACATTTTCTCAGCCTGTCCAGGAACCAAGACTGTGCTTGTGCAGTACTGATTCTGGACTATCTCTCTCCTTTTCAGGATGAGCCTTTCTTATGGTTCTTTAAATGTCCACACTTCTGCTGTATCAGCTTACCTTGCTATGTATCACCTTGCACTTTGTACTGTAGGTTTTCATTAAAACAGTTTCTGAAAGGAGTATTGCTTCTCAAACAACTGCCAACCTGACTGTAACCCAGGTATGATTAGTAGCCCCAGCACGGAAGGAGCTAGACAGGGAGGGGGAGAAGTGAAGAGGCTCTCATCTGGGTGGTGGAGAGGGTTGCATGCACTTGGACACACAGTGTGGTGGAGACGGTAGAAAACTACAACTTCTGATTCAGGGGGAGGGGCAAGACTACTTGGATAGAAATGCCCCTTGAGGAAGAGAGAGGATATCTTCCATGGTCGGCCCATTGCATGCTATTCCACTGCATTTTGCCAAGTGCATGTGGGAGTTAAGGCTATAAACAAGATGAAAAAAACCACTTGAACAACACTTTATGCCTGCCTTAGTAATAGCTGGTCCCTCCCAGTCAACCCCTGCTCCTGTGATGAGGAATGAATGGTCCAGTTTGCTGGGAGGGGATGGACGATTGAAAGACTGTGGGTGCAAAAAGAGCCATCTCCCTTAGTGTTTCAACTATATTTTAGAAAAGCTCATCCTACCCCGTTTTGAACCAATAGCTTCAGCTTCTCTAAAGTTTTTATCCTGGAAGACACTGTCCTTAGTCACATCTGCCAGAAGGATTTCAAAATTGTGAGCATTTATGTGCAAGAAACTCATTTTGCATCTTGGTTTTCCATCAGGTCGGTGTGTCCCTTCTTTTCATTCTTTTATGCCAAAAGTAATAGTGGAGATGTCTTGTTTTCAAACCTTCCATTTGTCTGTGTTTCTCCTAAGCCCCAGAACAAAGGAGAAAGGACCCTGTGTTCTTTAAATGTGCATAGGCAGCTGAAATTTTATCTGGACAAAACAAAAGAATGTAGGAAAACAGGTGAGCCCTGTGTGTCTCTGGTTAGAAGCAAGGAAGGAAGGGAAAAACGTTAACAAACAAATTCTTTCTAAGTGGCCCACACATTGCATTTGGTACTAGTACTCTGATTATGGCAAGCCTGTCCCAGGATATGTCAAAGCCCATCCCACCAGACTGACTGCAGCAAACACAGCATTTCTTACTGATGTCAGTACCCAGTCCATTTTAGAAGCCGTTACATGGTCTTCAATATACACTTTTTCAAACACTGCAGCTTGTGTTTGGCATGAACAGCCAGCACAAGATTTGCCTTCACCATCTGGCAGAGTTTGCTTTCTTCAGTCACCCTTTACAGCCAGCCACTCAGTGATCGTATGCTGTGGGCATCATCCCACAGATGTTGATTGCAGCAGTGAATAGTATGATTGAGTCTAATGTACTATAGTTGTGTTAGGAACTTACCATAAGTGTAGATGCTAGTACATTCACTGTTGCAGTACATATCTCCCATCTCTTTCCCCTCTGAAACCTTTCTTTGCACCATGGAGTTCAGATGGGTCTTGTATCATACTGTGCCCTTCTCATCTCCCTATGTGACTTCTTCCCTTCTTTTTCCCCCCTTGCAACAGCTAACCGCCATTTTCCTCTATGTCTTCCTCATTCCACTGGTTTACCCGGTCCCACCCTAGCTGCTTCTGGGCTCGACCTGACCCATGTTCAGGGCCAGTGTGGAAATCATGGACACTGGTGCAGCAACCATTCTGCTGACAGGGAGTGTGCCGTAACTCCTGCTGCCATCCAATAGTCTTGCCAGCTCCACAGTCACTACCTTTTGGAGCCATATAAGCAACCTCCTGACTAAGAGGATCACCACCTATGCAGCACTGAGTTTGCTAAGCTCTTAATGCTGCTTTTTGCAGACAGCCTAGGGTGCCATTTCCCAAGAGATAGACAAGCCATCATTGGCTGCTCACTCTGTCTTACCCCTGCAACCTGTCCAATGCCTGTGCCATTACGTGAACATTGTTTGCCTTGGGAGGCAGTAATGGCTTTATTCCTTTGGCCATTGGGCTGCCCAGGATCTTTTCCCTCCTTAATTTCTCTGTATGTTCTGGAGAGGGAGACTGGGGACCTCTGCTATGAACCTTTTGCTTAGGGGACTCCCACCTAGTCCACTCAGACTTTGGTACAAGGTATTTTAAAGGTGGTGTCAGATGCCATCCTTCTTGTACTAATGTTGTTCATATGTTGCAGTGAGAGGGAGTTTGCCAAACCTACTGGGGAAGGTACTGCTCATGAAATCGGGCCAGCAATCAGGCGACCTGTAGACAAGATATTCCACAAATGTTGATTGTAACAGTGAGTGTACTCAGACATTTGCCTTTGTGGCAAGTTCCTAACCAAGCTGTACTTTCTTTCATATGCTACCTTTCCCAGAGTGCATTAGTTACATCTGTACAACTAGCATTTTTAGCTTGACACTATTCTTTTCCTCTCCAAGATCAGTGAGCCCAAGACTAGTCTCTGTGAAAATCCGCAGTTCAGATTGTGGGGATCAGAAGAATTCAAACCTGAAAATGCTTCTTTTAACAAAGAGGCTGTGAACCCATGGAATGGACTACTAGGATAGGAAGGAATCCACAGAGACACTGAAGAGGGCCTTAGACAGATTAAAAAAGAATAGGAGTGGAAGGCAACAGTGTAGAAAGGCATTTAATAGGGTAAACTTGGCATTCTCATTGCTTCCTTATGATATTAAGCATGTGAAATGTAACTTTCTTCATTCTTCACACACACACTGCTTGGAAGATCCATGTGATAGCAAGATCTTTCCTGAAAGCATTGGTATGAAGGTTTCCACTGATTCTAATGGTACCTCTGGTCAGGCTACTATGGAAGCATCACCTCCACCTGATAGAGAAAGAGGTGTGCCATGTATCCTCTCTCCTCTGTAGAAGAGTTCAAACTGTGGGCATATGGTGTACAGGCTAACACAGGAGTACCTTGTAGCTCTCCAAGGTTCTCTGGCCCTGACTGTGGGTGATGGACTTCTCATTTGAGACTCATACAGGTCCTCTGAAAGCCCAAAAACAGACAATTAAAAACAAACACCTCAGTGTCAGAGAGGTGCTGACCCTTCAGGTATTCAAATCAAGCTGCGTATGGAGTTTCCGGATGATGGCAGATACTGTGTAAGTAAAGCAGTTCATTTGTAAGCAAGTTAGGACCCATTCATATAATTTTTGCAGACTCACCATGGTATCCTGGGAACTGGCCACAGCACTGGTTATGTCTAAATATCTCTTAGATCCCTGGGTGCATTTGTGATTTGCCATTAGAACATTGCACTCTAAAAAATCTTCTGCAGAAGAGATGTGGCTTCTTCCACTATTTTCTTCAGAAGTGTTTCTGTTTCTGACATTAGTGCTTTGAGCACTTGCTTGTCATCGCTGCTTTAGCAGGTATTATTGGTTGAACTGTGACTCCAACATTTAGGCTTCCTTTGACCCTCACTTCTTCCTTCTGAGCCTTTACATTTATTTCTTCTCAAGCTATCACCTCCCAGTGCACTTAAACTTTCACCATGAAAGAGTCTTCTCAGAAGTTGCCCACTGTAGAAGGCTACCAGTGTCAGATGTTACTGATAAATTTTTGTTGTATCAATAGGTCTGTGAGGAAGCCTTCTGCACTGGGTGGTCATTGCACTCTCCCCATTATTTTATTTACATGTGCCTTCTCTGAGCTTTTAGATGGATTTCCATGCAAGTTGGGTAAGTATTTAATTTACTACATGTATTTATGTTATGTATTCCTGTTTTGCAGATTGTGATCATTCAGTGGATGGGGAGTGATGAGGTTTGAACTGAGTGATGCATGAGTTTGAGCGTACCCTCCTGACCTGATGCTTGATTTTGATCTACAGCAAATACATGCTCCCCACCTCCATACTTAGGAAGAATGGATAATTCGGACAGTTGCCATGCTGGTGATTTCTAAAAAAGAAATCCAAGAGTTATTAATTGCAGAAGTCTTTACAGATCAGCTGATACTCCATGTACATATATTTTATTATTTTGGTATCTCAATTTTAATATACAGATTATTCATGGAATTTCTCTTTCCTAAGTAATATTAAGATGTTTGAGATAAGTACTGTACTTACAAAGCTTGTGCTTTTTTCCATGTTTTAGGAAGAAGCATTACATGCATTTATTCAACCTGAAACCCTCGATGGACCCAATCAGTATTTTTGTGAACGCTGTAAGAAGAAGTGTGATGCACGCAAGGTAATTTTTTCATCAGTAGATATCGTTAGTGGTGCATGACACTTTGGAGGTTTTGTGAACTTTTTATTAGGATGGCTGTACTGTCTGAAGGAGCAGGTTATTTTTCACTAGTCAGTGTTTTTTTTTGAGTGATAAAATGGTACTGAAGAAGTGGGCAAGACTGTTAAAGGAAGGCAGAAGTTAATGTTTCATAGTAACAGTTCATTTTAAGCTATCCAAAGAAACAGTAAAGACAGAATATCACAGAATCAAATAGTAATGCGCCGCCAGTCAAACATGTTTGATAGAAGGAATGTGGAACTGCTTATCCTGTTCCAAGAAATGTACAGGGCCAGATATGGTGCAAATTTCAGGGAAAAATCACTGAAGTGATCTCCCCTATTTGATATTATCAATTCACATTGTCTTGTTTTTGTGTTGTATAAAATAAAAGTAAATACTGGCAGATGTTCATGTTTCACTGTTGCAGTCATTACATTTGGGTTATCTGCTTGCAGTAGCCCTCAGTCGGGCTGATTAACAAAGTCTTGGGTCCTGCGTCGGTTGCTGTCCCTTCTTTCATGACAGCAGGTCATCAGGGGTATACAACATGCAGCCAACACCATTACATCAGTCTTTCTTGCCATGCGGTGCCCGAAGCAGAAGCAGTTTGTAAGTGCCGGTCGGCCGACTCTGGAAATTTTCGTTTTCGAGTTTCAGAGCCAAAGTTTTCAACTAAAGCTAAGTACCCCGTTGGGGAAACGTTTTCTTTCTCCTTACCACTGTCAATAAAAGTTAATAATTGCATAACTTGTGGAAAGCAAATACCTCATAAAGATTTTCATTCGTACTGTATTCCTTGCCTAGACCCTGACCATGACGTACCTTGCTGTCAGTTTTGTGCCTTATTTAATCAGTGCACTATCCATCGTCGGTATATTTTTGCCTCTAAATATTTTGGTTCTCGATTTAATTATCCAGAAATGTCGTCGGTTAGCCATCCGCCTACCGGGATTTTGAAAAAAACACAAAGATAAAGACAGAGACAGGCCGCCGAGGTCCAAAATTGCTGACAACGCTTCTCCTAAGCCAGTTGCCAGTTCGCCGGTACTCAGTGAGGTGCTTTTGCAGCCCCTGATACCGGCTACTTCTGATTCGCAGGCCTCTCCTGAGACCCATTCGGAGTCCAGTATGCCGCGAGATGCTTCAACTATGGAACCCGCAAATGTCTCTACCTTGAATGGGTCCAGAGCTGCTGTGCAGGCACCAGCTTCTGAGGATGTATTCAGGCCTACAGACTTGCATATTAAACCGATGCCTCCTTCTTCATTTAGGCCTAAATCTCGAACCATGCCTAAAGAAATGACGCCCAGGCCGCATGCTCAGGCCTCTATGCCTAAAAAACAAATGATAAGAATGGCTGAAGATCTTATAACCCTAATCAGGGGAAGCCAACCTTCCCCTTCTAAGAGACCTAAGACTGAAATTGTTTATGAATCTTCTGACCAGGATTCTGATTTTTCCGATTCTTCTTATGATCTGGATTTGCCTTTATCTACTTATGAGGATTCTGATGCACTTTATTCCCTCTGCTTCCTCTCCAGAGGATTTTTCTTTTGGTGAAACCTTACATACTCTAAGGGAGCATTTCCAATGGGAAAGCCAGGATCTTTCTGATTCAAAAAAGAGGCTTAGGGATTTCTTACTCCTGCCTCAGCATAGGCCTTTAGCTATTCCTCCTGTACTAGACATTGTTGATGATGCTTTTTTGGAGTCTAGTTTGGCCCCTGATTCTTTGCCTCCTGCTCCCAGAAAACCTGACAGATATTACAGGGTTCCTGATTCACACAAGTTCCCTTTTAAAAATCCTGTTGCGGATCTAGGGACTATTTCACAGGGACCTAAGGGCATTAAGGCTTCTACTGCTAAAAATCCTACCCCTTCTGATAGAGACTCCAGGGCGCTGGATAGATGGGTTACGAAGGTTTACACTTCTGCAGCCTTGGCCATTAGGGCTTTAAACTACCAGTTTCATATGTTTAAGTATCAGCAACATGTTATTGGATTGCTTAAACGGAAAATAATGTAGATTCCTGACTGTGCAGAAAAGAAAGAATTTCCAGGATTTAATGCATTCTGCTGAACAGGTTAGAAAACATACTTTGCAATGTGGATTTGTTTCATTAGAGGCCTCTTGCAGGGCTGCTGTTACTGGGTCTGTGCTCAGAAGGTATGCTTGGCTTAAGGAGCAATCTTTGCCTGATCATGTTAAAGCTAAATTGTTGGATGCTCCCTTAAATCAGGACCACCTGTTTGGTAACAAGGCTGAGGAAGTTCTTAAAAATGGAAGGTAAAGCTAAATCTGTGCAAAGATTTCTTACAAGTTCAGCTTCCTAGATTTAGTAGGCACTGGCCCTCTAAGTATTGGTCCTTTCCAGCCCCTTCCAGGTCTTCTCAAGCCAAAGTCAGACACAACAGAAACCCCAGGTTTCAGTCCCAGGGGACACACAAGACTAAGCAGTGGGGGGTTTCCACACCCAAATCAGGGAGTAGTAAGACTCCCCCTATGGAAAACTGTCTGAATGACTTGCTTTAAAACTTCCAAGCACTTCCCAACTGAATGCTCCTTTAGGCGGAAAGATTGGTCTGCAGGCCAAAAACTGTGAACTCATTACCCAGGACAAATGGGTTTTAAATATAGTGTCCCAAGGATACAGATTTCACTTCCACACCTTACCAACAAGCGGATGGCCAGACCTACACCCAAATCAGTGGGCAGAGGCCCAAAATCAAGTTCTCTGTCTCTTAAGCATGGGGGCTATTCAGTTGGTACCAGAAGTGGGAAAGGGACAAGGTTTCTATTCAAGACTTTTTCTGGTACCCAGAAAAGGCAATACATGGCATCCTATCCTGGACCTTTCTATTCTAAATACCTTACTGGTGATTTCAAAATTCAAGATGCTGACTCTTCACCAGCTGCTTCCTATGCTAGGCAAAGATGCATGGTTGGCAACACTAGACTTAAAAGAAGCATACCTGCACATCCCTATCAGGGAGTCTTGCAGAAGATACCTATGCTTCAAAGCAGGCTACATGCACTATCAGTTCTCTGCACTGCCCTTTGGCTTATCTACTACACCCAGGGTATTCACAAAGTGCCTAGCTCCAGTCATTGCATTCTGCAGGCAAAGAAATATTCAAATATGTCCATACCTGGACGATTGTCTAATTCAGACAGAAAGCCAGGACATACTTTTGAATCATCTGGCTTTTGTTCAAAGGGTACTGACTTGTCTGGGGTACACCATAAATGAAAATAAATCACACCTGGTACCCTGTCAACAAATTATAATCCTGGGAGCAAGCTTGAATACAACTTCCCAGATGGGTTTCCTGATGCCAGAGAAACGGACTCATTTGACAATCTACTTTAAACAAGTGGCCACAAAAACCGAGTTATCTGCAAGGCAAATACTGCAAACCTTGGGGTCCATGGCCTCCTGCATTTTTCTAATTCCTTATGCAAGGCTGCATGTGAGGAAACTGCAATGGTATCTCAAAAGCTTATTGTTTCAACATTCACAGGATCTAGAAGCTATGATTCCTATCATACCTTGTCTACACATAGAGTTCCTTTGGTGGGCAGGGGCCTGCCACCCAAACAAGGGACTACCATTCACACTACCCCCTGCCACCCAAACCTTAACAGATGCATCAGACTATGCATGGAGGGCTCACCTGGCAGGGAAGTGCATTCAGGGCAAATGGAACCCAAGTCAAATGTACCTACACATAAATCAAAAGGAAATGTTAACTGTGCAGAATGCTCTGACAACCTTCAAAGACCACATTCTTTCAGGACAACTAATGGTAAAGACGGACAGCACCATGGTCATGTGGTACATAAAGAAGCAGGGGGGTACACACTCTTACCCCCTGTGCAGACTAGCCATGGCATTGTGGAACACAGCCTTGAGCTACAAAGTAAATCTACAAGCTCAATTCCTGCCAGGAAAACTAAATACACTGGCAGATGGATTAAGCAGAAACCTCATGGACCCACATGAGTGGAAGCTGGAACTAAGGATTTTCAACATGTTGACAAGCAAATGGGGGAGCCCAGATGTAGACCTGTTTGCCTCCCCCTAGAACCATTAATTGGACAAATGTTGCACAAGGATTCCCCACAAACTAACTTGGAAAGTGGGTGCTCCATCCTTCAGCTGGAAAAACCTTTCAGTTTATGCCTTTCCGCCTCTGCCTCTGCTCTCCAAGGTACTACTAAAGATCAAACAGGACAAGCCAAGGATGATTTTAATTGCACCAGACTGGCCACGCCAACATTGGTACCCCCTCCTGTGCAGTGTGTCACACTTGGCCCCATGGCACCTGCCTCAGACTCCTTCCCTGTTGTCTCAGCAGGAGAGCCAGATTTTGCACCCTCAGTTGCAAACCCTGAACCTAGCTGCCTGGCTAATTACCTAATCTCTCCTTTACCACCCCTCTGTAAATCAGTGATGGATATCATTTTAGTGGCTAGGAGGCCTAATGCTAGAAAATTTTATGCTGCAAAATGGAAAAGTTTTTGTACCTGGAACCAATCTCAAGGGATGAGCGCAGCAGTGCCCAGTTTACCTCGGATTCTGCAATGTTTGACTGAGATGCTTCATAAGGGCTTGTCCTTTTCCTCCATCAAAATTCATGTCTCAGCCATTTCAGTTCATTATAGCACAGAGCCTCACCTCTTCTCTCACCCACTGCTCAAGCAGTTCCTCAGAGGGGCCAAAAATTTAAGGCCACCAAGAAGAGCTCCAACTCCAGCCTGGGACCTTAACTTTGTCTTGGAGAAACTCACTCTTCCTTCTTTCGAGCCAGCTGCTACTGCAGATTTAAAATTCCTTTTCTGGAAAACAGCTTTCCTTTTAGCAATCACTTCTGCAAGAAGGGTATCTGAGTTACAGGCCCTTATGGCAGTGGAGCCTTTCATCATCTTTCGTGTGGACAGGGTGTCCCTCAGAACCAATCCCTCCTTCATGCCCAAAGTGGTATCCAGTGTGGCTCTTAACCAGTCCATTCATTTGCCTACCTTCTTTCCTAACCCACAGAACAAAGGGGAATGGATTCTGCACTCCTTAGATGTGCACAGCCAACTTAGATTCTACTTGGACAGGACTAAACCTCAAAGGAAATCTGAACAACTGATGGTGGCATTTGCTGCAGGGACAGAGGGGAAGCTATTTTAAAGCAAACCATTTCAAAATGGATAGGCCACTGCATTCATTTCTGCTATAAGCACCATGGAAAACCTATCCCACAGGCATCAGACCCTATACAACCAGGGCTACATCTACCTCTACAGCCTTTCTCAGGGGTGTCCCTACAAGGGACATCCTAGACGCTGCTACCTGGAGTTCTGTACATACTTTCACCAAGCATTATCATTTGCCTATTTTCTCTAAATCCAGAGCTGGTTTTGCCACTGCAGTCTTGCAGGGCCTTATAGCTGGTCCTAATTCTATTTAACTTCCTCCTCCCAACCTTAGCTTTGGGAATCTACCCAAATGTAATGACTGCAACAGTGAAACATGAAGAACATAGTACAATTCTGTACACTTACTATAAATGTAGATGTTCGAATGTATTCACTGGTGCAGTCCTGGCTACCCTCCCTCCAGCCCCCTTTCTTCTTTTGGCTATACCTCTACTCTCACTTACTATGCTCAGAAAGTTTTTTGGTGTATTTGCTTTTTTGTTGGAGGTATATCCTTATATTATAGATTTAATTGCTTCCCATTAGGGGGCACCTGATATCTGGGGCAAGAAAAACTGATGTAATGGCGTCGGCTGCATGTTTTATACCCTTGATGACCTGACGTCATGGAAGAAGGGACAGCAACCGATGCAGGACCCAAGACTTTGTTAATCAGGCCGACTGAGGGCTACTGCAAGCAGATAACCCAAATGTAATGACTGCAACAGTGAATACACTCGAACATCTACATTTATGGTAAGTGTACACAACTGTACTTTCTTCTACTGGTTTGACATTCTTGACAGTAGTTGAACATGATAATAATAATTTCTTACTTTGTAGACATTTTTATGCATTGTATAAATAGTTTTGTTATGTATTGTATATACAGTTGCAAATGTACTGATCTTTTGCATAATTTTATTTTTATTTAGGGCTTTAGATTTTTGCACTTTCCGTATGTGTTAACCCTTCAGCTGAAAAGATTTGACTTTGACTACACCACTATGCATAGAATTAAACTTAATGATCGCATGACTTTTCCTGAAGAACTCGATATGAGCATATTTATTGATCTTGATGAAGAGGTATGTAAAGAATCTTTCATGTGGCAATATGTTAATTAAATATTCATTGCAGTATGAGGCTTGTTTGACTTCTATTTCATAGTGATTCAGATATTGTGTTTGTTTGCTTTCACAAGTCTTTATTAACCAGATTAAGAATCTTTGGGGCGATTGTCACTGTAGCATTCTGAATCCCAACGTAAGTATTTAACTCACCAGTGAAACTGCATAAGTCTGGCCATTTGTTTCGGTAGCTATTCGTTCTTCCTGCAGAGACTAGAGGTGACTGTCACTAATGCAGGACCGGATATGAGGTGCTGTAAGATTACCATATAAGTAACTTAGGCAGGAGCCATCCTGTTAATTTATTAGCTGCTGCTTCTTTTTTGTGCGTATGAAGAAAATCTTTATCATCAAAGTTAGTAGGAAGACTTTGTCATCTGGAGTGTTACATCTTTTGCATGTAGTTCTTAAAGTAATTCTTATAGTAGGCATATGGTCTTTAAGATTATCATAATAAATTTTATTCAGTTTGGGGTCCAAACTAATATAGTGAGACAAGTGAACACTGTTTTAAGTTTAACAAAACTACAAAATTAAGGATACTGCATATGTAAAATTTCAGTTACAGTAAATGTAACATCTGGTTATTCTTTACAGCAGTACTTTTGTCTAGTTAACCTCCCTACATTAACAAGTTTGTAATTAAGTGCTGTAAATTAGTGGTTCTGTCTCCTTGGCTTAAAAGGTCAATTTTAAGTGCCCCGTTTATCGTAACCATGTGATGTTTTTTCTTTAGTACATTCAGCAGGTCAGTACATTCAGAAACAGTTCTCTAGTCTGCTTATCTGTGATCATCACCAGCTAGCAAAGGCTTGAACTGTCACTTGTATAGTGATTCAGAAAGTAAGGGCCCAGAAGAGGTTCACACATGGCTCCCACCCTGCTGGAGAACACCCCAGGGTGCAGGGTCTCACTTTCCCTTGATTGATTGGCTGGCACACTAGCTTGCTCCTTTGGAATGGTCTGTAGTTTCCTGGCCGCAGGTTGCCTGTATCTGAGGAACAAAGCTGACCTCCTCTTGTCTCCCATTGCAGTGCACTGAGTTAAGTTTTCACCAGGTCTTCTCAAATCAGTGCTCCCAGTTCAGGGCCTAGCCTTCATATAGATGATTGAAATGTGGTGATATTCCCTAATGTAGGTGCAAGAATGCATCCTTTGGAAGTATGGCCTGTTATCAGCACAGACCTGGTGAAGAGTTTTCAAGTCCCAAAATCTGTGTTCCAGGAGCATTGTCTAACAGTGGATTGCTCATGTCTGACTTCCCAGCGCATGCATGTCTCATCCTTAAATTCACATACAATCTTACACATGTGTGGGTTTGTACCTGCTTGAACTGTTAAGAGAAATTATAACAACATATTCAGGCAATAGCCTTCAAAGGAAAAGTGCTAGAAAATATATAATAAGAGTAGTTATTTACAGGAGGATCTATATAACCACATTTTGGCAATACAAAAACAATAACTACGGAAAACAAGAGGGCTGAAGGAAGAGGACAGCTGCTGCAACAGTTGTATATTAGAAGATCTACGGTTTTGTAAAGTTTAGTTACACAACTGTACTATGTTCAGTACTGGATCACTGTTGCTGTAGCTTGCACTATTTGGGTAAATTACCAAAGCTTGTAAACAGAAGAGAAGAAGGAAGTAATTAAGAATCCATGAGCACCTGAAGAATGGTCCTAGCAAAGCTTGTTCTAGACCTGGAAAAGGGATCCAGTTTGCAGCACGTAGTACACGTAAGTACAGAAGACCGTACTTGTAGAACCCACCCTTTTCCAGAAAGCCTTTGAAAAAAAAATCAAAGCCCTAGTGGAATGGGCCGTAACTCTGCCTGGAAGTGGCTTGTTATGGTGAGAATGACAAAAAAGAAATGACATTAGGCAACTATCTAGACATTGTCTGCTTTGACACCAGTAATCTTTTCCTCTTACATTCATAGGAGACAAACAGCTGATTAGTATTCCTGATTGCTTGAACTTTGTCTAGACAGTGTGCAAGCTGTCTGTGGACTTGCATAGTATGAATATTTCTTTTTTTTTTCTGTCTGGTTTTTGCAGTCAGAGAAAAAATACAGAAAGATTAATAGGCTGTCTCATTGTAAACTCTTGAGACCACATAGGCATAAAATAGAATTAGTTCTCAAAGAACCCCCATGATTTTATAATATAAGGTAGGATTTGCTCACCATAAGTGCATAATAACACAGATTCTCATTTAACAGCAGTCAGGGTATTGTGTAAAACAGTCTTCCATGTTAAGAACTTCAAAACAACCTGAAGAGCTGATTCACATTGAGGAAGAGTAAGCTATTCAAGCATAAAGTCAAGATCCGAATGATGAGCTTTCTAGGTAGTTGAATATGGAAATCCCCTTTAAAACACTGTTTGAATTAAGAAAAGATAGCATGGGAAGGATCAAAGGGCAGAGAAGGCAACATGACTGATAAATGAACCTTTAAAGAGGAATAAGAAAGGTCAGAGAACAGTAACTCACACAAATAATCAAGAACAACAGGCAGCTGGGCCTTAAAAGAGTCCTAACTCTTATAGCGGCACCAACTGGAAAACCTTTTCCACTAACACATGTATGATTTCCTAGAAATATGTTTGTAAGCTTTCAATACCTGTTGCATGTCCTCAGAAAAAAGGTGCCTAAAAGGAATGAAAATGTTATTATCTTGACAGTCAACTGAAGAGTTCACAAAATGGTGTGTATTAAACAACCCCTGGCTTGTGTGAGTAAATGTAGTGTGTGGGAATCCTGTGGAAATTGACCTTATCTAGTTTCAAAAGAAGAGGGAACCGGGCCAAAATGGAGTTACCACCACAAAGTCCTTTTGGATCTTTAGAGAAATCCTAGATTTTAGTGCAAAGTGTGGAAATGCATAGAGGAACATTCCCAGCCATGGGAATAAAAAGGCATCTGTCTTCCAGGCCTGTTTACAAGGAGTTGTGGATTAGAATGTCTTGAAGTTGCCTGTTCTGAGAGGAGGCAGACAGGTCAACATGATGTTTTCCCCACAGCTGGATTAAGGTTTGGAAGACTCCAATGTGAGGATTCCACTTGACTGTGTGTTCTGGTCCTCCTTAATTTGTCTGCTTAGTTTTACTCTGACAGAAGTAGGAAGCCTGAAGAGTTAAAAAGGCCAGTTTGCTATCTCCCAGGCTATCATAGGAAGTCTGCAAAGAGGATAAGGTCAGGTACTTTCATGACAGTTTATGTAGCATATCACTGTAGTGTTGTCTGGGAAAGCATACAAACGTCCTGGAGACCAGAAATGATTTAGCACTTTCAAAGCAGTTGTATTTCTGTATATAGCATTTGTTCCACAGACCATAAGCTCTTTCACTTACAAAAAACGCTCCTCACACTGGTCTGAATTAACTGTTGGGATAGGTTGAGGAGAAGGTGGAAAGGAAAGTAGGAGACCTGGATTCCCGTAGAACTGCTTTACTCACCATAAGACTTCTCTACTTGCAAACCCAACGTAGGAATCTGAAAAATTAAGGGGTGAAGTTGATGAGTCCGAACTGATCAGAGGAACCACTGGATAATTCTCATTTGAAGACTGTCCAGGGGGAATCATAAAAATTGTAGAAGCCATGTACCTCATGATCCTTAGAAGTTCCTAGGCAGATACTTGGTTTTGAATGGAAAAACCCAGGAAGAACTTTTGGAACATCTCTACTTTGCCTGGGGAAGAAAGACTTTTCCCAGTGCAGAATCTAACATACATCCAAGGAAAACAATTCTATTAGAATGTATGAGAGAAGATTTCTATAAGTTCACTGAAAACCCGGATTGATTGACCGCTGGAAAAAAGTCTGCAACTATAAGATAATCATTCACATATGGAAACATGTAAATGCCTTGAAGTTTGCAGTAAGCAATAACTGGAGCTACATACTTTGTAAATACTCTTGGAGAAGTAGATAGTCCAAAGTTAAGAGAGTTAGCAGATAATGCGAGTCAGATATGGAAAATCTTAAGGAGTGTTGGAAATTTGATAGCAGGCATCTTTTAAGTCCAGCTTTACCATAAATGCATGTAGATGGAGAAGAGGTGACACCATCTTCTTGCATAAGCTACCAAGTCCGTTTTTTCATTAGCTGCAGAAAATACTTGAATAAAACCCATTGCCCAACTGGCAGGCATGTCCAGTTTCTAAGACTACCAGAGGTAACATTTGTTCCACAATCTAAGGAAAATGTGATATTTAGTTTACTGCACAGTGAGGAATCCTGTGGAAGAAAGGTGGGACTCCCATTGCCAAGTGTGCCTCTCTTGAATGACTTTTAGAACCCAAAGACTCTATGAAAGGGAGAGATTACCAGGATGTGACTGGTGGGGAAGACAGCCTGATGAAGCAAATGGTTGTGCTATTTTTTGGAATGTCCTTGATTTAGAGAGGCTTTTACTTTCTCTTTTAGAGCCTCCTTTTTATTGCTTTCTTAAAATTCTGTTTGGAGGCACATTGCTGCTTGAATTGCTTTTGAAAAGTTGAAATGAGGTGGAAGGAAAATGTTTTATTTGCCTTACAGAGAACATTGGAAGATTCAGCTTTCCTCTCTCATCAAACCCCTTAAGTACCTCAGCTAGAGAAGGGCCAAATAGAACTTTTTTGTCTAGGGAAAAATACCATTCCAGTATTAAAATTTGAAGGATGATTTAGAGAACATGACTAAGCAATTTTTATGACTGACCCAGAACCAGTAGCCTGGGAGACATTATCAGCAGCATCCTAAGAACACTTCAAGGCTAGATGCAGATACAAAAGATACATACAAATATTTTTTTCACTCTAAAAAAAGATGGAAGCTAGCATTTAATTTTTTCATGTTTTTAAATGACAAAAGTAAAACGGTAGCATGTGAGCTCAGCAGTTCAAAATTCTGAATGTTCAAGTGGCTGAAGAAAAAGCTTTCTTTCCATATTTGTCAAAAGCTTTCCCATCCTAGGCAGATGGAATGAGATTAGTAATAACATTTAGTCTAGCAGAAGCTGTCCTAGGTAGAGAATTCACTGCAGGGTCGGCTGTAGAATAAGAAAACAAATAATTGTGAGTCATAGATCCCCTTTATACCCGCCTATCTAGGGGGAAAGAGGTTGAAGGGGAAACTCTTCCAGAAGATGCCCCTCCCATGGCAGAGGGGACCCGCATAACCAGGGTTCCAGGGATTCTTTTTCTGGACAACCCTACCAGCACTCTTGAGCAGCGGCCTGATTGCTTACCCCTGGAAGCAGTCGGGGGAAGATTCTCTCTGCACCATTCAGCCTGTCACACAATAACATCAGATTCTTTGATCCAGATGATAATTACTAGATGTTACTATATCCCCTTCAGCCTTTATCCCGGACCACCAAGGCAAATCTCCGATGTTCCACCCAGTTAGTGGGATATAGCAGCACTAGAAATCCAAAAGCGGCTTCAAAAAAGAGCCATCCAAACAGTCCCACCAGACCAAATAGGATCCAGATTTTACTAAAGATTCATTTTAGTGCCAAAAAAGACAAGGAACTGGAAGCCAATTTTAGACCTCAATGTGCTGAACATGTTTGTTCAACAGACAAAATTCTGGATGGTCACGGTTCAGTCTGTCCTTCCTTTTCTGGAGAAAGATGATTGGATGTGCTCTGTAGATTTTCAGGATGCGTATTACCACATGAAAATGGACAAACGCTCGCAAGGAGCCAGTCATTACCAATTTTGAGTACTGCCCTTTGGTCTCACCACAGCCCCCAGGGTGTTCACCAAATGCATGGCAGTGGTAGCAGCTCACTTAAGGCTACACGGATTCCCGTGTATTTCCATATTTAGATGACTGGCTCCTCACCGCCCCCACCAGGCATCTGCTGCTTTCCACCTTGGACTCCGTTCTAAGGCTTGCAGAGTTCTTAGGCATCTCGATCAACAAGGAAAAGTCAAAGCTAACCCCCCCACACAGGACATCAAATTAATTGGAGCAAGACTAACCACAAAATCCTGCATGGCTGCTCTTCCACTTCACAGACTGGAGAGGTTGAGGTCGCAACTTCAAGTGATACTCTCTCAAGACAAAGTTCCGACTCGCCAGGTCTTACAGCTCCTTGGGTCCATGACAGTGACAATCACTTTAGTTCCTCTGATGAGATACCACATGGGGCTCCTTCAGTGGCTCCTGGCATCACAGTGGTCAATGTTAACTCATCCAGTGTCCCACCCAGTCCGAATAACCAACCAGTGCAATCAGGACTTGTATTGGTGGATGAAGCTGGAAGACAAATTATGGAGCCACCTCTCCACCCCCCCCCCCCCCCCGCTCAGCCCAAGACCAGAGTGACCACGGCCGCATCCCTGATAGTGTTGGGGGGGCATTTTCAGGGAAAGAGAGTCCAAGGCACTTGGTCCCCTTTAGGGGCCAGTTTGCATTTCAAATCCTAGAACTGAGGGCAGTGCTCTTAGTGTTGCAAGCTTTCCAATCTGCCCTTCCTTCAGGGACAATTTCTGTTCAGTCAGACAACATGTCAGTAGTCTGGTACATCAACAAACATGGGGGAACCAGATCCTACACTCTTTATCAGGAAGCCCTAAGAGATTGGCAATGGGCGATAGCCTCCAACCGCTGTCTGATAGCAGTGCACATTCCGAGGAACTCTGACATGATTGTGGACAAACTGAACAGATGCATTTTCCTGCCTTACGAGTGGTCTGTCAATTCCAATGTTGTGGCAAAGATTTTTCATTGATGGGGTCAGCCTTGCTGGGAGCTGTTTGGCTTTCCCACAAATGCAGCAGCTACTTTGCCCTAGACCCCCTCGGGGGGAGTCCCCAAGAGATGCTCTTCTCCTCGATTGGTTCCTGGGACTTCCTTATGCCTTCTCACCAATCCCTCTAATTCCCCAGTTTTTGAAGAAAGCCCAACAGTTGAGAAGCAAAGTGATTTTCATTGAACCTTATTGGCCCCATCAAGTTCGGTTTCCCTTTCTCTGGCTTCACTTAGTTCATTGCCCATGGGTTCTGGATCCAACTCCAGACTTGTTGTCTCATCCACAGGGCCTGGTCCATCTCAGCCTACTAAATTTCAAGCTGACAGCTTGGTTTCTCCGCTTTCAGTAATTTTCAGGCAAAATAAATTATTTTCCTCTGTATAAAAGATACTTCTGGCTTCTCATAAACCATCCACCAGAAAACTTTATCTTAACAAATGGAAGAGATTTGCACTTTGGTCTGATGAAAAGGGTATTGATGCCTTTTTAGCCTCAGTTGATAAGGTCTTGGAATATTTATCCACCTTGTTCCAGTTGGATGCCTCTGCTTTTACCATTAGAATTCATTTAGCTGCCATTTCAAATTTCCATAATGGTTTTGATGACCTTTACTTGATGTCCCACCGTCTCTGCAAAACCTTTCTTAAGGGCACTTTACATTTGAAACTGCCTTTCACAGAACCCATTACACCTTGGAATTTAATGTTGGTCTTGCAAAGTTTGGTCAGTCAGCCTATCGAGCAAGCAGCCACCTGTGATAACAAATTTTTATCTTGGAAAACTCTACTCCTGGTAGCTATCACATTGGCCAAGAGAACCTCAGAATTGCAGGCTGTATGTGTAAAACATTCATATATCATTTTTCACAAAGAGAGAGTATCAGTCAGAATTAATCCCTCCTTTTAACCTAAAGTAGTGTCGGATTTCAATATTTTTCAGTTAGTAGATTTACTAATTTTCTTCCCAAGTTTCTCAAACAAGGGCGAATATTGCTTACATTTGTTGGACGTACACAGACAATTATGTTTTTATTTGGATAGGACAAAATCTTTTAGAAAATCAGACCAACTATTTTTGTCCTTTTCAGGTACTAGACTGGGCGAACCAGTATCAAAAGTTACTCTGTCAAAATTGTTGAAAGTTTACATCACTTTTGTTTATAGCCAAAATAAGCTAAACTTATCAACAAAAATTAAGGCACATTCTACCAGATCTGTTTCCACTTCAGTAGCCTTTCATTCCAGAGCTTTTATGGATGACATATGTGCAGTATGTGCAGCCGCTTCTTGGGATACTCATACCTTTATCACTCATTACAAATTGGATACGTTCTCCAGGAGGGGAAGAGCTTCCTTTGGTTCTGTGGTACTCATGAGTATCCTTCCCTAGAGCCTCCCAAGGTCTAAAGTACCTAGGGACTGTGTCCCAACAGTCAAGAATGAATGGCGATTGACAACATCAGATAAAGAAGTTATGTTCTTACCATAATGTTCCATCTGTGTTGTCAGTATTCATTCATTCTTGACAACCCATCCTACCCTCCTCCAAAAGACTCCTGGAGGTTTGGAACTAGTCCCGAGGTCCTAGTAGGGTTTGTTGCTTAGACAAAGCTTCCATGATTTTCTACACTATGGGCAAAACGTGATCCGAAGGGAAGAGAGGCAGTATGGGTAGCCTTGGCTTGAGAGTTTCTGGCTGGCGCGAGCTAGATATAGCTGACGAGTAGGTTCCATGGGTCGGAACCGAAAGCCAAGAGTCAAGAATGAATGAAGATTGACAACACAGATGGAATGTTATTGCAAGAACATACCTTCTTTTTTCTTTCAAAAATTACTTTTTAAATGTTAAAAGTATAATTCTTAGCTGATGAATTCCTGTAAGGCTCTTGCCACCCCCAAAGTACCTTTTTTTAGGCAAGGCTCAAAAGACAAACCCACCGCCATAAATAGCACAAGTAACAAAAAACTGAGGGTAATGCTACTCAGTGCCAGAAGTCTAAACCTCAAAATGCACGCACTCGAGGCACTCCTCAGTATGGAGAAAATCGATATATGTGCAGTAACAGAAACCTGGTTTAAAGCTCCAGAGAGCACCCCAGCACTCATGCTATACATTTTGGCCACAGAACCCAGACCTAAATATAAAAGGCGGGGGCGTTTCCATATTCATCAAGGATACCCACACCTCCAGGTTAGTGGCACAGCACGATGCTTCAGAGATCATCCACATGCAACTTACAATGGACAAAACTGGAATTCAAATTGTAGCTTGCTACAGATCACCCACCATGTCCCAGGACCCCCATTCTGCATTTCTGGAAATACTGGGAAACATAAAGGTCCTACCAAACACCCTAATATTGGGTGATTTCAATTACCCAAACATTAACTGGGAGAACTACTCAAGTACTAACTCCCTTGCCCAACATTTCCTAGAATTTATAAACTCAAATGCGCTGGATCAGCTGGTCAACACTCCCACCAGAGGTGACAACATATTGGACCTGGTCATCACCAACATGGGCGACTGGTGTTCCACACTGGAGGCCAACCCCTTGCCGGTTAAATCTGACCATAAACAAATCACTCTGGATATCCATACCCCAGTTAAGGAAACGAATGTGAAAAACTTTTCAAAAGCAAACGTCACATTACTTAAGACCGAGGTGGAACGTTTCAAAGCCCCCATGCTAAAGGATAACACTGTCCAAGCTTCTACGGGCATCTACAAGAATGCATGGATTGTGCTATCCCAAGCAAAACCAAGACTCACTCCTCCAAGAAAAGGAAACCAGTCTGGGACCCCTGCCATAAACGAGCTATATAATGGAAGGCGGAAACTAGTACAGAAAAGAGTAAAATCCCAAGAAGGGAAGACATCCCTGATCAGTATCAGCAAGAAACTGCAATCCCTCATAAAATCATCCAGGGCTAGCTTTGAAAGAAAAATTGCCAAGGACTCCAAAGATAACCACAAGGCATTCTTTAGTTATGTCAAGAATCTAAGTGGCAATGCTCAGATCTGTTCGGAGTTAGTGCAGAATGGCACAAAATACACTGAACCGACCGATATCGCCAACATCCTGGCAGACAGGTTCAATGCAGACTTCACCCCCCTCTCACCCCCAAAAGAGCCCATAACCATAAAAGAATGTAAAACAGCCCTCTCCAAAGCCAAAAATACGGCATCAGTGGGACCGGACGGCATCCCAGGCTGCATTCTACACAAACTCAAAGACAAACTAACCCCTCACCTAAACACACTGTTCAAACTCAGCCTCTCCACAGGCTGCGTACCCATAGAATGGCGCAAAGCAACGATTATTCCGCTCCACAAAGGTGGAGCCACAACAGACCCAGGGAACTATCACCCTATAAGCCTGACTAGCTTGGTCTGCAAGGCTATGGAGCGCATCATCATGGAACTCATTAACAGAGACATTCGGAACCTCCAAACACTGGACCCTACCTAGTTCGGCTTTGTTAAGGGCAGATCATGCCTCCTAAACCTGGTGGACTTCTTTGAGACAGTTACCAAAGCTATAGATGAGGGAAAGGTGGTACACACAGCCTACCTAGACCTCGCAAAAGTCGTCGACACTATTCCCCATTCTGGTATTATAGACAAGCGCACCAGCCTGAACATAAACCCCTACATCACAAGATGGGTTGCAAACTGGCTCATGGACAGAACCCAAATGGTAATAGTTGCGGGAGCTAGGTACAACTTTAAACCAGTTACAAGTGGTGTTCCCCAGGGCTCAGTCCTAGGACCCCTCCTGTTTGACATATACTTCTCAGAGGTACAGGCAAGCACAGGAGGACTATGGCTGACCAAGTTTACAGACTATTGCAAAACTAGAGGCTGTAATTGACTCTCCGGCTGACACAGACATCCTCCCAAAGGGTCTCACTGAGATGAATACCTTGTGT
The DNA here is from genome assembly GCF_019279795.1 of Protopterus annectens. NCBI lineage: Eukaryota > Metazoa > Chordata > Ceratodontiformes > Protopteridae > Protopterus > Protopterus annectens. The sequence continues at coordinate 192,947,653 of NC_056743.1, forward strand.
CAAAATCATGGCCTCAAGCTAAATGCCAAAAAGTGCATAGTCATCCCCTTTGGAAAAAACAAAGTACCCACAAACTACCACATAGGTAGTAGTCCTCTAAATACAGAAGATGTAATAAGGGATCTGGGGACCCAAGTAGATAGTAATCTCTCCTTTGATAATCACATTGTCAAAGTGGTTAGAAAATCCTTCTATGTGGCCCACATAATCACAAAAGGGTTTACATCCAGATCAAAAGAGGTCATTGTGCCCTTCTACTCATCACTCATCAGACGCATCATAGAGTATAATGCTGCATTTGGGATGTACCTTACAAGACATATGCAACAGCTGGAAAGACCACAGAAGTAACTCAGCAAGAGGATCACTGGCCTCAAACAGATGTCCTATGCAACTCGACAGAAGAAACTCCAGCTGTACTCGGTTGCATACCACCTACTCAGAGGTGATCTCTGCCCAACATACAAGGCCATGTCCAACCCAGAATTGATGGATATACTCCGCCTAAAGAAAACCATATCCCCTCACGCCACACGCTCTAGGGATCTAAAATCTTACCACAACAATACATAGGACTTGCTGGAGGGATCGATTCCTGTCCCAGAGACTTCTCATGCTTTGGAACAAGATTCCAATCTACATTAGGCAGAGCTCCTCACTAACACTCTTAAAGAGAAACCTTGGCGAATGGATGGGAAACAGAAAGTTTACCCCGGGATCACTTCAGTGGCTCTGCTGGACAGAGGCACAGGGAACTAATCTAAGGGGGCGGCGAAAGCCAACACATTCTGGCTAGGCTTATAAATGCCTTTGGGCAGATAGCCTAGTACCTACCTTTGAAGCTGTGTTGTTGTTGTGTCTTTCGGCTTTTCCCGGTTAGGGGTCGCCACAGCGGAACTCTGGTCCACTAATGATTGGTAGTTGATTTTTACATGCTGAGTTACCAACTCTGATGCACAACCTTCAATGAAGGTATGCCCATTCACGCATTTCTCCACGCAGAAGACGCTCTAGCTGAGAATCGAACCGGACAGCGTCTTACTGAGAGTCGACAACGCTACCACAGCACCACCACCGCGTAAAAAGGACAAACGCGCTTAATGTGTGATTAAAACTTTGTTATTCATTTCAGACTCCTGCATTTCCATTTAGCACAATCCACTGCCTTGCCATCATTTGTTTTGGTTTGAGTTTCTGTGTTGGTGGCTTGACTTTTTCTTGTTTTATAATTCTTAGCTGAAGCATGCATGATTCGACTGCATCACTTCTAAAACTCTTTTACTACAAGAGAATTTGTCAGAAAACTGAAAGCTTTGGATGGAGAGATTTGATTACTCCTTGGTGCAAGTTGATTAGCCAACATCTGAAAATCTTCAATATACCATATTACTGGAAAAGAAACCAAAAGATATCTGCTGATGTCCAGGTAGAATGGTGTCTGTCTTTGAGTGATCAGACTCAAATTTCATTAGAGCCACAGCAGAATCACTTATAGATTAATGGAGCCATTCTCTTTAATTAAAAAGAGAGTTGCAGAAATAGAAAATACAGCTTAGAGTCGCAGTCTTGCAGTCTGAAGTGTTTTACATAGTTTATAGACTGTGTGACTTAATTTAGAGCATGGGTACACCTTTATTATTATTTGCTTGTGGGTACCCAGTAATTTATTTATTGTGTGTGTATGTGTGTGTATTTGTATTTGTTAACCAGAGTAGAGCACCAGTCAAGTATGCTTGTTTCCTTTTTTTTTTTTTTTTTTTTTTTTTTAACACTTGTCTCAGAATTGCAGACTCCTGAAACATAACACAGTAAAGGTCACATGCTAGAATAGTAAAATAAAGCTTTTTAAATACAGTATCAGCACAGCAAATAATGTCAAAATGTTTGAAATATATGTGCAATACTTAAAATGTAATACTAATCTAAAATGTATTGCATTCCAGATTGAGTACTCATGAGAAAGACAGCAGATTTGAATGTCAGGCATTCAGGCTTGAGAAATTACTTGCTGTAGATAGAATACTTCAATTTTCATAGTTATGTTGTATACCTGGAAGATTAAAGAGAAAGGAGAGTTTAAAAAAAAACTCAATTTTACAATGTTTTAGGGAAACAGGGAAGAAGAGATAGGATTGGAGTTAGGAAGGGTTAAGACTGATAGGAGAATTAAGTTTTACATCCATGCTATTACTGTTTATAGGTATAGTTTTATAATAGAAGCTGAAGAAGTTGTGGGGGTATGTTATCTTCTAAGAACTTAAATTATGGGTGGCGCGGTGCAGCAGTTAGTGTTGTTGTCTCACAGCAAGAGGTTCTCTGGTTTGATTCTTTGCTGGGGTGCCGTCTGTGTGGAGTCTGCATATCCTCCCTCTGTTCACATGTGTTCCTCCTGAAGCTCCGGTTTCCTCCCACTTTCCAAAGACATGCATCTGGAGTGTTTCTCCCCTGGCCTCAGCTGAAAATGGGCTCTGTCCCAATCAGACTTTCCCAGTAAACAAATGTTAAATAAATAAATAAATCTGGCAATTTTAATCAAGTTTTCTTTTCAGTTTGTTTCAGAAAGTTTAAGTAGGATTAGTGGACGTTTCACTTCCTTTCAGAGGGCAAGCAGTGATTCTAAACGTTTGGGATTTAGCACCAAAAAGCATTGGTCACTGCAGATTTGTTTTGAGGGGCCTGAAGGTAAGATGTTTGGAAGAAATTAATGTGTTATGAATGCTTTACTGACCAGTCTCACGGAGAAAGGGGAAAAGGATGCAGTTTAAGTAGCTGATAAATAAGGGAGCCAAGGAGAGCAATTCTGCTGTCTGTTCAGGAAGCCATTCATCTTTGTTATACAAAATTTTGTGTGGTCAATCCCATATCACCATGTGAATGTGTTAGTGTCTCTAGTATTAGCAGGGTTGCCAGATTTGGAACACAAGAAGCTCCGTGTTTAGGGATTTTTGATTGGCCTGTATGCCAGGTATACAGACCAATAAAAAAAAAGAAATAAATAAAGCGGAGGCTGGCTGGGATTTAAACCGGCAGGGCGGGACTCGGGATCAGGCTGCTGATCTCGTGGCAGTCCCGCCCAAATAGGGACGTCTGGCAACCCTGAGTATTAGTGGCATTGTGTTGAATTTCTCCAGTTTGTAGTACATGGTTTACCTTTTGCTGGATCCAAAACAAAGTTTCTTTCATTTTCTTTTTGTATTTATTGATAAGGGCTTTAGTAGTCAGGTACCAGATGTCATGGTGTGTAAGGTTTTATTTTTTTTTTTGCTTTATATATAACCACATTGTCCACATATGATGTTACTGTAAAGGTGGGGGAGACCATAGTGGGGAGAAGGCTGACCCTTGAGGAACCTGTTCAATTATGGAGGCTTCATCTTAAAGGGTGGATGCCATATTGACTTGAAAGTTTCTGTTAGGACTGAACATTTTTAAGCTAACCTGCTGCTTTGTCACTGTGACTTTGAAAAGATTAGAGAGTCAGTTGTGGTTCACCAGATCAAATTCTTTGCTGAGGTCCCCAAGTCCAATGTCCAGCAGCAGTCAACATTTAATTTATTCATATTGATTAAGGTATCATTGGAACTAGATGGAAATCATGCTGGTGTCTGGAAATGAAACGTTACCTTTGGATATAATTCAACAAGTGAGAATAGACATTTTTCTGATAATTGTAAGAACTGGGATTGGGCAGAAGTCTGAGAAAGCAGTTTTTTTATATATAGACTTTGCACTTGTTGAGTTCTAAAGGGAGGAAATATTTTATGTAAAGGCTAATTTGAAAATGTGATGAATTGGATTTAAAGTCCACAATGGCAATCCATATTCAAGATACAATCACAACATAGACAGGTATGCCGGGGGAGTCAGCCCTAGGCTTGTTACTGTTTGTTCTTTTTAGTAATAATTTGCCAATACAACCTGGTCATTAAACGTCATGCTGTATGCAAATGACATTGTAATTTCCAAGTCCCACATATATACCACCACTTTAAATAAACAACTTAGGAGTAGCATTATTGTTTTCTTTTGAACTGACTAAACTCTAGTAAACTGTCTGCACTCAAAATGTGCTGTTACACCATTTAGTACACATCAAAGGTTAACCACCATGCTAATACTAAAGGACCCTGGAAGTGCTTTCCTCTCATCCACCACATGTCAAAAATATCTATGGCTGATTGTAAACGAAATCTTAAGTATGGTAACAAGACAGAAAACAGTGCAGTCAGCTAAGGGTGTGGCATACAATGACAACTACTATCACCAGAGCTAGGCAAGTGATTACCATTAATTCCCTGCAATCCATAACAGAATGCTCCCTTCATTTTTTTTCATTGAATTCCCCACAGAATATTTCTAGGTTAGAAATGGCAAAAGACAAACTGTTGCAGTTTTTAATATAGTTCACAAAGCCAAACCTCTTGTCTGATGTCCACTTCATTGTTATTAACCTGTGGGAATACAGTTCTGATGCTCAGAACTGACAGTCAACTTTCTTCCAGCTTGAGACTCCTGGCTTGAGCTCCTCCTACTTACCCATAATGCCCCACACCCACACTATACCTCAGATGTCATTTGCCGCACTTAGTGTTAGCATCGAGTTCCAGCTTGAGTTTCTCCATCATTGTTTTTTGCTAACCTTTTTCTTATTGTTGCCTTTCCTACCAGTCTTCTTTGACCCTTTCCATTTCCATCCCTGTCTAGGTCGCAGGGTTCTATCTGTTAACTATGAGCGAGCAGCGAACCTCAACGGCTTACATAAAATACATTGAAATGAGCAGCACACAACCAGCAGCTAAAGTAAGACATTGAAAAGCACACCTTATTTAAAATAATTTGAAATAGCTCAGGGATCAGATAAAATAAAATAAATTGAAATGAGCAGCAGCTACACTTGCCCAGCCGATACGAGCATTTAAAAGAAACTGCAGCAGGAAAAGAAACGAGCAGCACACCTCATTTAACATAAATTGAAATGGCTCAGGTCAGGGCTCAGATAAAATAAATTGAAGCCAGCAGTACACGCTCAGATTAAATTGAAACGACCAGCAGGCAGCAAAACTGAAACAGACCACAGAGAGAAATGGCCCAGCAGCAGGTAAACTTTGTACACTTAGCCCAACAATAGCAGGTAAAATGATAATGCACAAAGAGATAAGGTGAAGTGTCTGAAGAACACTGAATGTTCTTACCTGGAGGCTGGGGCATGCTGTGGGCAGACTCTGCAAAAGTTGTACACACATGATCCATCTCCCCTGCCATTGCTGTTCATATTCTTCTATTCCCTCCAGTCCAACAGGCAGTAGCTGATGTCATCACGCACACCCCTGTAGGCTGGTGATGGGTGGTGACATCAGCCATACATTTAAAGTGGTACTATATAAAAAAAAATTTAAAGTGGTAAACTGTTTTAAAAAAAATGTCCTGGAAATTCGGAAATTAAGGGGGCCACTTGGGAATTCGTGGCACCCGAATATTTTGCCCTCAAAACCAGTAAAAAACGAGGAATTCGGTACGGTTGAGAGGTATGATCCTGAGCATTGGACAGATTTGACAAATGAGTCTGTGCCACTTCTACCTTTGCACTTCTGGTGTTGAAACTACTTATCCCATTTTATCCGGCTACAAAGGGACTTAGTTAAGGAACTTTCTAGCTCAGTCACTAGGTCCATGCCTACTGAGGAATGGGAGTCTGTTTCCTCTAGGCTGGCCACTCTACATTCCCTAGCTAGTGCATCCATGAGGCTCATCTCACACACTGCAGGGGGTACTTCAAGCGTGGCTGCTTCCGGCATTGCCATACAGCATCATGCCTAGATGAGGCTATGGAATTTTGCGAAGCCTTTCAAACAGTCCTTTGTTAATGCCTGTTTTGATGGCTGTACCTTGTATGGGCCCATGGTACGTGACACTTTAACCCAGAGTGAGAAAGATGGAAAGACCTTGTCTACTGTTGGGAACCGTTTTTCTACTCCACAATGGACGTTCTCCAGGAACCAACGTGAAAATAAAAAAATGTGGTTTCAGAAGTCGTCAGGCCCTTTCCAGGACACTCAGGGAGACTTTTCCCCCCCCTGAGGCAGAGGGGGATATGGTCAGAATGGTAGGTGCCACCCACTAGGCCGAGTGGGTCTGTAAAATCATGGGTCGAAGGAACCTAGTCCAGACAAACCCTTCCAGCGATCCTGAACTGTCGCCTAACTGCTCTCCTGTGGAAGCAGTCGGGGGACATTTCTCCATGCACCCAGAAGCCTTGGAGGCCATCACAAATGACAAATGGGTGCTAAGGATACTATCCAGAGGATACTTCATTCCCGTTTTCAACATTTCCAAACAAAATTTTCGCCTCCCTCGTGTTCCACCCATTCAGAGGGAGGATGCAGCCCAGGAAATAAGAAAGTTAGTGCAAAAAAGAGTCATCCGAGAAGTTCCCCCCAATCAAGCTGGATCAGGTGTTTACTCCAGATTCTTTTTGGTACCCAAAAAGACAGGGAACCTGCAGTCTATCTTGGATCTGACCTCTCTGAGCAAGTTGGTGAAATACATGAAGTTCAGGATGGTCACGATTCAATCTGTCTTACTTCTCTGAAGATGGGCATTTGGATGTGCTCTATAGACCAGGCCTTTTCTACATTTCAGGCTGAGATCCAGTCATTACCAGTTTTGGGCACTTCCATTTGGTCTCACCACACCCCACAGGATGTTCACCAGATGTCTAGTGGTAGTTGCAGCTCATCTCCGACTGCAAGGCTATCAGATATTTCCATACCTGTATGACTGGCTCCTGACTCCCCCAACCAGGCATCTACTCCTCCAGGCCAGGGATTACTTCATCAGCTTAGCCTCTATGCTGGGAATATCTGTCAATTTGCAGAAGTCACACTTGGATCCACTACAGACCAGAGACTTCATAGGGGCACGTCTAGATACAAGGATGTCTTAAATTTGCCTTATATTGGACAGGGTGTTGAATCTACAATCCCATGTCAGCCAGATCTTGACTGCTTCAAGACCCCCGGCCTCTCTAGTTCTCCGAGCAGTAGGTTGCATGGCAACAACCATAACTCTTCTTCCGATGGCATGTTTCCACATGCAAATTCTTCAATGGACCTTGGCAGTACAGTGATCTGTTCTCAGGAATCCTTTGAACCTTCCCATTAACCTGTCTTGTGCGCAAGGATGCTGTTCTTTTTCTCCGGAGATCATCCAAGGACAGCCATTCATCCTTCCCTCCCCAGTTGCCACATTGACCTAAGATGCCTCAAAGTTTGGGGAGAGGGTTATTGTCTGGGCTGGACAGTCCAAGGCACGTGGGGACCCCAGGAGACCAAGTTGTATATCAGTGTTCTTGAGATGAGAGCGGTTCTTCTAGCATTGCAGGAACTAAACAGCTTTCTTCCTCAGGGGACTATTGCAGTCCAAACAGACAAACATGTTAGTATTTTGATACATCAACAAACAGGGAGGAACCAGGTCTTGCCCCCCATGTCTAGAAGCAATGAGAGTCTGGCAGTGGACGATTTCTTTTAACTGCTTTCTGGTAGCAATGCACATTCTGGGTGAATCCAGTATTCTAGCCAACAGGCTCAGCCAAGTGCTACTGATGTCTCCAGAGTGGTCCCTGAATCAGTCCATAGCAGCTGCGATTTTCCAGAAATGGGGTTTTCCTTGCTGCACCCTCTTTGCGTCACCTCTTAACAACAAATCCTTATTCTAGCACAGTCTGAAGATTCCCTCTTAAGACATCTACACTTTACTATGTCCCTTCTACAAAGTCTAGGGTTCACCCCAAACCTCAAGAAGTCGACCCTGAACCCAGACGACGACAAGATATTCCTAGGTGGCAGAATCAGTATGAAACAAATGAAAGCCTTTCTTCCACAGGACAAGGTTGTATCTCTAACTTCCCACTTCCAGGATGTCTTGCTCTCCCAGACAGTCACTGCATGGCAATTCCTTCGACTCCTGGGATTGATGGCAACAACCATTCCCATGATACCATTGGCCAGAATGCATATGCGAAAACTGCAATGGTACCTCAAAAATATCTGGTCACAACACCAGAGTCACTTGGAACAAGTTATCCCCCTTCTTCCCTGTTTAAAAAAGGAAATCATTTGGTGGATCTAACAAGTACAACTAAACCTGGGGCTTCCACTGCAGCCCTGTCAACCCACACAAATATTGCATACAGATGCCTCAGACTCAGGTTGGGGAGCCACCTTGCACTCTTACAGAGTCCAAGCCCAGTGGGATCCTCCCATGAAAACCAAACACATCAATGTAAAGGAGATGACAGCAGTTCTTTTAGCTCTACAGACCTTCATACCCCTACTGCTACCCAGTTCCTCTTCTGATAGTGACGGACAATACCACTGTAATATGGTACATCAACAAACAAGGAGGTACCAAGGCATATCAACTGTGCAGGCTAGCCCTTCCTGATTTGGGACCTAGCATCCAAGCACAACCTACACCTGCAGGCCAGCTACATCCCTTCTCAGGACAACAAGCAAGCAGACCTCATGAGCAGAACATCTCTTCACAACACAAATGGGTGAAATTTGGACAGGACGGTCTTCCTAGACATAGTCCACCAGTGGGGCACTCCACAAATAGACCTGTTTGCCTCCCCCCAGAACAGGCAGCTGCAGACCTTCTGCACAAAGACTTTTGAAGAAATATACCAATGGAATGGTTGATTACAGGACAGTGGTCAGATTGAGTATAGCTGCTATCCCCCTCAAAGATACTGATGCAGAGATGTACTATACATTATGAAAGAACTTGCTCATATGGTTGAGTAAGTATTGATATGTTTCTGCTCTTCATTTCGTATCCTTGCTTAGTTTGCTTTGAATGGTGTTGCCACATAACTTTCTGCATACACATTGGAGTGTCAGCCTTTATTTTTCTTGTTTTATTTTTTTTAGGGGATAAACCTTTGAGGAATAGCTTGGCAAGAGGGCACAAACTCTAGAAAGAAATACTCATACATTATGGGGGGGGTATGAATGGGCTACAGATTTTGTTGAAGTATATATATGTATAGAACTTGAGGTTAATTGCACATTGATTCTGTCATATATGGTTTTAAAGCAGATTTATTTTTATTAATGGAGACAAGAGCTAGAGAAGTATTTTAGATAACAGTCCATAAAATAAGTAGCTTGAATTTTAGCTGGACTGTGCCAGAAGAGTAGTGCAGCTGAAGTACTTTGATAGTTCATTGTTAGCTCAGAAGTATTAAGGAGTCAGGTTGAGGCAGTGAACCTCTAATAGTGTAATGACAAATATTAAAATCATGGCTATATTAGTTCATTGACAGCTTAGGTTGTCGAATCTGTGATGATCGATACCCAAGCATCAAACTTGCAAAATTACGAATGGCCATTTAAGCAAATTCTTTCCTCCTGAAAAAATTCAGTAGGCTGTCCGCGAACAAAATTAACTTTTCAACCTAAATAGAATGGGGTGCTTCGCCCCCACACCCCTCGATGTGGGAGGCTGTGCCCCCCACCCACCTGACTAAATATACCAACTCCGAGATTGCTCCACATTGCCGAAAGGGCAAATCCCCGATAATGGCCAAGCGACTTCTTTCCCGAGGAAAGAATTCACTTAAATGACCGTTCACGATTTTGCAAGTTTGACGCTTAGGTGTCAATCATTACAGATTCGACATCCTAAGCTGTCGATGAACTAATATAGACCCATTAAAATCCTATCCCCCATAGTACCCCCAATTACAGATGTTTTGGAAGCCTTTAGAAAGTATACACGATAAATTGTGTGAATGAGAAGGCATGAACTTTTAGAGGTATTAATGAGTAGTTGTTTTCACTGGTTCCAGAATTAACCAAAGAGCAGGGACACCTGTTTGCTTATGGCAGTTAAGGCAGTCAGGAGAAACAGCACTCTTGATCTGTAGGAGATGCATATGGAGATGTGTTTAAAATTTAGGGAAAACTTTGCAGGGACCGAACAGATATATTCCCAGGTCGGTTTGAAAGCACCATTTGTCATAAATTATGTAAAATCAGTAATAGTTTTTTTTTTCTAAAGGATAATAGAGAGAGGTGTTGAATTTTATGCTCAAACCTAATGTAAAAGCAGATGGAAAAATAGTTGGACAAAACAGCATTGCTTGAAGATTTGAAGGTACAGTGAGCAAAGATCAACTGATAGAACTGGTAGACTCCCAGTTGTATAACTTGTAAGTGAGAAGAGATTCAGATGATTTTAGTAATATTGATGGACATATTTTAAAGTGAAATACAGAAGGTGAATGAGCAGCTTGCATGTTGTATAGCAGAAGTTTAAGTGTGAAATGTCAAGTTGGTGGATGCTATGAATTTATACATGGATGTCAGAGTCAATGCAAAAAGAAAGTCAAGATTCAAAAGACAGACATGCAGATGGTGTTAAGCTTGAGGAGGTAAAAATAAAAGAAGGCAAGCAATTTTCAGAACATTGTGATGGAAGAATATCCTTATTGAGGTGCGAGTGGAGGAGGAAGGGCACAAATGTGCAACCTTTGTTCTGGATAAATTACATAGTTGGAAAGGTTTAAATGCTGGGCAAGTAAAAATTGAGAGAGTGCACATTTTTGTTCCTAATGTAATGGATGTGTTCAAACAAACTAGGCATATACTGGTGAGATCTGCATCTTATAAAAAGATCAGATTTTTCTAATTTAGTTTTGTATATGGGAAAGATTTATAAAATTCATGAGAAATTGGTGTGCTTTGAAAGTGGTTGTAGCTTATTTGAAAGCAGATGAAGGGCACATTTTTTGCTGTTTGTAAGAAAATGTCATCTAAAAAAGCTGAGGTTTTAGATGTTTTAGCAGTGTGTATTAAAGCCAACATTATTCAAATATGAGTCTTGGATTAATGAATGCAAAGTACCTGTTGTGAAGGTTCTTTTGCTGAGGTTAATGAAAAGCAGAAGTTATATTGAGCTGAAATGCTTATTTTGCTGAGAGGAACCCCACTGAGGTAGTGGGAAAGATTATGTTTGTGGGGACTGGAAGTTACACATGCAGGTTAAATTTTAATTTTTGGTTGTTTTACTTAAGATTGAGTATGACATAAGTGGGATGGGTTGGAGGTCCCCTCTGTTGCTTGAGCTAGCAGTGTAATGAATAAATATTTAAGGATGTGGCAAGAAATTATTTATTTTTGGTTGTCATAAGTTCTGACTGGGTCACCCCTTTTCAGGGGTGTCTTTGGAGAGAAAAACTCCAAACATAAAAAAAGTAGGTGAAAAGCCAAATATATACACAATGTACAAGTGGTAAGGAAACATTCAGTTACAAAATGAATTTTTACACAACATAGGAGAGCTGTAGTAGTGGTACTGTGGTATAGTTGAAAACCATGTTTTCTGGATGATAGTAAACAGTATGTGGTTGCAAAACGAAGTAGTTGTGATTGAATACTTTTTTTAAGGACCTTGGGTAGGATGGACAAAATAGCTGTAGGTCTGTATTTAGAGAAAGAAGTAGATGGAACTACCTTTATGTAGGAAAGAATATAAGATTTTTTCTGAATTTTTAGGGACGTGGATTTCTTTTATGGAGCAGGTTATTCTAATAGTGATTGGGTAAGCTAAAGTGTCTGTTCCAGTTTTTTTTACATATTCAGCTGGTAGATTATCTGGAATAAGTGTAGTTGGCTTTAGACTGAGAAGATGTTTTCAGCTGTTGATGTGGGGACAGTATAGAACTCATGTCAGAGGAAGATGATTTGTGTAGGAGGGATGTTACAGTCTCTATAAAGACGAGTTGAATTGGCTAGCAGTGTGAGTAGTAGTAGTATGTGTTGATGGGATTTATTTAAACTCCTGTACTACATTATCTCTTATGACAGCCACACATACAGTAATAGAAAAGAATGCAAACCGTATTAACATTTTTAAAGTGAATTCATTATAAATATAGATTTAACAATTGTAATTCACTTCACCATTACATAAATTGCTCAATTCCTGCCTTTCCTTAAGTCTTACTCCTCTTCCTGAACATTATGTTTACATTGTTTCCACAAATTTTGTTTATTTCTATGTAACTTACTCCTTTCCTTATGTAAAGATCTCACGTCCATTATTTATCTGTTTTACAATTTTTATTACTTCAATTACAGTTGATTCACTTTTTTATTTCCATTTTCTAGTGTTGCTTCTTTGGCAGCCAGAATCATTAAACTTAGTTAGGCCTTAATGTGCCTTAGCAATTCAGAGTCTGTGTCCCAGCTCAAAACAAATTGTTTCTTTAGTTACAAATATTTGCTTCCCCCACCATTTCTGACAATACTCTGTAGGTAATTTTTAAAATCTGCCATGTTCCACTCCCAGAAAACATGTTTCCAGTTACCTCTTTGTTTCCCGTCACACAGGTTCATAGGTACGTACTAGGCTAATAGCTCTGGGGCCTTTACAAGCCTAGCCATAGGATTACCTTGGCATAGTGTCACCTGACCTTAGTTTCCAGTGCCTCTGTCGACTAGAGCCACTGGTGTTATCCCCGGGGTGAATTTTCTGTTTCCCATCCACTCATCAAGATTTCTCTTGAAGAGGGTCAATCGAGGTGCTCTGCTTGACATGTATGGGAAGTCTGTTCCATAGCATGGGCAGTCTTTGGGTTAAGAGCGTGTCCCTCCAGCATGTTCTGTTAATTGTGGTAATGAGGTTGAGGTCTCTGGAGGGTGTGGTGCGGAGGGATTGGGATTTCTTTAGATGTAGCATTTCTAACAGAGCTGGGTTAGACATGGCTTTGTAAGTCAAGCAGAGATCGCCCCTAAGTAGGCGATATAAGACAGAGAATAGTTGGAGTTTTTTGAGTCTGTCCATATAGGACAAGTGTTTAAGGCATAGGATCCTCTTTGTGAGGTACTTTTGCAGCCTCTCCAGTTATTGCAGATGTCTAGTGAGGTACATGCCAAATGGGGCATTGTACTTGATGATTGGCCTAATGAGGAAAGAGTAGAGGGAGACAATGACCTCTTTCTTCCTGGATGTAAAACCCTTAGTAATGAGATGTGCCACATAGAAGGACTTTCTGACCACATTAGCAATGTGATGATCAAAAGAGAGGTTGCTGTCAACCTGTGTTCCCAGATCTCTTATAATGTCTTCTGTGTTCAGTGTTCTACCATCAGTGTGGTAATTCATGGGAACCTGGTTTTTCCCAAAGGGGATGACGACACATTTTTTGGCATTGAGCTTAAGGCCAAGGTTCTGACATCAGTTGTTTGTCACAGTGAGGCCATTCTGTAGGCTGTCAATATCATTTGGGGAGTTAATAATAGATCCCAACTTGCAATCGTCTGCAAACTTTGTCAGCCAGAGTCCCTTTGTGTTGGCCTGGATTTCAGAGAAGTAGATACCAAACAGGAGAGGACCCAGGACCAAACCATGGTGGACTCCACTCATGACTAATCGGCAGTCTGACTTGTAGTCAGCTACTTTCATACTCTGGGTTCTATCTGTGAGCCAGTTTGCAATCCACCTAGTGATATAGGGGTTGATGCCAAGCTTAGTGAGTTTTTCTATGATTCCTGAGTGAGGAATGGTATCAAAAGCCTTGGCCAGATCAAGGTAGGCTGTATGAACCACCTTGTCTTCATCCACAGCTCTGGTGACTGACAAAGAAGTTGACCAAGTTGAGCTGGCATGATCTACCTTTCACAAAACCAGACTGTGTGGGATCCAGAGTTTGGAGATTCCCTATATCCTTGTTTATTAGGTCCATGATGATGCGTTCCATAGCTTTGCATATCAGACTAGTCAGGCAATAGTTGCCAGACTCTGTAGTCATGCCTCCTTTGTGGAGAGGGATAACTGTAGCAGTGTGCCATTCGGCAGGGAAAAAGCCGGAGGTGACACTATGATTGAACAGAGCACACAGGTGAGGTGCCAGTTCACTCTTTAGTTCATTTAGAACACAACCAGGGATATTGTCAGGTCCCATAGAATCTGTATTCTTGGCCTTGGACAGTGCTGTTTTAACCTGTGCAGCAGTAATACTTGGTGCCTGGCAATCTACTGGTATTGTACATTTGCTGTATGTCTGATGAAAAATGCTTGACGTCTACCTAGGGTATAAAAATACTGTTATGAACACACTAAGGCCAAGTTATTTAAGGTTATTTAAAACATGTAATGCGATAACCTTGTGGGAAGAAACAGTGTTAATTATGGATGTGTATGGCTTTGATAAGTTGCATTGTAAAAATAAAGGCAATAGTTTATTAACACAATTAAAGAAGAACATCAAAAATTTTTAGAGCACAATGATGGGATAGAATGAACTTAACAACAAATGAGGGAAGGAAAACATAACGTGTTTTTATACAGATGTTCTTAGTTTAAGAAGTAAAAAAGAAGAGTTGGACCTAATTACTAAATGACATCAGTTGAAACTAATTGTGATTACAGAATCCTGATTTTTTTCTAATATTTTTTCTAATTTAACGTTTCTGGACATTTAATAAGTACGAAATTATGAGGAAGAGTGGAAGGGGGTGGAGTAATGTTATTGATTCATCCATTTATAAATAGTTTTATAGAGAAAAAATGAAAAGGATGAAATCTTAAATGTCGTTTTGAAGGGAGTAACTACACTGGGTGAATGTAAAATTGTGTTGGCATATAGCAGACCAAATATGAATTGTGTTACAGCTTTCTTAAGGAAGGCCAACACTGATAATAGGGAACTTTAATTATACTTCTATTAATTGAAAAAATGGATTTTATAGCATACACATGGATTTTTTATGGATATGATGTCTGAACATATTTTCACAAATGGTAGAAGAACCAAATAGGAGGGCTATTATTTTGAATTAAATTTTAGTAAGTAAAGCTGAAATTATTTGAAATGTTAATGGGTTGGTACCTCTGAGAAATTTGTATAATAATTCAAATTTATTTTCAAATGATTAATGTAAGCTGTATAGCTCTCAGAAACCCCCTTTTTATGGCATGAAAGAGTTTAACGAAATGGCATTTCTGAATAAAGAAATAAATAATGTGGACTGTCGGAGAAAAAGTATAAATCTAAATTTCGAGCCTGGGTAAAAAAATCTAAAATTGTTAAAAAGTTGATTGGATTAATAAACATTAGTGGAATATACATCTAATAAGATTAGAAGAGTCTTTATAAAACTTATATTAGTCGTAATGCATTGTACAGTAAAATTGTTGTATTCCCAAAACGATTGAGTAAGCGCTGATGCTTAGAAAGCAAAGGAACAAAGAATCTTTATGATTGCAAACAGTAAAACATTAAGTTTGTTAATTCTAAGAAACAGTGCCATGGCTGGGAAGTTATTTTTTATAAGTCTGATGTTGTTATAGATACATATACAATTTCAGCATTTTTAATGAATATTTAACTGCTTTTTCCTGTCAAAATAATAATATACCTCTACAACATGTTTTTATTTATGCAAGGACAAAATGCCCTTGTATCATTTTGGAAGCACCAAAGTATGCTTTAAGTAAAGTTAAAAGAAAATGGTTCTGTAGGTCCTGATGTATTTTGAGGTTATTTAGTTTATGACATATATATATATATATATATATATATATATATATATATATATATATATATATATGGGTCTACTTTGTATAACCGAACTTCCGATTCACCGACACACAATTTACCGACCCCAAACAACCAAAAACACACAACACCGACAAACACCAACAACTCAAAAAACCGAACACCATTACACCGACACAAAAAACGTAAACTACACATTGCACACAATAACATATCCACTAACCTTAACCTAAACCCTAACCCTAACGTCCGACACTACCGCACACTTACCCAACCCGCACCCTAACCCTAACTCACTTAACCCACCCTTAAACCTCAACACCGTCACTATCGCACACTTACCCTACCTGCACCCTAACCCTAGCTCACTTAACCCACCCTAAAACATTAAGCCCATCACTATCGCACACTCACTCCACCCGCATACTAACCCTAACACACTTAACCCTTCCCTACACTACACTCCGTCACTGTCTCACACTTACCTTACCGGAACCCTAAGTCCGACACTACCACACACTCACCTTTCCCACACCCTAACCTTAAATCCCTCACTGTCGTACACTTACCTGTCCGCTCCCTAATCCTAAATCCGTCACTATCGTACACTTACCGGATCGTGCTCACACGTTGCCGTTGTCGGTCTTTCGGCTGTCGGAATATCACCTTTTCGATCACCTACCTGTTCGGTTGTTCCGTCTCGATCTTCTGGGTGTCGGTGAAGTGGCGGTTCGGTTATTCGAAGTAGACCCATATATATATATTATATATATATATATATATATATATATATATATATATATATATATGTAGTTCTTCCCTTAGTAAGGATATTTAATATGTTACTTTTACATGGATTGGTACTAAATGACATGAAAAGTCGAATATTTTACTCATGTTTAAGGGAGGTGATAAGCAGCAGGTGATGCATTATAGACCTATAATTTTTTACTTTAATTATAGGTTAAAGCTTTGAGATGTGTAGTGCAACATTTAATCAAAAAGAATAAATATAGCCTTAACTTAGATGGTAATTAGTGTATATTTGTTACGGGTAGATTGAGCTTAACATGTCAAGAAAGTTTTTTGAAAAAAAAAAAAAAATTCCAAGAGAGAGATCAGGATAAAGTAGTCTTGTTTATTTGGATGTTACAAAGGCTTTCAATACTGTACAATGTAAACAAGTAAAACATTGTTTAAAAAATAAATATTAATGCATACTCTTTAAATTGGATTTTAAATTGGCTAACATATATAGTTTTTGTCTAATATCAAGCTAGTTACCAACCAGTGTATGTGCCCCAAGGGTCAATTTTTGGGCCCAATGTTAGATATGTTTTTTCAGGACTATCTGCATAAAGTATATTTTTTGGGTCTGTAAATATGCAGACAATTGTAAAATCGGGGCAGAGGTCAGAAATTCAAGTGATGTGAAAGAAATTAAATACATATTTAAATATGAATCACATATGGGCATGTAAAATAAGTCTCATTTAGCTATAAAAAATGTAAAGTTATAACATTTGGAGACTGTAAAAATAGTTTAACAGCAATCTTTCTAAAAAACCAAAAACAAAATAAAAATAAACTAGATAAACTACAAATCAAAGGAAAAGACCACACAAAGTCACAAAATAGGTAAAGGTTAGCGCTTTCGTTTACTAAAAATCAGCAAACTTCATCATTGGGATTTTTAGTAAACAAAAGCGCTAACCTTTACCTATTTTGTGACTTTGTGTGGTCTTTTCCTTTGGTTTGTGGCAATTTTTCTAAAGTCATGCATATTATCCATATACTCTTGCAAGTCATGCATATTATCCATATACTCTTGTATTTTCTGTTTAGGACTCAGCAGTTGTTCCTCCTCTTGTTCTGAGTGTTTCTCCTTATTCTGTAATACCTTAACTTTTGTCAGTCCTTCAGAATAATCCCTGTTACTTATTAACCATATCTTTCTCTTTAATTTCTACCGTATTTTTAAACTCTGTTTACAGTTTATCCTACTTATAATACCCTATGAAGAAATTAGAATTTTCTGTAATAACTCTTGAATAATTTCTACTACTCATTCTTTGAATTCCTCTCTTTTTAAGTTAGGTGGGAAAGTGACAGTGTCTCATTTTTACTTAATTTCCCTGCATTTGGTCTTAGTTTTTACTGGTGCATGATATGAAATAGGTACTGGATGTGTGCCAAAGCTTTCAATTAAGCACACATGCTTCTGTGAAATGTAATTTCTGTCCATGAGTAGCCCAGCTATTCTTACTTTGGAGAATAATATATAAATTCTGTTATGTCTCATGCCAAATATTTTCATAAATGTCTTCATAAATCTACTGTTCCTCACAACTGCAAATCACATTCCAGTCATTACCTATAAATAAAATTCCCTGTTAAAAACTGATAATTTCTCCCAATTTTTCTTAAGCTCCATAGTAGACATTTTTGGTGGAGTATAAATATGTGTCGGCATAATCCTCTTTCCATGTCAATAGCCCCTTACTACCACAAATCTACCTTTATTGTCTTTTTTCCTCTGCTGTACTATTGATGCCCCTCTAGCAATAGGTATTATTAGTCTTGTTTTCCTTTTCCTCGGATACTGAATATCAATCCTAAAGTCCTTTCTTTGTCAAATTCGCATGCTCACTTTTCCAAATCTGTCTGTTGCTGCATTGCTATTTGCACTTTTTATTTCTTCATCTAATTCATTTTTTTCCTGTTTGTCTACAGCTATAAGGCTGTTTATATTCCAAGATAATGTGTATAGAGTATTATGATAAAAAGTAATTCTTCTGACCTTTTGGACCTTAAATTTTCAACAGAATATATATCAGTACCATTTAAGAATTGATGCCAATAAATTAAGTTAATTTGTTGTTTCAATATTGGCGTTTTGTTGGTTAGTTTCTAAGCAGTCATTTGTGGATGCAGTTGGAAACATAGAAAATATATTTAATACAATGGTTAGAATATGTGGACATTTAGAAAGAAGAAATTATGTTATTTAAATAGGGAAATTTGAGAAGAGGATGTTGTTCCACTTAGACAAAAGTATTTTAATAAGCAGATAGAAGTATTAGGTACAGAGTAGGACTAGTTGTGATATATTTATTATTTAATAATAATATTTATCTATGTGTTTGTTTCCATTTTGAAACATAAGATGAATTTATCCACAACACTATAACTTTTATAATTGCTGAGGTAGCATACAATTGAATATCCGGGAACCCTATTCCACCATTATTCCAACCTTTTCTGTGCCAATCAGAGGAAACTCTAGGTTTATTAGGATGCCAAAAAATAAGTAGAGTATTATTTATCTTCTTCTTCAACATATTTTGGCAGCGAAAGTAGTAAAATTTGTAAGACCAACAATATTTTAGGGAGAATTATCATCTTAATAAGCATTAATTGTTTTTTCCATGATAAGAATGTATTTCAGATGTTCATCGTGTTACACTGCTGCAGTCATTACACTTGGGTTATCCTGCCGTCAGGCGGTCCTGCAGTCGGCCAGAGTTCCAAAGTCTTGGTCCGGCGTCGGTTGCTGTCGCCTTCTTCCTGACGTCAGTGCAACAGGGGTATATAAGATGCAGCCAACGCCATTTTCTCCAGTCTTTCTTGCCGCGTGGTGCCTGAAGCAGAAGCAGTTCGCAAGTGCCGGTCGGACGACTCCTGAGATTTTCATTCCGAATCCAGAACCAAAATCTTCTAAAAAAGCTAAGTACCCCGTTGGGGAAACGTTTTCTTGCCTCAGACTGATGTCAGTAAAAGTTAATAACTGTATTTCTTGTGGGAAACAAATACTCATAAGGATTTCCACTCCTATTGTATTCCATGCCTAGGCCCTGACTACAACGTCACTGGTTGTCGGTTTTGTGCTAGGTTTAACAAGCGCAGTATTAAACGTCGGTTTGATTTTCCCCGACATTATTGTGGTAGAAAATTCAATTACACCATGCCGTCGGAAATTCCAATGACCGCAATGCATAAAAAGCGCAAGGAGAAGGACAGGCATCCGAGGTCCAAAACGGACGATGAGGCCTCTTCTAGGCCAGTCGCCGTTTCTCCGGTTTTCAGCGAGGCGCCTATGCAGCCCCTGACGACTGCTTCCACAGAACCACAGACTGCCTCCAACTCCCACGTGGAGCTGGCTGGGCCTTCGGACGCACTAGGCCTTCAGTTTACCGATCCTAAACCTACAGAGGAAACCGAAGTAGCTGAGCAATCCACAGCTACAAAGGGTGTTTTCAGCCCTATCTAGTTAACTATTAAACCCTCTGTTAAGTCTAAGCCCCCCTTAAAGACTAAGAAACAGACACGACTCTCTCCAGGACAGGCCTCCACTCCTAAGAAATAAATGCTAAAAATGGTGGGGTCCCATCCCCCTCCTGATAAAAGGCCCAGGCAGGATGCAGACTATGAATCTTCTGACCAGGTGTCCATTTCCTCTAACTCTTCCTCGGACCTAGGATATTCTTTACCCCCTTATGAGGATTCTGATGCTGAGGAATCAATTCCATCAGCCTCTCCGCCTGAGGACTACTCCTTCGGGGAGACCTTACATACCATGAGAGAGCATTTCCTTTGGGAAGGCCAGGATTACTCCGAATCCAAGAAAAGACTCAGACACTTCCTTTTATTGCCCCAACACAGACCCCTTGCTATCCCACCAGTTTTAGACATTGTGGATGATGTGTACACTGAATCCAGTTTGAACCCTGACTCCTTGCCCCCAGCCCCAGTTAAACCTGATAGATATTAGAGTCCCTCACTCTCACAAATTTCTGTACAAAAGCCTTGTTTCTGACCCTGAAACTATTTCGCAGGGACCCAAAGGGATTAAGGCCTCATCAGCAAAAAACCCAGTTCCCTCTGACATGGATTCCAGAGCATTAGACAGATGGGGGAAGAAGGTATATACGTCTGCAACTTTAGCAATGAGAGCCTTGAATTGTCAGTTTCACATGCTAAAATATCAGCAATTTTTGATGTCTCAGTTGAAACAAAAGATACTTCCAGATTCAGACCCTCCTAACTTAAAAGAAATGCAGGATTTATTGCATGCAGCTGAACAAGTAGGAAAACATACTTTGCAATGTGGGTTTCATTCCTTAGATGCCTCCAGTGGAGCAGCAGTTACAGGCTCTGTCATTAGAAGGCATGCTTGGTTAAAAGAACATACGTTACCAGATCATGTTAAGGTCAAATTATTGGATGCACCTTTGCAGCGGGATGTGCTGTTTGGAGTTAAGGCAGAAGAGGTATTAAAGAAAATGGAAGATAAGGCAAAATCTATGCAAACGGTGAAAGATTTCTTACAGGTTCAGCCTCCTTGTTTTAGCAGAAATTGGCCAACAAAGAATTGGTCCTTTCCAGTCACAGATAGGCAGATAGGGCAGATACAGACGTCCAAGAGGTAGAGGTCAGACGCAAGGCCCTTACAGGCCTCGACAGTGGGGCACACCAGGCTAAAAAGAAGGGGAAGACAGGCCTCAACCTTATAAAAAACAGCCTCAATGACTTTCTACAGCTGCCAAACAGCTCTCTCTTGGCAGCCCCCTTAGGAGGAAAACTGGCACTTTTTTATCACAACTGGCATTGCATCACCAAAGACAAATCGGTTCTCAACATTGTATCTCAAGCTTACAGGTTCCATTTCCACACCTTTCCAAGGCTAAAAGGAATGCCAAATCTGCCACCAAATCAATGGGCAGAGGCTCAAAAACAAATTACAGCACTCATGGACATGAGAGCTATTCAAAAGGTACCACCACAGGAACAAGGACAATGATTTTACTCAAGACTCTATCTGGTTCCCAGAAAGGACAAAGCCTGGAGACCCATTTCGGACCTTTCTGCACTAAACACTTACCTGGATGTTCCAAAATTCAAGATGTTGACACTACAGTAGCTTCTTCCCATGCTGGGCAAGAAAGCTTGGCTCGTGACTTTGGACCTCAAAGAGGCATACCTGCATATCCCTGTCAGACAAAATTGCAGAAGATACCTCAGATTTCTTGCTGGTTCAATGCATTGTCAATTCTCTGCACTGCCATTTGGCTTATCTACTGCGTCCAGGGTCTTCACAAAGTGCCTGGCACCAGTAATTGCTTTTTGCAGGCAAAAAGGAATTCAAATTTATCCATACCTGGACGACTGCCTGATTCAAGCAGAGAGCAAGGACATTCTACTAAAGCATCTGGCGTACGTAAAAAAGTTATTAAGTTGCCTGGGGTACACAGTAAACGCAAAGAAATCAAAACTAGTGCTCTCACAACAGATAATATTCCTGGGTGCCAGCTTGAACACAACGGCCCAGATGGCTTATCTCACGCCAGACAAACAAGGACAACTGACTCAATATTTTCAATTAATGGCAACAAAGACCCAACTCCCTGCAAGAAAAATTCTGCAGGGCTTGGGCTACATGGCGTCTTGTATACTGCTAATTCCATATGCCAGACTGCATATGAGGAAACTACAATGGTACCTAAAGAGTGTATGGTCTCAACACTGTCAAAGTTTGGAAACAGTTATACCACTAATTCCTTGCCTACAACAGGAGTTTCGATGGTGGGCACAAGCTTGTCACCTCAACAAGGGACAGCCTTTCACTCAACCCACAGCCAGGCAAACACTGACAACAGATGCATTGGATTATGCCTGGGGAGCACACATGGCAGGAAAATGTATCCAGGGCGAGTGGCCCACAGAGGTAAGACATCTCCACATCAATCAAAAAGAGATGCTAGCTGTACAAAATGCTATTATAGCTTTCAAGGACCTACTGCATCCAGGACAATTAGTATTAAAGACAGACAACACCACAGTTATGTGGTACATAAACAAGCAAGGGGGCACACACTCCTACCCCCTCTGCAGACAAGCCATGACCTTGTGGAACACAGCTCTAAACTACCAAGTTCATCTGCAAGCACAATTCCTGCCAGGAGAGAAAAACACACTGGCAGACGACCTAAGCAGAAACATTATGGACCCACACGAATGGGAACTGAACCCACAAATATTCAGAATGATAACACAAAAATGGTGGAGCCCGGACATAGATCAGTTTACTACCCCAAAGAACTGCCAATTACAGAAATTCTACACAAGGAGCTACCATCCACAAGCATGGAAAGTGGATGCCCTCTCATTCAGCTGGAAAAAAAACTACAAATATACGCTTTCCCCCCTTTACCACTCCTTCCAAAGGTACTCATAAAAGCCAGGCAGGAAGAGCCAAAAATGATCCTGATTGCACCAGAATGGCCACACCAGCACTGGTACCCAATCTTAAAGAACTTAACACAAGAACCACCCTGGATTTTACCACAAATTCCACAGTTGCTGACTCAGCACAACAATCAGATACTTCACAGCCAGCTAAGGACCTTAAGTCTAGCTGCATGGAAAATTCCTGAGTCAAACAAGCAATGCCTCTCTCCAAAGCTGTTGTGGATGTCATTCTGGAGGCCAGAAGGCCTAGCACCAGGAAAGCAATACTCGGACAAATGGAAGAGATTCTGTGCCTGGAACCAAGAGCACAGCCTTGACCCTCTAGTCCCAAACATTCCTCAGATACTGCAATACTTAACTGAGATGCTGGACAAGGGCCTTTCTTTTTCATCCATCAAGATCCACGTCTCCGCTATCTTGACTCATTACACCACGGATCCACCAATTTTTTCTAATCCTTTGCTCAAACAATACCTCAGAGTGGCTAAAAACATAAGACCACCCGTAGAGCACCAACACCTACTTGGGACCTGAATTTTGTTTTGGAAAAATTAACGTTACCTCCTTTTGAGCCAGCTAACACAGCAGAATTAAAATACATCTCTTGGAAAACTGCTCTGCTACTGACAATAACATCAGCACGAAGAGTTTCAGAATTACAGGCACTAATGGCAGTGGAACCTTTCCTCATCTTCCACCAGGACCGGGTGTCTTTAAGCACCAACCCTACGTTTATGCCAAAGGGTGGTATCAAGTGTGACTCTAAACCAAACTATTCACTTGCCAACTTTTTATCCAAAACCACAGAACAAAGTGGAGAGACTACTACATTCTTTGGACATTCACAGACAGTTACGCTTCTACTTGGACAAAACCAAAGCTTTCAGAAAATCTGAACAATTATTGGTAGCATACCCTGCAGGAGCACAGGGAAAAGCCATTTCAAAGCAGACTATTTCAAAATGGATAGGACACTGTATACGTTTCTGCTATACCCACCATGGGACACCTGTACCTAGCAGCATTAGATCTCACTCCACCAGGGCAACAGTCACTTCAACTGCCTACCTCAGAGGAGTACCTACCAAGGATATTTTGGAAGCAGCAACATGGAGTTCTGTGCATACCTTCACCAAACATTATTATTTGCCTTTATACTCCAAATCCAGAGCTGGCTTCGCCACTGCTGTACTGCAGGGCCTTATAGCCACCCCTAATGCCTTATAGATCCAGCCTCCCACCCAAGTGTAATGACTGCAGCAGTGCAACACGATGAACATAGTACAGTTTTGTACCTACCATAAATGTAGATGTTTGATTGCAAACACTGCTGCAGTCCAGATTACCCTCCCTCCTTCCCCTCTTACTTTCTGGTATTTACCTAGGGCATATACCCTTTATTACCTATGGGGAGTATTTGCTGGTAACTAAAAATGGTGGTTTGCTTTTCTTTTGTATTTTTTACTAGCAATTTGTATTGCCTACCTATTTGGGGGCACCTGACATCTGGGGCAAGAAAAACTGAAGAAAATGGTGTCTGCTGCATCTTATAAACCCCTGTCGCACTGACATCAGGGTGGAGGCGACAGCAACCGATGCCGGACCAAGACTTTGGAACTCTGGCCGACTGCGGGACCACCTGACGGCAGGATAACCCAAGTGTAATGACTGCAGCAGTGTTTACACTCGAACATCTACATTTGTGGTAGGTACAAAACTGTACTTTTTTTGACTAAACTTAAAATTCTTAAGTTCGAGATTTCTTCAAATTGACTCATAGAAGTAATTATGCGTTCTGTTGAATTTTCTGTATTTCCTATTGTTAGTGAAATATTATCAGCAGATAGTTGAATCTTTAGTTTGAAATCTTTTTTATTTTGATACCATGAATGTTCGTCTTGGATCTAATACTATTAGCAAAGGGTTCTATAGCTAATGAAAAAAGTAAAGACGATAATCGACAGCTGTGTTTTGTGCCTTTTTGTAATTTAAAGAATTAGAAAATAACCTATTTTAGCATAAGCACAAGAGTTATATAACTTAGAAGTTAATGCACTTAGCTGAGGTTAGAAATTATCCACTTTTAAGTGTTTAAACAGGTACGAACAATTAACTGAGTCAAAAGTCTTATCTAAATCGAGACTAATGATGGTTCTTTTTTTATTTGTACACACTATTAATGTATGTATTCTTATTATATTATCCTGTACTTGTCTATTTAAAATAAACCCAATTCGATCACTGTTAATTAGTTTAGGTATAAGTAGGTTAATTCTGTTAGATAAAATGGACATGAATGTTTTATAATCCACCCTTAAAAGAGAAATGGGGTCTGTATGATGAGTATTTTTTAAAATTATTATCTTGTTTTAAAATGGGTGATATAAGGGAATATTTCCATGATGGGGGACTTCAGCAGTTGTTTTTATTTCTCTGTAGACCTTATCTAAAATTTTAACTGCATAATCTGGTATATTTTATTTAGTGCTGTTATAAGACCATCTCTGGTGCCTTATTATTTTTTTTACTTTTTAATTTGATCTTTTGTTTCTGTTAAAGTGAATGGTCTATCAATTTGTTTGTTCACTTGTTATTTTATTATTTATATTTTCCCTTAGAAAAGTTTCAACTGTATCATCATTATCTAGGTTATTTGTATTATTATTATTATTATTATTATTATTTATATTTTCATAAAATATTTTAAAGTCCTCAAGAATACTTTTAATGCCTGTTCTTTCTTTTTCTTATTTATATGTGTGAGAATTTCTTTGATATGATTTAGTTTATTCATTTCCTTTGATCTAAGAGCAAGTTTATGCAAGAATATGCCTGACGTTTAAGTTTTTCAGGTTTATTGAAACTGTATGATTTAAAATTTCAACATATTTTGTATTTAAGTTTTTAAGTTTCAATCAACTGACAATGTCATTTGATTTTAGATTTAACTTTAGTGTGTTTATTTTGGCTGTAGTATATTCAGTTCTTTGTCACGTTCTCTTGTTTTACTAATTTACCAGTTGATTTTAGTGAATCCAACAGGACAATGTCAAATATTTCACCATTCATGTTTATTTCTTGAAAATATTTGCTCTCTTTAACATACCAATCCTTGAATCCTTTTATTTTAATAATGTACACTGGTAATCCCTGTAATGTATTAAATTGTAATTTTTTTAAGTAACATTAAATATTATAGCATTAATGGTCCAATAAAGGACACAAAACAATTGAAACTTCTTTGATAATAGATTGTTTGAGACTAATTATTATCAATATTTGTTTGTGTTTCATATGTATATGAGCAATGGGTAAATTGAAATGAGTTTGTTTTCTTTAGCTCATATATATCCTTTAAATGTATTAGTTTTACAAAATGTAAGTGTTTGGCTGAAGATGGGATTCTCAGCTTTCTATCTGCAGTGGAATCTTTGTCTGATAAAATGCAATTAAAGTCACCAGCCATTATGACTTCACCTTTCATGTAATAGGCTATAGTGTCTAAGTAATTTTTTGCATCTTTAGCTCCAACCCCTGGAATCCAGTTGAGTTCACCATGTATATAGTTTTCTGTTCCACTAAGTTATAACAATGCCTGTGATGTTGTCAATTTTCACCTTATCCTCACTGATGGGTTCAGATCAGACCCTCAGATCTGACTCTGCCATTACTAAAGCTCGTGGTCACAGACTTTGTTCTTGGGCACCTCTCCTTTACCCAGAATGCACCTTATGCATTACTTCAGATCTGTTTTGATTCTTCGCAAAGAACGTTTACCACCTTTGTGCTCTTGGGTTAAGATAAGTGTTTTTCTATATTAGTACATTTATAACTCCTTTTTCTTAATAGTCTTTTCCTGTAATGCTATATCTCACTATCGTTCTCCTTTCAGAGTCTGTTTACCCCCTTTTTGCTACCTTTTTAGGTAATCTTCACTACCATTGCTAGTAGGCCCCTTCCCTCCCCTTTTTAACAGTCGCTAAATCTTTTACTTCCAGTCCTGGTAGTTGTTTCCCGACTTTCCTGTTTGTTAAAAAAAAAAAACAAAAATGAAGTCTTTCCTAATATTCTTATATTGTAGTGTGTGTGTGTGCTCTCTGTGTATGTGTGTTTTTATTTTGATGCGGTCTGATATTTTGTCTGTGGCCGATAAATTAGACAAGCCCTTGGGCTTCAAGAAATGTGTGAAATGTGGCAAGAAAATGCCTCTAAGTGATTTACATACTGTGTGTGTGTGTGTGTGTGTGTGTGTGTGTGTGTGTGTGTGTGTGAGAGACATTACACCTCCAAGAAAACTGTAGCATTTGTCACTGTTTCAGCCAAAGGGCCTTGGCTGACTGTAAAAACAAATTGATGTTGAAAGGTCTTTTTCCTTTTTCTGAAGTCATTGCTGGTTCAGACTCTGCATCTTCTAGTCAGTCCAAACTTCAAAAAAGCCGTCCTTCATCTCTAAAATATTCCTGTGAGCCATCGAGTAAAAAATCTGAATTACCGGATCCCTCAGGGCCTTTGGATCCGAGTACTTCTATGGCTGGTTCAGACAAATCTTTAGAGAGGTCAAGTCCTTCGTCTCAGACGAGATCGGATCGGACAGGTAGTCTGACATTAGTTGAGGTTATTTCCCCCTCCTGATCTAGGCCTAGGTCTCCAGCCT
Source organism: Protopterus annectens (assembly GCF_019279795.1). Lineage (NCBI taxonomy): Eukaryota > Metazoa > Chordata > Ceratodontiformes > Protopteridae > Protopterus > Protopterus annectens. The sequence continues at coordinate 192,975,123 of NC_056743.1, forward strand.
TATCTTTTTGATCCACCAAACGCCTCTGAGATAATGATGTGAACAGAGTGGTACAAAAGCTCTTAAGCACCCTGGTCAAGCTTTTTATCGGATCCGACCCCTCAAGCTACAGATCCAACCAAGTCTCCCACCCCAATTACTGTTCTTTCTCTGACTTCCATACAAGCTTTGGAGTCGAGAGTTTCAAACATCCAGATCCATCCAACATCTGATCAGAGGACTTCTCGTTTAGATTAGGTGTTTGCCTTGAGTTCCTCTGCTACGTTGAAGTTGGAGGACTCTCTGAGCCATTTCACACCGGTTTGGTCTGGGATTGGGTATCGACTCCGAGGCTTTTGGATCGGTCCCTGATTCTCGGGGCTTTGGCTCAGGTGAATTCGGCTCCAGCTTCAGCTTTGGACATTCTGTCTTCTGGAAGTGGTGGTGGTGGGGGGGTGACGGCTTCACCTGCTTTTTTTGTCGGATCAGGAGGCCCGCTCAATTCAGGAGCATACTGCTTTCAGCCTCTGAAAAGGACTGTGACTTCTCCAGCCTCTCGGACTGGGTCTTCTTCAGATCTGCAGACCCCCTTTGTTCAGCAGGAGTGTCTTCCATTTGGGCCATCTCTTCCCCAAGGACAGTGAGAACCTGGGCCTCAGGATACCACACTTGGTACACACACCTCTTCCAAAACTTTCCTGGAATATCCCAATGAAGAGGTCCCTAGGAAGAGGACTTGCAAGAGAAAGCATTTATACTCACCTGAAGAGTCCATCACCTCTGATAGTGACCTCACTGAAGGAGAGGTATTCTCACAGTCACCTCCTGAAGATGTCTCCTTCAGAGAAATCCTTGAATTATTGAAGCAGAGAGGTGGCTGACAGGCCAGCAATCCTTCTCCGGAGGAGTCAGTATACCTGAAGCCTTTGGTTCTCAACCTTCTGCCTCATAGATGATGCCGCCTTTGGACAAACTTATTGAATTAATTTCTAAGAAGGTGTGGGAGACCCCAGATTCCCTTGAGCCTACCCCTCTGAGACCAAATAAATACATTGCGTCCCCTCTAGACAAAATGTTTTGGACCAGGGGGTTGCAGTGGATCCCATAGTCATTGCGGCAGCAATCAAAAAAGAACTCTCGGAGACTAGTTCCACTATCCATCCTCTTAATAGAGATTCCAGGACAATGGATGGATGTGGGAAGCACGTCTTTTCATCAGCAACATTTGCTCTGTGGTCTCTAAATTCTCTGGCTCACTTTACTAGGTTGCAGAGGGAACCGATCATGATCAAAGAGCTTTCATATTCCCTCAAAGGAGCAGTAGCTCAGGGGTCATGAGACAGAGTTTTTTCTCAGCCCACTACCCTACATTCTATCGCTAATGCTTCCATGCATGTCATTCCCTATGCAGCGGATGGAACTTGCAGGGTAGCGGGTTCAGGCATCTCTATGAGGAGGCAGGCCTGATGCACCTTTGCAGCTTTACAGAGCCTTTTAACCTTCCTTTGTAAATTCCCCTTTTGATGGTTCATCAATTTTTGAGCCTAAAGTGAAAGAGATGCTGACCAGGTTTGAATGGGAAGGTAAGACCCTGTCTGCCGTGGGCATATGTTTTTCCACATCTCATCCACCCTAGCAGTGGAAAGATTTGGTTCAGAAAATCACAGGGTTCTTTCCAGGAAATGTGTGCGGAGAGTTCCCTGAGAGGCATAGGGGGGAACAGTAATGGAAGACGCTGCCCTCGTAGCAAAGGGGGGGTCTGCAAAACCAGGGCTCCAGAGAATCCTGCTGTCGTAAGCCCTTCCAGCACTCCTGAAGGGAGGCATGATTGCTTTGCTTCAAAGGCAATCGGGATGACTGGCTCTGCACGTACATGCCTGGCTAAGAGTAAATGACAAATGGGTGCAGGACATCATATCCAACAGCTATCTTATCCCTGTTTCCAAACCCCTTCCCATAATCAAAAAGATCGTGGACATCCCACCCAGTCAATGGGAACAAGCAGCCATTCAAATTCAAAAGCTACTCGACAAAAGAGTCATCCAAGAAGTCCCACCAGACCAAATAGAATCCAGAACTTACTCAAGGTTCTTTTTAGTTCCAAAGAAAACAGGGGACTGGAGACGTATTCTATCTCTGCGAATTTACCTCGTCAGTAAAAAAGACAGTTTCAGATGGTCAAGTTTCAGTCCATTCTTCTTTTCCTGGAAAAGGACAATTGGATGTGTTCTGTAGACCTTCAGGATGCATACTATCACATAAAAATAGACAGGCAGTCCAGAAGGCATTTGCCCTTCCAGTTGGGAGCCAGTCACCATCAGTTTCGAGCTTTGCCTTTTGGACTCATTGCAGCCCCCAGAGTGTTTACCAAATGCATGGCAGTAGCAGCAGATCACTTAAGACAACAAGGATTCTGGGTGTCACCATATCTGGATCACTGGCTCATTACCACCCCAAACAGGCATATTCTTATTCGGGCAAGAGACTACATTCTAGAGGTTTGTGCAGTCTTTGGAATCATGGTAAATCTCAAAAAGTCTTCTCTAGAACCCACACAGAACCTCAAGTTCATAGGTGCAATCTTGGATACAAATCGGATGGTAGCCAAGCTGCCACTCAAAAAAATGACAACAATCTGGTCTCAGGTAAGAATATTACTTTGCAGAAACTTGATACCAGCTCACCTAGTCTTACAGACTCTCAGTTCTATTGCTGCAGCAATTGTCCTTCTTCCCTTAGCATGTTACCACACGAGATGGCTCCTATCGGTACAGTGGTCCTTCCTAGAGCTTCCCATATCCTTCACAATTCGCCTCACCAGCATTTGCAAGCAGGACCTTCTTTGGTGCCTTCAATCCGATCAAGTGACTCAAGGTCATCCATTTGTTCCCTCACAGCCCAAAGCTGCGGTGACCACGGATGCTTCCCAGATAGGGTCGGGGTCATTATCTGGGGAAGACCGTCCAAGGCACTTGATCCCCCATCAACGTCAGTCTGCATATAAATGTCTTAGAGATGAGAGCGGTGCTTCTGGCATTGCAGGCATTTCATGATTCTCTCTCTCAGGAGACTATTGCAGTTCAGCTGGACAATATGTCAGTAGTCTGGTACATCAACAAACAAGGGGGGAACCAGGTCTTATCCCCTGTGTCAAGAAGCCCTCAAAGTTTGGCAGTGAGCTTTTTCATCCAACCATTTTTGGATAGCAATGCACATTCTGGGGAAGACCAACGTGATGGCATACAACTGAGCAGGACTATTCTGATGCCTCACAAGTGGTCCCTCAATTAGAGTTGTGGAGATGATTTTCCATCGATGGGACCAGCCTTGCTGTGACCATTTTGCCTCTTCAATGAACAACAAGTGCAGCAACTGTTTTTCCCTGACATTTCCCTCTGGGGGAGTCCCTGAGGGGCATGTTCCTGCACAATTCATCCCCACAGACTTCTATATTCCTTTCCCCCTACCCCTTTGATCCCAGCCTTCCTATGGAAAGCCAGTCATTTGGCGTGGACAGTAAACCTAATTGCACCCTACTGGCCTTGACAGATTTGGTTTCCCTTCCTGTCGCCTCTTCTTCTGGAAGAACCTTGGATTCTGGACCCAGTTCCAAATCTTCTGACACACCCAACGGGAATGATTTATCCAACTTTACACAATCTCAAGTTGACAGCTTGGCTGTTCCAGTTCCGATCTTAGCCAGGCCACCCCTTCTCTCTTTTTCCCTGTCTGACACATTATTCTTTCGTCTCAGAAACCCTCCACCCATAGAATTTATCGCAATAAATGGAAACGTTTTGTTTGTTGGGCTAAGAGTCTTGCCATAGACCCCTTCACTACTTCTATTCATACAGTTCTGGATTTCCTAGCACAGCTTTTTAGTAAAGGCGCAGCTTCAGCTACAGTTAAGGTACAACTAGCAGCCATATTGAATTTCCATTTGGGTGAAAACAGATCTTCATTAATTTCTCACAAACTCTGCAGAACCTTTTTGAAAGGAACAATACTTTTAAAACCCTCATACAAAGACCCTTCGCCTCCATGGGACTTAAATTTCATTTTAAGGCATATTATTTGTCCCCTGTTTGACATTATGACCTGAAATTCCTTTCTTGGAAGACCCTTTTCCTGGTGGCAATCACATCCACTAGAAGAGTTTCTGAACTGCAAGCCTTATCGTCTCAACTACCTTATTTGATATTTCATAGGAATAGAGTCTCCCCCCGTAGTAACCCTTCCTTTTTACCCAAAGTGGTTTCAGAAAATACATTAAGTCAGTCTACTGAATTACCAATTTTCTTTTCCAATTTTCAGAATGCAGGGGAATATTCTTTACATTTGCTAGATGTTCACAGTTATGATTTTATCTTCATTGAACAAAGGTTTTAGGAAAACTGATCAGCTATTTTGTAGCCTTTTTGGACACTAGAAAAGGTCTTGACTTTAGCCAAATGGCTGTCTCAGTGCATTTCTTATATTTACCATTCACAGAATAAGCAGATGTCCTTCTTATTCCTATGTTGCAGTATTCTAGTTGTGGGATTTCCTGCCCTCATGCAACTCGTACGTCGGCTCCTATGCAAAAGCTTCAGCTTGGCTGTTGCAGCGTGCATGGGACATCAGACATAAGGCCATAAACCAGGGGCCCTTAAATGTGACATCTGCATGCACAATCCTCATAACTTTTCAGCTGCACACGACCAACGCTTTGTGTGATTGCTCCTTCTCAGATGTTGCATTAAAAAGCTAAGTAACCCGTTGGGTTTTTGTTTTTTTTACATATCCAATTGTTATAGGTTAGACTTGGTTGTAGTAGGAATTTTAGGTGATGTCAGGTAAAAAGGGAAAATGCCAATGCGGGTGCCAGATACCCCATAAAGACGCTCATGATAGATGTGTTTTTTTTGCATAGGCTTGGGAGCACGACCATTCCACCTGCTCTATTTTTGCTGAAGACTCTACGCAGCCGTCTGGCTGCATTGAACCTCTACCTAGAAAATCAGTGCCTTAAGCGGTTACCCTAAGAATGGATCCCACCTCGGAAGCCACGTCAGAATCTCCACTTAAGAAGCCCAAGCTTCCTAGGTCTTCTTCGCCTGCCGCTTCATTACCGGATGCCCTGCCAACTACCGATTTAGGAGCTGAGGGGCACCCGGCAGATGGGTCGACTTCAGCAACAATCTTTGCAGAAGCCGTTGCTCAGCCGATGACCGGCACGTCCTCGGAGCTTACCCAGACACCGACTACCATCGATGTCAAGGGGGATCCAGAATCTGTGGTACCTCCGATCGGGATCCAGACTTCTGAAACGGTTACTTGTAAAACTGACTCCAGGCCGGTTCCAACTTCCACCCCGGCTAAAAAGAAACAGAAAACCAAGCATACCTCCTCCACTGCAGAAGGCCTACCAGACTGGCAGTCCTTCACTTCTTCCCTCATGCAGGCCTTTATGGCCCCTAGGCCTTCAGCCTAATCCTCCACTACTATACCTTTACTCAGCCCTAGCCTGCCTCAGCCCCCCCCCCCCCCCCCCATGACTTCTCAGGTTAGGGAGGAGGAGCATGATTCTTCCTTTTCTTCCTCAGAGGACTCTATATCATACACCTATCAAATTGTATCTCCCAGGAGTATTATTCTCCTGATGAGGAATCTATTGAAGGGGATTCTTTCCCTGAGGATATTACTTTTGGTGAGACCATCACCAAGATGAAAGACTATTTCAGATGGGATACCTCAAATGAGTGACACCCAAAAGAGGTACCTTGAGCTCCTTCAAGTAGAATACCCCTCCCCTTCTGCTGTTCCTCAAGTTCTGCCTGCTTACTTGGATGCCTTTAATTCTGCATCTATGGCCCCAGACTCACAACCACCTAACCCCAAGTGCCCAGACCGCTTCTACAGGGTGCCTGATGAGCAAACGTTCTTAGTCAAACCACCCTTGGCATACCCAGCAGTGATTGCCATCTTCCCTGATAAGCAATCCAGACAGCTTCCCTCCGCCTCACTCCTACGCACTGATAAAGACAGCAAATCTATGGATAGGATTGGTAAGAAGGTTTGCACCTCCTCCACATTGGCTTTCAGAGCCATTAATTATTAGATGCACATGACTAAGTATGCTCTGGACTTGGTGTCTCAAGCCTCCTCAATGCTGGCTTCTGTCCCTGACAGCCCCATTAAGGCTGACATCTCCTCCAAACTGTCTCTGGCTACACAAGTAGCCAGACACTCAATTAGATCTAGCTATGGTGCTGCAGAAGCATCTGCTCACTCTGCAACATCTGCTTATGTCCTCAGGAGGTACTCCTGGCTGAGACTTCAGAATCTCCCAGAAGTCTTCAAGTCCGAGATCTTGGGTGCCCCCCTGGATCACAATTTCTTTTTTGGAAAACAATCTGCAGATCTCTTCAAGAATCTGCAAGAAAAAGTAAGGAATTGCAGGACGTTAAACATTTACTGTTGTCCCCCATTCCCAAGTACTATAGAACTACCTTGCTAAAGCTACCTTTGTAAGAAGTAACCCTCCTCAGACGGGTGCTTCCTCTTCCAGATCTAGAAGAGGTGCAAGAAGACCCACCATGTCCAGACCTAATGCACCACATCCTGAGCCCAGACAATCTTTTTAGGACAGAGGAGGCCCCAACAATGCATGACTGTCTTGCCCACCTGCCACTCTCTGCATGCCTTCCCCACTGTCTCCTCTTCTGGCAAACCATCTCCACGGACCAATGGGTGTACTATCCATTATCCAAAAAGGATATTTCCTCTCCTTGAAAGAAGAAACACCCAAGAAAGGCATCCCATATTCTCCCCCCCCCCCCAAAACCAGCAACATCTCCTTCCACAGGTTTTGACAGACCTGCTGAAGCTAGGCACCATAGAACCCGTCCCCTCAGTACAGGAAGGTAAAGGTTTCTACTCCGGTCTCTTCCTGGTCCCCAAAAAAGATGGCCCTTGGAGACCCATCTTAGACCTCTCCTTCCAAAATCTTCACCTTCAGGTGCCCACCTTTAAAATGCTGTCACTTCCCACCCTGCTAACTCTTATTCTGGCCAAGGCCTTTATGGCCACTTTGGACCTAAAATAGGCCTACCTACACATACCCATCAGGACTTCCCACAGAAGATTCCTGTCCTCTCATTTCCAATTTACTGCTTTGCCCTTTGGTTTGTTTACTGCCCCCCCCCCCCCCCCAAGTGTTCACAAAGAGCCTAGCCCCAGCCATTGCCTTCTGCAGAACTCAGGGAATCCAGATTTACAGCAAAAGTAAATTAAGGCACCAAAGTTACACACTGGAAATCAGTCACTGTACTTTATTGCAGAAGACAAACGGTAAGCGCTTTCACAACTTAATGTTGCTTCATCAGAAACAACATTAAGTTGTGAAAGCGCTTACCGTTTGTCTTCTGCAATAAAGTACAGTGACTGATTTCCAGTGTGTAACTTTGGTGCCTTAATTTACTTTTGGTGTTTTGGGCACCTCAGTGTACCTGCAGCCGTTTGGTTTTTGCATCTTCAGAATCCAGATTTACCCCTGTCTGGACGACATCCTAATTCTGGCAGAGTCAAAAGATACCCTCTCAAATCATCTGCGCTTCACCATGTCCCTTCTGCAGAAACTAGGGTTCACCCTCAACCTTCCAAAGTCCTCCTTGAACCCAGACCAGGACAAGATTTTTCTGGATTGCAGAATCAGAACGGACAGAAGGAAGGCCTTTCTCCCACAGGACAGGATACTATCCCTGACCTTCCACTTCAAGGAGATCCTACACTCTCAAAAAGTAACTGCAAGGCAATTCCTTCAACTCTTGGGCTTAATGGCAGCAACCATCCCTGTGCTACCACTGGCCAGAATGCATATGCGCAAGCTACAGTGGTACCTCAAAAACATTTGGTCCCAGCACCTGAATCACTTGGAACAGGTAATTCCCCTCCTTCCCTGTCTAAAGAAAGAAATCAGCTGGTGGATCCAACAAGTCCAGCTAAACCCGGGACTTCCACTTCTACCTCCCACCCCAACCCAAATAATGCATACATATGCCTCAGATTCAGGTTGGGGTGCAACAGTGGCATCTTACAGGGTTCAAGCAAACTGGCACCCTTCCCTAAAGGCCAAACACATCAATGTCAGAGAAATGACAGCAGTCTTCCTAGCTCTAAAAACCTTTACCCCCTGTACTTCTAATAATGACAGACAATACCACTGTAATGTGGTACCTCAACGAGCAGGGAGGAACAAAGGCTTATCAGCTGTGCAGACTAACCCTGCTGATATGGGACTTAGCCTCTCAGCACAACTTGTCCCTGCAGGCAACCTACATCCCCTTGCAGGACAAGTAAGCAAGCAGATCTCCTAAGCAGGACATCCTCGCCGCAACGCAAATGGATGCTGGACAGGACTGTCTTACTAGATATAGTCCACTGGTGGGGCACTTCTCAAAAAGACCTGTTCAGCTCCCCCCAGAACAGGCAGCTGCAGACCTTCTGCTCAAAGACCTATGCCCCTGTAGCATGGAGAGTTGACGCTTTCA